>NC_080419.1:109088617-109407296 GCF_029873635.1 Malania oleifera
AGTGCACTTATTGTGGATGGAATAATCATAGTATTAAGTAATGTTGGGATCTTTAGGGCGGACCTTCATGTTTTGCCAATGCAACCAATACTAACTTCACACCTTTAGGGGCAGCCAATACAACCACCACAACCTTCTCACCTTTAGGATCGAGTGGGGGGCTGTATTGTCTTTATGTCAGTGGAAGAGTGTTCCAAGTTCTAGCAATATCAAGTATCACAACGAGCTTCTCTTCCCATTGTATCTCTTACCCAAACAGGTAAGCACACAATATGCTTGTCATCCCGTACTTCTCGTCGTAGTAAGGGTCATAGACTCCGCTGCCACTGATCATATCACAGGTATACCTAATTTTTTCTCCACTCCTTAATATCCTGCAAATTTACCTTGTGTTACTCTTACTGATAGATCCACTATCCCAGTCAAGGGAATTAGGATTGTAAATCCCACTTCTTCTATTTTCTTCCTTTGGTTTTATATATTCCCAATTTTCCTTTCAATTTTTATGTCTGTTAGCAAAATTACTAAATCCATGAATTGTTCAGTGACATTCTTCCATGATTATGTGGTTATCCAAGATTTGAAAAGGAGGAAGAATGAAGCTAGTGGACTCTATCACTTTAAGCCGC
Organism: Malania oleifera; assembly: GCF_029873635.1. Lineage (NCBI taxonomy): Eukaryota > Viridiplantae > Streptophyta > Magnoliopsida > Santalales > Ximeniaceae > Malania > Malania oleifera. Next base: position 109,089,247 of record NC_080419.1, read on the forward strand.
TATCTTCTTCTACCGTCTGCACTATTGTTGCCTCACCTATCCAAATTCATTGTCACTTGGGTCATCCTTCATCGGTAAAGTTAAAATGTCTTGTTCCTAGTTTGAGTTCTATGTCTAGTCTCAATTGTGAGTCTTCTCAGTTGGGAAAGCACCATCATGTTTCTTTTGCTTTCCAAGTCAATAAATAGGTTGTAAGCCCTTTTATATTAGTTCATTTAGATGGATGAGGTCCTAGTAGGGTCGTGTCCAAGTTGGGTTTTTGGTACTATTTAACTTTTGTGGGTGATTATTCAAGAATGACTTGGTTACATTTAATAAAAATCATTTTGATTTATTTCATGTATTTTATTCCTTTTGTTCCGAAATAAAGACTCAATTTGGTTTGCCAGTTCAAATACTTCGAAGTGATAATGCTAAAGAGTTTTTCAATGCACAATTCACTACTTATATGACTCAGTTTGGTATTGTTCATCAACCATCCCGTGCCCACACTCAACAAAATGGGGTTGTAGAGCGGAAAAAGAGACATCGTCTTGAAATCACTCGCACTTTACTTTTTCAAATGCATGTACCTACATTGTTTTGGAGTGATGTTGTACTCATTGCTTATTATCTTATCAACATAATGCCATCCTCTATTCTTAGTGATAAAATTCCCTACTCCATTCTCTTTCCTAATTCACCTTTATTTTCTCTTCCTCCTTGTATATTTGAGTGTGTGCCCTTTGTTTATCAATTAACTCATGGGGTCGTGCTATAAAATGTGTCTTTTTGGGCTACTCGTATACTCAAAAGGGATATTCTTATTATAGTATTGTGTTGCATCTCTTCTTTGTTTTTGCCCATGTTACCTTCGTTGAGTCTACACCTTACTACACCCAGTCACTTTGCGCTTTTGAGCTCAATGAGTCTTTTCCTTTGCCTAACCTTCCAGATTCTATGTTGTTGTCCTTGCCCAACCAACCATGTAAGTCTCCATGTAGTTTGAGTCCTTTTGATCCCCTTGATCATCCTAATTTGCAGTTGTATTCATGATGGCAGGTCCAAGGAAGAGAGTCCCCTCTAGCTTCTACTACCACACCTTTGGTTTCTTCGTCTGATGATCATGCTTCCTATGATGTTGATCCTCCAATTATTGTTCGAAAAGGCAAACGCATATGTAATCAACACCCCATTTCCAACTATGTTTCTTATGACTCCTTATCACCCTCCTATTATTGTTGTCATTACTCTATCATCTACTACCTTTCCTAAATCTGTTTCGGAAGCCTTAGCCCATTCAAGGTGGAGGGATGCTATGGTTGAAGAGTTGAATGCTTTACATGATAATGTTACTTGGGACTTAGTACCTCTTCGCCCTAACAAGTTTGTGATTGGTTGTCGCTAGGTTTAAACTGTGAAAGTCAACCTTGATGGTTCTGTGGCTTGTCTAAAGGTCCGTCTTGTTGCTAAAGGATACACTCAGGTGTATGGTCTAGATTATTTTGATATTTTTTCTCCAGTTGCCAAACTTACATTAGTACGCCTGTTCATCTCCTTGGTTACTACTTGCACTAGCCTTTACATCAGTTAGATGTAAAAAATACATTCTTGCATGGTGACCTTGAGAAGGATGTTTATATGGAACAACCACTTGGATTTGTTGCTTAAGGGAAGTCAGACTTAGTGTGTCGGCTCATGAAGACTTTATATGGTTTAAAACAATCTCCTAGAGCATAGTTTGGTCATTTCAGTGTTGTCATACTTGAGTTTGGTCTTCGACGGTGTGCTATGGATCATTCTATGTTTTATCATCATACTTCATCAGGTAGGATCCTTCTTGTTGTTTATGTGAATGATGTTGTTATTACAAGTGATGATGATAAAGGTATTTAGGGTCTCAAACTTTTTCTACAGACTAAGTTTCAGACCCAAGATTTGGGACTGTTTACTTCTTGGCTATAGAAGTATTGAGATCTTGCATCAGAACTGTTGTGTCTCAATGGAAGTATGTTTTTGATTTGTTAGATGAAACTGGATTGTTGGGATCCAAACTGGTTGATACACCCATAGATTCTAACAAGAAGTTAATGCTGGATATGAGTGATTTGCTACCTAATCCTAGATAATACCGTAGACTTATTGGAAAGTTGAATTATCTCAGTTACTCAACCATATATATCTTTTACAACAAGTGTTGTGAGTCAATTTCTAGATTCTTTGAGGACAAGTTATTTGAACACGGTAATTCACATCTTGAGATATCTCAAAGGTGCAGCTGGGAGAGGTCTTTTATATCGTGATCAAGGTCACACTTATATCCACGGATATACAGATGCAGATTGGGCTGGATTGCCCTCTGATCATATTTCCACCACTAGGTACTGTATCTTGGTTGGTGGTAATTTGGTTTCTTGGAAAAGTAAAAAACAAACTGTGGTGACAAGGTCAAGTGCTAAATCAGAATATAGAGCTATGACTCACACTACTTGTGAACTTGTTTAATTGAAGAACATGTTGAAAAAATTGAGTTTTTCGCATTCTCAGCCTATGAAATTGATGTGTGATAATCAAGCTGATCTTTATATTGCCTCCAAACTGGTCTTTCATGAGCGGACAAAGCATATTGAAGTTGATTGCCTCCAAACCGGTCTCGGGGGACGACGATACGTAACGCCCCGATGATGATTTTTGTGATAGATCTCGGGGGACGACGATACATAACGCCCCGATGACGATTATGTGTATAGCTGGATTGAGAGACGACAATACGTAACGCTTCAATCTCAGTGAATGTGAACTTAAAAAGATGAATTTTACAGAGATAACAAATTCAGAGTAAAGTATAAATGTATTATATATTGTAGTATTAAATTTATTTGGGGCGAAGTATACAGTCCGCCCGAGGGCTTGCTGAGAAAGGCGAGTGCCCTTATTAGTATCAGATGTAGCCATACTGAGCTGCATAATGTATTATGGCAGAGGAAAATTATTTGTATGAATGGGTAATCTTCCCTATTCTCGGGAAGTTCTGCCAGTAAATATTTATGTGAATGTGTCTCTGAGTACGAGATAAACTAACTACCTGATGGTTTACTGAATAAGGTGAGTGCCCTGATGAGCTTTAGTTGTAGCCATACCCAGTTGTATAAGATATCAGAGTAGAGGGGTGCTACTTGTATGGGCTGGTAATTACCCCAATCCTTGGGAACTCTTGTTAGTAAACTACGCTACATGTGTATGAGTAGGGATAGAATGGTTTCATAATTGTGATAAATTTGAAATGATGATTATATTTTGTACACAAGCCTCATGATAGTCACACACTGATATTAATTTATTCTATTTTACTGTGATGTGTCTCACCCGATATGAATTTCATCTTTTTCAGGGCCTCCGCGTGATCGAACTTAGCGAGTTCAGGGTTGGGTTTGTTGGCATAGTATTTTTGGTGAGAGGGTACAACCTTGGATATATTTTTGGGCTATAGTATATTTATGATTTCTGAGTTGTATATTTGTGAATACTAGATGTTGGAGAATATTACTTTTGAGATATATATAGAACTCTTGTATATTATTGAGGATATTTATTTATTTTTTCTCTGCGTGATTGAGGTTATGGTATCAGACACAAGTGATTGGATAACATCACATCCCGAGCTCCACTTGGTAGGTTCTCGGGCCCCATTTGGTGGGTTTGGGGCGTGACAGGATGCATGTGCGTAGAATAAGTAAAAAATGTCTATGTTAGATCGTGAATTAAATTTTAATTAACGTATGATTGGATCTATAGGCGTTTGTGCATGCAGGAATATAATATCTTGGCATAGGATAATAATAAATTAAGTTTGAGTGCCGCGTATGATGATGAGTTTGCTATTGTCTTCATGGATAATACAAAAGTTTTTCTAGATTGGTACCCACATTTGTTTTATTATAGGATAAGATTGTCGCCGAGGTTTCCTTGTGGAGTTCTGTGCTGGTAGGTTTTTAAAAGCAATCACAAGGGTATTGAAGATTTATGCTTAACAAATATGCCAAGAATTATTGGATTCATGGTTGTTGTGGTATTGTTAATAAGATTTCCTACTATAAAGTACTGTTTGAACACTTTTTTCATTTAAAGCTGATAGTTACATTCTAGATGTACGCCCTTGTTTAGTTGGCAAGACGCAAAATTGAGTATGTGTTTATTGTGCATACTTAGTAGGAATATGTTTACTTTAAATATGATAAAATAATTTTAAGAACTAAGATTGTGATAGTCCAGGAGTTGGAAACTTGCTCAAAAGATGAGTTGGAGGCAGGAGTCGGGAATAAATTGATTTAGGGATGGGTATTGTGACTCTAAAACTCGTCTATAGAGTTCTTGATGGTAAGATAAGAAGGAATTTTATTTGGGGTTATATACAGTAAATTTTGAGAACGAAATTTTTATAAAGAGGGAAGAATGTAACGATCCAAAAAATAGTTATATTTGATTTGTGTTATGATCCAAAAAATAATAAATAAATAAAAATTTTAAAAAGTTAAAATTTAAAATAAAAAAATTAATTAAAAATTTAAAATTAAATTAAATAAAATAATTATTATTATTTAAATAATATAATATAATACTATATTAATATAATATAATAATAATATTATATATATATATGTTAAGAGATCAAGAAGCATCCTGATCTCTCCATTTCTTTAACACCCCCCCCCCCCCACAAAATAAAATCTCTCATTTTCTCCCCTTCTCTCACGACTCTCCCTCCGTTTCAACTCTCTCCTCTCTCTATCTCTCTCTCTCTCTCTCTCTCTCTCTTTCTCCTCAAACTCTCACTTTTTCTCTTTAATTTCTTCTCATCCGTAAGCCAAATTGACGATTAGACACCATCACGAGGTCTCGACTTTGATTCTGAATAAGTTAATTGGAGCATATTTTTGATTTGGGGATCCTAAACACCACTCCAAGGTTAAAGCGAGAAGTATAAATTATGTTTGTTTTAAAAATTTAACTGATTAAATTGCAGTATTTGATTATATTAGGTTTTTGGAAATATTTATGAGATTAAATTAAACTGTAAAATATGATTATATTAGATTTTTGAAAATATTCTTGAGATTAAATTAAAATGCAGGATTTGATTATATTCGATTTTTGGGAATATTTTGAAATTAAGTTAAATTGTAAGGATTTGATTAAATAGAATTTTTTGGAAATATTTTGGAATTAAGTTAAATTGCAGGGATTTGATTAAATAGAATTTTTGGGAAATATTTTGGAATTAAGTTAAATTGCAGGAATTTGATTAAATTAGATTTTTGGGAATATTTTCGAATTAGATTAAACTACTGGGATTTGATCATATTGGTGTTTTTAAATATGATTAAGTTAAATTTAAATATGAGAAGTTGATCATACCCGCATTTGTTTTAAAATTTAACCTGTTAATGAGAGCGTGTGAGCTTAGGAATGTTAGATACTTATAATTTCGAGGTTGAGTTGATTAAACTTAGGTATGTGAATATAAGGATTTGTGCGAACGCCGCGGGCGTCAGTTTAGGATACTTGCAAGCATGTTCCCAGTAAGTAGGTAAGGAGAATAAATTATGTCAGCTGTTTTTAAGGATTAACCGATTAAAACAGAGCATGTATTTACAAAAATGTTATATATAATTTTCTAAATAATCAGGCATATGATCATGACGATTTTGGGTTATTATATATATATGGATATGTGGGAAAAATCAAAGTGAGTAAGTTAAACGTCTCCGTTACCCAAAATATACATATGTTGAGTTAGATACAATAATGGAAATAAATAGACATAGTTTTTAGCAAAAATATATTTTTCTCAGGCAACTTACCATATTATGAATTAACGTTTACATCATGTGACATGAGAATGAATGTTTTTACTACAAAAATAAACATGTTGGATTTTTATGTTGTTATACAGTGAAATTTGTGGTTTGTATCGATCTAAGGGAATGTAAAAAGTATTGGGGAGTTAGGATATGACGACTATATGCCGAGTTTAGGGTATGACGACTATATGTTGAGTTAGGATATGATGACTTCATGCCAAGATATGATATGACATGTTGTATACGGAAATGTGAACATGGACATAGTGCTTTGTTGAGCCACGATTTTAATTATGTTTATGGTGCTCTGTTGAGCCGCGATACTGATTATGTTTATGGTGCTCAGTTGAGCCGCGATCTTGATTATGTTTATGGTGCTCTGTTGAACCGCGATACTGATTATGTTTATGGTGCTCTATTGAGCCGCGATACTGATTATATTTATGGTGCTCTGTTGAGCCGCGATACTGATTATGTTTATGATGCTCTATTAAGCCGCAATACTAATTATGTTTATGGTGTTTTGTTGAGCTGTGATACTAAATATGTTTATGGTGTTCTATTGAGTCGGGAAATTGTGTTTTCTTGATTATATGGGAATAAGTTACAGATTGCAAATGTTTAAGCTCAATATAGAAAACACGCATATGTAGATTTATGTAAACAAAGAAATTCAGTAAACCAAAGTATGGTTTGAGAAGGATATATGAGTTGAAAATATAAAGGTGTGAGTACAGTTTTACATGATTTGTTAGATAAAGTTAATTATTTAATGGATGTGCTTAGGATATACTAAAAACTCATCTGCCACACACTGATAATAATTTATTTTGTCATACTGAGAAGTGTCTCACCCCATCATGGTCTAATATTTTTCAGATGCTCTATGGAGTATGACCGTAACCAGAGTAGCGCAGCGAAGTGTGGATGGGATAGAGGGTTTAATTTAGAATAGATGTTTTATTATATTATGTTTTTGATATATTCAGTCTATTCTTTTAGGGATATGTAAATTGTGATATTGGAAATGATATTGTTATATAGGGATAATTAGTACTCTAGTAATGTGTATTGGAGGTCTTTAGCTGTATGAAAATATTTATTTCAGGTAGTATCAGAGAATTTTAAATATGAAATTTTTTGGGTGGTCACAAGGGAGAATTGGAGATTTAAAACTTCTTAGGTCAATTTAAGACCATAATCAGTATTACATAACCTAGGGTCTTTCTAAGCAGTCTCAATTTTCCCAATTAATCAAGTACATTTATGTTTAAAACCAATAAGGCATTCATAACAAATTAAATATTAGCATACAGATACCACATCATATCCCATTTAAATATTAAAGTGTGTATGTGAAATAATTTACCAATTAATGTGAACATACACGAGTGCAGCATATCTCATTTAATTCAAATGTGTGCATGCAGATAATTATAACAGTAAATAGACAAGCATACACATATGAAAATTAAAGTACAAAAAATAAATGAGATAGAGAGAGAAAGAGACACGATATTTTTTATCGAGGTTCAGTCAAACCAACCTACATTCCCTCAAGGATTGCACTCTCTCTGCTCATTTAAACGGGTAGACCAGAAGCCGTTTACAACCTCTCCTTACGGGGTAAGGAATACCCCAGCTACACTTACCTGGCGGAGTCATAACCCATCCACACTTTACGGGCAGTGCTAAGACATAACTCAATTACCAGACTGAACCCAACTGGTCTTTCTTATGGGGCGGAGACTCCCCAGTTCAATTTTCAGGCTGAACTCAACTGGTATATAAAACCATTTTTGCACATATAAAAATGCTTCTGAAAATACAAGTAGAGATGTACAACATTAAAGCTCAAATATGCACTCTATGATGATATGAATTTATGCTTAGTAGAGTAAGGGTGTTTTTCTCAAAAATAATTTTTGCAATATTTGTATATAATATATATGATAAAAAGTTTCAAAGATTTAAACCCTAAAAGATATTTCTCCAAACGTATTTTTTTTTTCAAAGAATGACAGGAGAACCTAGGGTTTTTAGCTCAACACGATTTTTGTCAATAAACACAAGTGAGCTTATGAATCTTGCGGTGAATGTGCAAAGATTCATAAAGTCATGAACAATTTCTCCACAAAAATATTTATCAAAGAAAATGTATAGAGAAACCACAAGTTTTTTACTCTAAAAAATAATTTTCAAAACGAAGAACAAATGAGAGTAAATACATATGAACAACATAAATGTCCAAAATAAATGCTCTTTTTCAAAAAAAGCTTTTTCAAGAAATAATAAGTGAAAGAGAGTTGGAGAGTAATAAAAAATTTACCCCAAAGAAAAGATTTTTGCAACAAAAAATAGGTCTGGGGGAACTTTGATTAAAATAACCTACTTAAATTTGAGAAAAAAATTTTGGTTAATCAAAGTTACTAATTAAGCTAATGTAAGAGATATATATAGATTTTTGGAAAATCTGACAGTTGATGGACACGCTTGTCATTTTAGAAATGTTTACTTAAAAATTAATTACTTTTAAGCATTGAAAAAAAGGCAACCCGAGAGGTTTGGTCGACTGACCAAGACGTCGGTTGACTGAGCTACGTTAAAATTTGAATTTTTCCTTTGGGTTCGATTGATTGAGCCAATCACCGGTCGACTGACTTTGGGCGATTTTCCTTCCTTCGTAGGATTGGTTGGTCGGCCAGGGAATGTAGAAAAGCCAAGTTTTGAGGTTCAGTTGATTGTGGAAGCTTAGTTCAAAAATGGTTGGTCGACCAAGCTTAGTCAAACTTTGACTTTAGGCCTAAGGTGTGGTCGGTCGACTAAAGTACTTAAACACTGGAAGAGGTTGGTCGACCGAGGACATTGACTCCCCTAGTTTTTGCTTTGATTTTGACCCTAAAGTCATTCTAAAACCTTTGTATGATTTTAACTTTTATGAAAAAGGTTTTCCTTGAAAGGTTAGGTCCCTAAGGTCAATCTATGGTCATTTGAGCTTTGGTATTCTTATCATGCAGATGCATGCATTATTACAGGTCTAATATAAAAAATTAAATGTAATACAAATTAAAATAAATGTTTTCACCTTTTGCTCTTCAGTCTTTATGGAATATGCCAGAATGATGATAAGTTTGAAGTTCCTCCTGGCTTCCATTTCCCCTTATGTGTGTGTTTGAATTAAAGACATGTTCACATACTAAATATACACATAAGATACAAGTGGGTTGTCAACATCAAAATCTGGATCAGACTCAAAATGTCAACACAAATGTCATTTAAAAAAAAATGATATGTTTATATGCTCTTTGGAGAGCAAGAAGGAGTCTTGGGTTTTACACTCTAGAGCCTCATTTCATGCCACTTGCAGTAGAGATTGCCTAGAGTAGTATACACCAGGTTATTACAGTAAGGTATACCTTGGCAATGATCAACCTTACAGTATAGTCGACAAAGCAATTGTGAAGATCAAGATGAACGGGTCCGTATGGAAGCTGAAGGATATCAGATTTATTCCTGACTTGAGAAAAAACTTGATCTCAGTTTGACAACTAACAGATGAGGGATACACCAGAACATTCATTGGCGATGAATGAAAGATATCAAAGGGTGCATTAACGATTGCATGAGATAAGAAAAGTGGAATACTTTATGTGACCTCCAATGTCTGTATATCAATTTCAGTTGCTACCAATAGCAACATTTGGTACCAACGACTCGGTCACATGAGCAAGAAGGGACTCAGGGTGATGCACTCAAAGAGAAAATTGAGTGATCCACGGTTAGCAGAGATTGATATATACGAGCATTGCATACTTGAAAAATAGAAGGGGGTTAGTTTCCAAACATGCATTTGTACCCTAAAGAATGAGAGACTTGAACTAGTCCATTCAGATGTATGTAGACCGACGACTGTCTCATCCACAGGCGGAAGAAATTTGTAGTGCCCTGAACCCGGTTGGGCCCGGAGTGCTATTATTCCATACATATATATCTATTTCTGATACCATATCTATTATAACCACCCAAACCCGAAAGGGGATCTCGGGTGTTCCTCTCCATAACTGAAAACAAAATATGCAATGGAAGTCATACATCCTCAAAACACTTTACCAGAGTTCTAAATCATCCCAATTACACATATTTATCTCCATGTTCTGTGTATTACATCCCAAAATAAAGCATAAACATAATAAACAAGTGTCTCGCTTACACTTACAATATCTACCAAAAATAAACCTAACCCCGTAGCACGCTAGGCTCGATTCCCTGTAAGACCTAAAAAATGAGTTGGATATTGGGGTGAGACACTTCTCACTAAGATGAATTATGTCACGCCCCGAACCCACAGATGAGTCCCAAGTGTGAAAATAGTAACCTAACTTGTCTCTATATCAACTAAAACATATATGATACAATACAATAAGAGGGTCCAACCCCGTGGGGTATACGGATGCCCTATACACAAATACATATACATCCATACTCATTAAATACGCAGCGGAAAATGTTTCATCTATCCATATAACATCCCATACTAGAGTCTATATAACACTAGGGTATACAAACCCATACAACACTAAGATATACAATCCCATAATTACAATACAAACTCTGGGTGTCTACAAAAACCATCATTACAACCTGGTTACAAAACTTGTACCTAAATAGGCACTAAATGTAGCTAAACGACACCCCCGCTTTCGGATGTTAGGATGCTAGTTTCGGCTATCCGAAGGACCTGAAAACATTTGTATATACATTTGGGGTGAGACACCTCTCTGTAAGGAAGAAAGAGGTTATATCAGTGTGTGACATACTAGTGTTATTTTACGTAAAACATAACACCATACAATACAATACAGTTCGAAAACATTTTCATACAGTTCCAGTATTTTCACAAATCCATTCCAGTACATACGATACCCAAACATACGGTCAGTGTCATCACACTAATACGCAGCTACTCTATGAAACCCGAAGCTTCCTAGTGATTACGTTGCCAATATGAGCACCCAATACCCTATGGAAATTGAAGCCCCACAACGATACTATTGCCACTACAGTGTAGCGTACACCCATCGGTGACTAGCTAGAACACATAGGTGATATTTCACACCCTCGGATATAGAGCCGGACACTTTCGCCCACGGTAATGAACCGGTACATGGCGTAGCATACGGTAATTAGCCGCCACATAGTTGTTTTAGCGTACGGTAATTAGCTGCCACTAGCTGATTTCACAAAACCTGAAATCATTTTGGAACTCATGTTCCTATACTCATCAGCGTACGGTAATTAGACGCCACTAGCTATTTTACAAAATACCTTGAACAATTACATACAACCATACATTCCACACTTATTTGGTTTATGGCAAATTATATCATTTTCCAATTCAAGCATACAGTTTTATACAAATATGCATAACAGTCATCTCAATAATACAGTTTAAACAAAACAAACAGTTTTTCAAACAAAACAGAGATGATACCCGAAATCCCCAAATTTTCCCCGAAAACTGTAACCTGAAAATCTCATATTTTACCCGATAGATTTTCCCAAATAAGTAGTCAAAACATACATACGATTGTAGCCTACAAGCTTACCGACCCTGATTTCAAAAATAAACTGATATAAACAAAATCCCCTTACCTTAACCCGAATTCCAGCTACGAATTCTACGGTCTCCAAAACTACGTACCAAGACTCCAAAACCTATTAACCACCGTACAATACAAGCTTACAACTCGTACTACTATACATATATCGAATCAAAAAAGAAAATCGAGCCTTACCTCGATTTTAGCGCGGTACCCAAAACTACTCGAAATGAGATTCTGATCCGCTAAAAATGTAAAGAATCCTCCCTTGATCTACGCGATAACGTCAAATTTACGAATCAAGCAACGAACGATGAAGAAACCTAGAGAGAGAGAGTTCTTCAAGTTCTAGAGAGAGAGGGAGAGGATATTCTTGAGATAACTTAGTGATTAAGCAAAGGAAAGTGATATTTATAGCCCTTGACTCAGCCGCCCTCATCGACGAGCCTTTGAATTTCGTTGACGAGAACGAAAGGGATTTCGTCGACGAACTCTGCACAATTTACCAATTACCCTTCTTTTACATAACTAATCCATATGTCACGGTTCGGGTTCTTACAAATTAGATTATCATCAGTGTGTGGCTAACATGAGTTTTAGTGTGAATATTATATTTTCATTTATTTAACTGAACAGAAAATGACATTTGAAAACTGTACTCACCTGTATAACTGAAAATACATATACTTTCCTTCATAATATAATTCGGCACAATATAACCCATTTCTCATAAATTCACAAATATATGCATAGAAGAACCAACCCTCTTGGGCTAACGACATGCCTCCCCCCATGATAGGTTGTGTGGTTCGAAGACTGGACTTAGCATATGGTCGGCCGACCAACGCTAAGTTGAAACTGGTATGTCTGTTAGTACAATTTTCCTACCCTGTCCTAGAATGTCCTTTGGTAGGGTCTCCCTGAATGTTCTTTAGGAGGAGTCTCCCAGAATGTTCTTTAGAAGTAGTACTGTACCCAGGCCAAATCCACTATCCAACACCACACTATCATACCAGTGTGGTTACACTCCCTGCTAGACTATAACTACGGTACCGTGCTTTCTTTACATCTGATCCCTCAAGGTTCTTAAATCATATATTACAATTTACGTAATAAAAACTGTAACATGATTTCATTTTTGTAAAACTATATAAAACCTGACATGTTCATAATTCTGTATAAAATATGTCATTTCTTGTTTCGGTATAAAATCGACATATCATATCTTGGCATAAAGCCCTTATATTCTGTTTCGGTATAAAACTGACATATCATAACTCAGCATATAACCGTCATATCATTATATCATAACCGGAATATAGCCACCATATCATTATGCTTATAAAATCATCTGATAAAACTATCATGTTTAATTATGCCATAATACTCATTCTCATGTCGCACAATTTTGATTGATAAATCATAATATAATAAACTGCTCGAAGAATATATAATTTGCTAAAAAAAAGGATATGATCATCTCTAGGGTTTAATTTAACTTAAATTACATGTTTTACTGGAAGAAGGAGATGATCGATCCATTCACTTTAATTTTCCCCAAATACGTATAATAATCAAAACTATCATTTTCATTTGTCTGAGTCGTTCAGAAAAGCATATATACTGTTCCTATAATCATATACTTCAATTTAATCGGTTCATACTTAAAAAATAGCTAACATAATCTAATCCCTTTACCTGTTCCTGAAAAATTTGCCTAAAACCTTTGTAGAATCAAAACCCTAGCTTCTGACCGGCCGAGGAACATGGACCTGCAAGTCGAGAGGATCGGAGAGTGAGAGGGTGACCCGAGGAAGCTTATGAGAGAGAGTGACACGTGAGGGTTGAGAGAGGAAACCCTAGGAGAGATAAAGTATGAGTTGAAATGAAATATTATAACAAAAACCTAACTTATAAGCCCCAGCCCCGCAGAAAACCATCGAAGGTTTTTCCTAAAACCATCGACGGTTTGGTCACTTACCAAACCAAATTCTCCCGTGTACTATACATATGAGCTCTCAGAAGTTGAAACTGTCGACGGTTTTCCTGAACTCCTTGAAACCATCGACGATTTGGTCATGTGCCAAACCTTTCTCCTTCTCTTCTTTTTCTTTCTCCTTTTCTTTTCTTGGTTTGGGTTTCTACAAAATTACTTTGTGACATTTATCGATGATCATTCTCAGAAGGTATGAGTTTATTTTTTGAAATATAAATCAGATTTCTTTGATGCTTTCAAGATATGGAAAGCAATGGTTGAAAATAAAATTGGTTTAAAAATCAAGAAGCTGAGAACCGAAAACGGTGGTGAGTATGAAGACACCAAACTCAAAAAATTATACTATGAGCATGGTATCAGGATGAAAAAAAATTGTGCTAGGTACGCCCTAGCACAATGGCGTAGTCGAGTGAATGAACCAATCATTAACTAAGAGATTCAAAAGCATGCGCATGCAACCAGGCCTACCAAAGTAGTTCGAGGCAGAGGCAGTCAACACAGTAGCATACTTGATCAACAGGAGTCCATCAGTACCATTGGACCACGGACGACCAGAAGAAGTATGGAGCGGAAAAGAGGTAAGACTTTCAGATTTGAAAGTTTTCGGTTGTGTTGCATATGTGCATATTAGTGATCATGTCAGAAACAAGCTTGATCCAAAGTCTCCAAAATGTGCCTTTGTTGGCTACGGTGGAGATAAGTATGGGTATCGCATTTGGAACGATGAAAACAAGAAGGTAATCAGAAGTAGAGACGTGATCTTCAAAGAAAAAGTGATGTATAAGGACAAACACACAACAGAACCTACAAAACCAATTTAGAATGAAGCAACCTATGTAGACTTGGATGATATCCTATAAGGTGTCAAGACACAATAGCAAAACCCCGAGAATCCTCAGGTGGAGGAGACACAATAGCAAAACACTGAGAATTCTCAGGCAGAGGAACCTGTGGAGCAGATCGTCGCACCACCGCCTCCTACTCCAGCTCCAGAGCTTAGGAGATGTACCAAATAAAAGGTATTTGGATTATTTACTTCTTACAGGTGAGAAATGTTTTGCACAACAACCGTTAGAATGTGATACATCTGGCAAGGAATTTCGCATTTCATTCCAGAACAAAACACATTGAACTTCGTTATCACTTTGTCAAATCTCTATTAGAGGATGAAGTTGTGGCACTTAAAAAAAATCCAAGGTAGTAGGAATCCAGTAGACATGTTGACAAATGTGGTGACTATAGAGAAATTGAAGTTGTGCTCAACTTCAATTGGTCTTCATGCTTAAAGACATATTTAAGTACATCATTTACCTATATACTCGTTGAGATGGTTTCTCTGTCTCCAAGTGGGAGATTGTTGAGGTAAAATGGAAACGGAACCAGCTTTGATGAGTTGTAGAGAGCCAGCTTTTTTGTGCTGTAGTGTTGGTGCCAATCCCAACTCACCTCATTGAATCACCTCATTGAACCTCATTACCACCTTCCATTTCTATCCATCCCCATCCATCTATATAAATGGAGATGTATGTGCGTGAAAAATATGTATATGAGTGTATAATTGAGTTGAAGGTGTGAGAGAGAGGTGTGAGAAAGAGTGAGTTGAGTTGAGTGGAGTGTAGTTGCCTCCTCCTCCTCTTGTATTTTCTCCCAGTTTTTGTGAAGCTTGGTGTGCTCCGTGGAAGTAGGTCAGTTTGGGTCGAACCACATAAAATCTTGGTGTTCATTTTACTAGTTTATTTTATTTGTAGTGAGATTGTTGCTTCTAGATTCCCAACATATAAAAAGGGGGATATGCTACCTCCCAATGTGTAGCTCAATAAAGGTGTGTTTCAAATAAACAAGAAAAAAAAAAAAAAACAATACCAATTATAATATCATATAATATTTCTTATCTACATGCAAGGATTTAATAGTTATTTCCATTAAAATCCTTTTTTTAATTTTACATTGTTATGGCACTTTCATACCTTTACATTTAAAAAATTGTTGAGAATAGAATGCACAATGCAACTAAGTAACCACATGAGCATTGGTCAGGCTTATTTATAGTTAGTTTGCACATGTTATCATGAAGGATTCATCTTATTTTGCCTTTATTAGACACCATGATTCTAGTTTTGAAGGCTATAATTCTTTAGTTAAAATGCATTAATTGAATAGGTTGGGGAATATACACTCAAAGTATTCTAAAGCTTTGAGACACTATTGTACAAAAATAAATAAATAGACATGTTAAAATTAAAACTGTAACAAAGGATTTGTTTGCTCGTAGCCATGGCCGTGCTTCACCTTTTTCTTTTTTTCAATTAAGCTCTTAGTCTTATTTTTGGTACGATTTGAATAAAATAACCATAAAATTTTGTATCTATATGCAACACTAAATATGTGAACCAAGGAAAATCATACCATTAACAACCAAGAATTGCCTTGCCTTATAGTGTTCAAAGACTCTGCTGAAGCTATTTCTGGTTCCTCATTTTATGCCCTTCCCAATTATTGATTTTGCATCTGTTGTCTAAGAGGAGAAGTACTCTAATTTTTTCATATTATATTGAAGAGAGTTTCTCTTCGAGTTTCATTATTCGTGTGGTGCGTTGAAACATAAATGGATCGATCACCCCGATTAGTGCTTGATTGAAGAGAGTTTCTGTTTATTCCCTTTGCAGCTGTTTGATTTTTTCAATAATGGAATACCCAAATGAGCTTAGGGAATGGACATGATTCAAGTTGAATGGACTGATTGAAATTCTGGTTTTATATATTTCTCTTTTCTTATGATTGTTTACTATTGCATAGTCTTATCAAATTGAACTACACACTTGTTTGAAGAGTTCAGCAAGCTAATCCGTCCATTGTTGGGTGCTTATTGATTCAATATCATATCTACAAATTTAAATTATCAGCAACTTTTTGCAAAGCTTTCTCTTCAAATTTGAATTTAATTTTCTTAATAGTTGACAATTGTCATGTTTAATTTTTGAATGGCTATACTATTATAGATAATCCGAAAGAGTAATGCAAATGTAACCAAGTAAAAGATAGATTGAAGCCCAACCCAACGTAAACAAATATTTCAGATGCTATGTCAACACATTTGATTTGTTTTACTAAAGAAAATTCAAATATGAGTTTGAAGAAAACATAAGTTGATTGTAGCATTATAAATTTGAGTTTCGTATCTCTTATTATTGTTTTGATTGTACATATGATGTCTCTTGCATAATTTAAGATAATTCGAGGCACCTGATTGTTTAGAAGTTCAATAATCGATCCCTTTTTTTTTTTTGAGTAACGACGGGAGTCCTTCGCCGGCATCAACTAAAGCAAGCCCTGGGATGCACCATAACGTAGACTAATCCCACGTCCCACAGTTCCAACCCCAAGGCCTTGTAGGGAGGTAAAGCAGGATTTGCTCAGCAAAGCAGGAATCGAACCCGGGACGCCTACCTGGGTCACAGGCACGTCTGGGTCCGTCCTTGCCACCTGAGCCAACACCCGGGGGCATAATCAATCCCTTTTTGAGTGCCTAACAAGTAGACATCATGAACTATTACATATCTACAAATTTAAATTACTAGTCATTTTTTCGTAAAGTAATGTCTCTTAGTTTAAATTTAAATATAAATTCTCTATATGATTGCCTCGTATTTAAACTTAGTCGGCCATAATAATATGGTGAATCTAGAGTGTTAACACACCATTGCCCGAAGAGACTCTTCACGGGTTAAGTCCATAACTCACGAAATATAAAAAATAAACTTAGAAAACATATCGTTTTTCCTCAATAAACATGATGTGCAATTTTGAAACTCCATTATTTCTTTTATCAAATATTTAGATAACTCTTTTAACTTCTAGACATTTGTTCTGTGTGTAAAGCGTCAAGAAAAGCAACAAGAAATTAAGTGCCTTAAAATCACTTTCAATTATAAATTTAACGTTTTTGTTCACTTTTAAATTTTTATTCCTACAACATATGTGGTTGCAAATTGCTATATTTGATCTTGGGAAAAACCAACATCTATAAATAAAATTATAGTAATGGATAAAGTATTTGTAGCAAAAGTAGTTCCAAAGTATACTACTTTTTGTCAGAATCCTCAAATCTTTATTCACAAATTATTAGTGTAGATCGAATTCTAGTAAATATCTTGCATCAATTTGTGTTTGCCTAAATAAATAAAGGTGGACTTACTAAGATTCAACACTTAGAAATGATATTACCAAATTACTATGTTCATTTACTATGGTCTAAAGGAGAGATAAATAATAGGATTCTAGAATTTCTTTAGGCTTATTCACTGTGCAAAATGGTTCGTTATTTTCGTTTCCAATTTTTCATATAAAAATAAGTCACGGTACTTTCTAGTTTTTCAACTAGAAAATATGAAAAATAGTAAAAAAGATGTTTCTCATTTTCTATGCAAAGGTAAAAGAAAGTAATTTAGCATCCCCTTAAATCAAATAGTCTTACAACTCTTTCATCGATTTAGTGCCAATCACAATCCTTCACTTGTTTCAATTTTAAACTATATCAATCTATACCCAAAATTCATCCAGTAAAAACCCTTGGACACCCACACGCCTCAAATTTATTGAAACCCATAATATTGAAAGAAAATACTTTCAATATCATCACGGGTTCACATGATCACATGATAGGGACTATTTCGGTAAAATATTGTGGAGCCCTGTTATTTTATTCAGGCCCAAATATATTGGCAGATCGCTTGTCACTATATAGTGACATTTTAATGGACGAGTGATCTTTACTTTTCCATATTTTGAGTGAAGTTCATGAGTATTCTACAGTAAGATTGTAGTTGATTTGATGCAGCTGGGCTGCTCAGTTCTGAGCCACTGAGACTTGTACTAGATACACACTAACGGAGCTCTAAAGGAGATTAAAAAAAAAAACAAAGAAAACAAAACAACAAACCAATCCTCGGAACATCTTCAATAAATTCTATTGAAACAACAAGCAGACACTATCATAAGAAGACAAATATTGAATCATTTCCCAAACCAAAATTCAAGAATCCTATATTTGGAGAGTTTTAAAATTTAGATTTGTATTAAATTTAGATAAGATATAATATAAAATTGTATTAAAATTTGTTCAAATCCATTCAAATCTAAATTCAAAGCTTAAAAATCCGTGCTTCTAAATACAACAAAAGTCTTATTTTGTGTTCATTTCCATTCAAACACCACACAACGCAGGATCAGCTCATAACGCCATAGGATTGACTTGTCTTTGCTCCTTCCAAACCTCAAAAAGACATGGCTAGCATATCCTCTATCGATTCCGGACAAATACAATTCTGCTCAATAAATCCAAAAAGCTTGTTCCATATACTCCAAGAGAAAAAACAAGGCAAAATCTAATTAAAGCAAGGAAGACATATCCAAAGATAATACTTATAAGCCTCTTGGCAAAAGATTGCTAGCCTTTGCTTATGAATACTGAAAGCCTGAGGCAAGCAGAACATGGTGTCACTAGTCAAACTTGTTCAAGACCTCATAATTGTCTGTGAGTGCTTGTCTTGTACAAGTTAGCTATGCCACTCTTTTAAGTTTTGGCCATTAGGTAGAGAAATACCTTACTAAAAAGAGTAACTCCTGAACCATATTAATAATTTTTCATGTTAAAGTAGAAACTGTTAGAAAGCTCTTCAGAGAAGTACGAGTATCAATCATTAAGTCTAACTTTTGGAAATATGTTTATTCTACTTGTCTTCTAACTAAGTATGTGTTGCCTACTGAGATTTAATAATATGAATTTCATTGCTTTATGGTTTACCACTGATTCATGTCTACATCCATACTTGCTTACCAAATAATTTGCATTCAATGCTTATAAATTTGGTCATGATGAAACTATGGACCAGGGATCAGTTACCCATTCTGCACATAACATTCGTCTCTAACATGTGCTTAGAATTGTAAAATGGACCAGGGGATGGCATGGGGATGGAAAAAAGAAACAGGATGCGAAAAAGAACGGCCAAAAGAGGAAAACAAAAAGAACAGAGATGTGACATGACAAACCTCAGATTTTTTCTGTGAGCTACCCTTTTTCTTCCCCGTGTGTTTTGATTCAAGACTGATTCAAACTGTCACTTACATTGTGGCATAACAGTGCTTACATCAAACTGCACCAATCACCAGGCCCATTAATAATCTAGAAAACAGGTATTTTGATCCATGATGAGTATTATAGCCAGGAAGATTGGTGAGCTAAGCCTACTTTATGTAAACCTTGATATTACTACCTACAGCATCACATAGGAAACATATATCAAAACACACAACAGAATATAAAATTATCTAAGGCATAGCAAATGTTCGGTCTTAACTTTCATGAATTGAAAGAAACAGGTTGCATCCAAATTGATTGAATGGTAGTGAATTGTTTTAAGTAATTGTCAAGTGCAAGATGACGTGATTGCATTGTCCAGGTCAGTGGGAATGCCAAGATGTAGAGTGTGGACAAAATGTCCATCCATCAGACTCCCAGAATTCAGAATCCATCTTCTGGAGAGAAAAGAGACGAGCACCAAACTTGATCAGCCATGATAAAACAATTCGTTAAAAATTTGATTAGCTTAACTTGTTGGTCCCCATAAATTGGGAGTAGGCTTCAAATGCTTGCGTGCACCACCCAAAATTTTAGCTGGTGAATGCACATTTCCCATTTGAGTTTCCTAGATTCAAATTTATTTATCAACAATCAAGATTTGTCACCCTGTAACAGTATGAGTGAAGCTTGGCCTGCACATATGGATAATGAAGTGGCACCAGTTGTTCGTCTGATGTTTTTCAGTGTCTCAACTTCAGGCTGGGGATTCTCTATGCAATTCAAAGCTCTCCCATTCTTTCATGGATTCAAGACACAACACAGACTAACCAAATATCATATTTTTTATTTAAAAAAAAAAAAACATGCAGTTATTCCAAAACTAACAAAAGGAAATCAATAGATTCACCAAAATATTGTATTTGCATTAAATCAATAATAATTAGCAGCTAAAATAAAACCTGCATCAATAAATTTATATTAAGAAGAATCTTGATTTATAACTGAGGCAGTAGAAGCTATGTGAAATTTAGCGAGAAATTTTCTATAAAATAATTGGTGGGATATCTCTATCTCACTCTTGATTTCTTCTAGTGTTAGCCAGTTCTGTGAGAGAATGTGCCAACAATAGTTATTAATTTCCATAGCATTCCCTTGCAACTAACTCCATGCCATTACACCATCTAAATTCCCAGGCAAATATATTCATCTGAATTGGTAGATGGAGTCTGTCAACCCCTACCCTGGGTCTACCATATATATCGCAAGACTGGTATCCTTCTGGGGAAAGGAATTTCTCATATAGGAAGACTTAAGAGTTGTGCACATTAAGCAAACACTGCAATCCACAATACGATAAAACTATTTAGCTAGTCCAAAACTCAATTCTGCGATGACGTGAAACCAAAGAGCACAAAGCATTTGTTCTATTTTAGTGAGGGAGAAGGGGGAGGAGGCAGAAAATGAATTAAAAGTAACTGAAAGAAATACCTCTATAGCATGGTTGCAATAAATGAGGTGAAAATCTCTAGTGATGGTACTTCAACCCTTTAAGAATAGTCCAGGCCCTATCAATCAAACCACAGAGCAGCCATTTAAAACATTCCTTGTCTAGCAACAGTAAAGACTTCAAATTTCAATTCAAGAGTAGTAATATCAGAATGGAGTTTTCTCAGGAAAAAGAAAATGAAGATCATAAAATATCAACAGCTGAATATAAGTAAAAACGTCTAATACTATGCTCTTGCTTGGAACATTCCCTTTTAACCGGAATGAAAAACTATGTGATGCAGGGGCAACATCAAGGATATGCAACCATGGAAAGATTAGAAGAAATAGAAGAATCGAAGGGGAAGGGAGGAGAGAGGAGATACCAATGGGAACTCAAGTTCGCTTCTCAAATTCAAATTCAACAATAACTGTCTACCACATGGTTTTCACACACTAATTATAAAAATAAGAATGCCTCTAAACATGAAATTAAATTTACATCCTAAAACAACATGAATTACAAACAAACCCCTACATTACACAAATAATACAAGCAAGCCCACGATACACATGTTACACTAATTAATACTAGACACATAATAAATAACTAACTAAATCCAAACAATCCTCGATCCAGTTCTTCTCAAGTATTCTCCAACAAGGATCTTCCCAAGCCTTTGCTTCTTGTCCTACATCAACTCTCCCCCAGTTATGAAAAAATCCTCAAATTTGGAAATGTTGAAGGATTAGGAGCAAGAAGCAAACTTGGACTCTTCGAAAGTCAGCGCTTGAGTGATGCAAGAAACCACGATCCTTTGGAAGCATCATAGACTTGAATTAAGAATTGGCATCAATAAACATATCAAAAATGACAAACTCAATAATTGGAATGTTTGAAAGACTTTGGATGCCTTCAAACATTTGCATTTCCTTGCTCGTAGTGTCTTCAAGTTGAATAATTGTGATTGATTCTTTCTCTTGGTTGGCTGGTAAAGCAGGCTTCAAGATGTTCTTCTTACCATTATAGTGGAAGACATGTGTTCTCATGTCCTTGAGTCACACCCAAATCATGCCAACCAAGGAGAACCAAGGAGTACATGGCCAATCTTCATAGGTATGATATCACACCAAACATGACCAAAATAGTCACCCATTTGGATAGGAACCAAACATCTTTCATAAACATGTAATGTAATGTTATCAATCTAAGACATCTCATAAAGTTCTAGGTGAGGTTTTGGATGAAGTTGCATATGACTCCAAATTGTAGAAACCATATTCATAGGGCATCATCTGTTAAGGATGGTTTTGCAAACATTTCCTCCACGCTTGAGAAAGGTGTGGAAAAGCTTGATATTGTGCCCAAGGTATGATAAATGACATTCCTTTTTCCAATAATTTGTCACCATATTACTGGATTTATACATATGTACTGCAACTACATATCATCAAAAGACCTCAACACAATTTGACCATTATTCTCAATCTATGCATTTAAAACCCCAAGTTGACTCTCGATTTTCAAGGGATATCTTCAAGCCACCTTTAATCTTGAGTACCAGATAGAAATGAAACAAATTCACTCAGAGAACTCACAAATGCAGCAATAAAAACCTGATTTCCAATGTTGGCAGCAGTAATTTCTTGCTTCTTATATCAAATTATCACGTTTACTTGCAAAATAGAAGATCCAAAATCAAAACATCGTGCTGCAGATGAAAATATCATGGAAGAAACCCAAAATATCACAGCTGAAGGCAATTTCTCCCAATTCTGGAAGCAGGAAGAGATCTAGCAGAATCTCCCTCAGTCAGCGGTGCATGGGGTGCATGCATTACCAGCGAGTGTCCTCCAGTGATGATTTTCTGGAAGGTGGTAGATCAAAGGGTGGTGAGTTGAATCTCGAATAGTGATTATGGTGTGTCAAAACAACTCCGGCAAGGGTGGATTTTGAAGGGGTTGGCAGCTGGAAACTTTCAGGTGGCGCATGGGGCTTCAATTCCACTTAAGTATTCTCCAACAAGGATCTTCCCAAGGCCTTGCTTCTTGTCCTACATCACTATGCAAATAAAGGAATATGCTTTGTTACAGTTCAACCATCATTTAAGTTTCTGAAGTACCCTCTTATTAAGAGATAGATGAATCTCTTGCTTAACAAGAGGACACTCTCAGAAACTTATAACAGCAGAGGTGACTTATAAGAAAAAGATAAATGGTAAATTACAATCAGAGGGGTGGTGCAGCATGCAAGCAATAGCTATTTACTTTTCTAATATTTATTGTACTTCCATTTTTTTTTATTAAAGGTATTTTTATTTAGATGATACCTTCAAGATACGATGGTATTATTTTTTAGGAAGCAAGGTTTTTGGGTATTATTCTTTAGGAAATTAGCATTTTAGTTTATTTAGGTTTCTGAATATATTTCCTTATCTTCCAAGCATTGTAACCAAAGGTTGCTACGTATTAGTTTTATAAAAACTTGGAATGACAGTTAAAGTTGTCTGACATTCATTCCGCATCAAGTGGCGTTAGAGAATCAGGAACTGGAGATTGGAGACTACCCTGATTTTCTCCCAATAAAACCAAAGCTTCAGATTTTATTTATGGATTTAGGGATTCACATAACCACCCTAATGTTTGTTATTGTGGTCATATTGTGGGAGCATAAATCTAGTCTCTAGCAGGCAAATTTTGATTTACATATAAAGCCTTGTATTTTTTCAAAATTCTGGTAAGGGCAATTGCAATGAATGTGGGTCTGTGACTGATACCATTATTTGCGTCTTGATTATATTGTGCAACAAATATACAGTCCACAAATACATATCTATGAACATTTTGACTCTGTCAGAGTTGTTCATTTTGAACCCTTAACATGGTGTCTTATGGATATATCCCCAGAAACCTTCCAATGAGATTAGGTTTTTTATAATTTTGGTGTCCTTTAATGCAGAAAATGAGGCTTTATGTTTTCAAGCAAGTCTCTCAATACTTCAGGGCTTTATTAATCAGAGAGGAAACTAAATATTTTCAGTCAGCACTTGACACAACAACCAAACAGGCCCTAGCTTAACTCTAGCCAACTAAGTAAACCACAGCAAGATAGATGATGAGTACACACGTAATGCAATATAATGCATTCCATCTATATTTCAATTGTTTTGTGTACCAACCTCACAGTTTCTAATAATCATATTCTGGAAGTAAAGATCCTGTTATTGTTTTCATCTCTTAAAACAGTTGAAAAGGAAGAAATAATTACATGCTACATTATTACTGTCATAAACTGACAGACACATTTACCTAAACTAAATAATTAACATGATGCAGTGCTTATACTCTGTATAAGACCATATAACAGAAGAAAAATATATGATTGTTAAGTCATAATATCCTTACCTATAAAGTTGCTCTATCAGCACGACCAATGCAATTTGATGATTTAAGACCAAAGAGGACAACTTAATTGATATGTTTGCCCTTTCTCTCAGAAGTCTTCCATGACCATAAGGCCCACCGATGCAAAATGATAATCTTGAAGCTCCCTATAAAATGTAAAAAAAACAAGTAGCTATCTATATGATATCTGAGCCTTAGACCTAGAAGACCACAATAATATACAAAGAAAGCCATCCATATCAAACAAATCATCATTTTCAACTATCAAAAGTTGTATCTGTGAATGGAATTCGAATGATAAATTCAATAGAATAGAATTATAATTCAACTACTGTCATTGACATCTTCATTACATTGATCAGATATGAGAATGGGGAGCATAAAGTTGTCGAAAAATTAGATGATTTTTTCATACTATGCACCTATAAATTTTATGTTTGCTACCCCAAGGATGGAGATGTCATCAATACTGATTGCACTTTCAGACACTTAAACCCATATATATGCTTTAAAAATAAACAAGAGCTGCATCAAATAGAAGCTACAAAATGATCGAGCAGAGAAGTACAACAAACACATTTTTTCATAGTTTAAGCAATGTTAAAGCCATCATATTAAAATCCATTCTGTTTTCCCAAAAAGTACATAAAAGGAAAAGAAAGCAAAAGAGCATTTATAATTGCTACAGAGTTACACCATGTCACTAAGGGTACTATCGACCTTTTAATGTGCAAGGTATATTATAACTTACAAGTAGAGTGGGAAACCAAATTATTCAGTAGGTTATCTAATTACCAGAAACATTCTTCACTGGTATTTCTCTTCTATATAACTATATTCTTCAACAGGGAATAACGTCCTCTGCTGTTAACCGTTCAACCCTCATCCAAATCTGCATGGCTTATTCTCAACATTGCCATGTTGTAACCCTAAACAGCATAAACTTCATCTCAGTTCAGCTGCTATTGTCGGAATCCAAACCAGAAACCTCTCTCGTACATTCCATTCAGAGTGAAGGTAGTTTTGGGGCTATATAAAAAAAACCAACGTCATATGAATTCTTAGATGTGCCAATCTGACAGGCCCCAAAAGGCTGGTGCACTTTCCAGTGCAGCAGCTCAATGCCACGCGCTGACACATGAAACCTCTTTCAAACTTGTTTTTACCATGGTTTGCTATGTTCTGTTAGTCTTGACCCATAGAGAATGTTTTCAGGTTAATTAGCTCGTGAGTAACCCTGTTGTCTGTTTGGAAATCAAGCTTTGTGTACATGTTCGTTCACGATAGGATTCCTTGAACCTATGTGTAGTATTAACACTTCCTCTACCCGTGTGTTATTTGTTGCATGTTCTTGGTTGTTGGTGATATAGAGGCTTCTGTGTTTCTGTCCATTAAGCCATTGTGAATTTGTGATGGAATCCATAAATTCAAAAAGTTAGTCTCCTTCGCAATTCCACAAATTATGGTGAAGCTGAATAGAAATATTTTTTTTGCAGTGGTCTTCAGGTAGTCAGGATCTAATCGATTAACCTAGGTAAGTTTGGATGTGTTATTCAATCAGGACTTAGCAATGATAAGAAGGAGATATGAGTTCGTGGGGATGTCCTAATTGTTTCATTAGTGTTTTTGAGTCTATGGAACCTCCAATTGCTAGAATGCTTATGCAGGTTGACACTACTGAGGAGATATAGATTACGTCAAACTTTTCGGTAACGCCTAGTTCTTGACGTATCTAATCTTAGAATAGGATGTAATACAATGACAGTAAATATAAATTGTATAGAAGGGTGATTTTTAAAATAAGTCTGTCATATAAAAGTTTGTGTTATTCCATTCCACATAGAATAGGATGGGAATAGACATTCCTATGGTAAAATTTGGGAATAGCCATTCCTAATCTACTCCTAGTAATGGACTCATAAAAAAATGTTGCATTGCTATTTACTTATGGTGACAGCACATTTCTTGTGCAAAACTATCAAATCCTTGTATTATAACCACTATTTTTCTAGGAATACACATACAGGTGAACAAAACATAACCATATATTCTAGTAACCGAACTTGCATGTATGATCTTTACCTGGAGTATTTTCAATAGCAATGGGAAGACAAAGTGTCATTGAGTACTTTGCTAAGAAGCAGCACATTCATGAGGAGTTAAATATTGTGTAACCTATTAACTGCAGATGTTGGTCAGACGCAGAAATATAGGAACTAATTACAGTTCTTTCAGTCTTGGAAGGTTTGAAACCTGAACTTGGATCAGTTCCATCGCAGATTCTAGGAAGTGCAAAGTTAACATTCATTGACAGACTATTTCACAGGTGCTTAATGCCTTCTCTAGCACTCATACTTGAGGCACTACCAGTTCTATAATTCCTAATTCCTACAGATAGAGATCTGTCTTTAGCACCCAACGTGGTTAGTGCACAATCAAATGGCAATAAAGGGTTCCAGGATGGGCAGGCAACCCATTATGGTAGAGATGGCCATGGTAAAGGTACTCCACGAAAGTTTACTCATTGTTGATGTGGAAGTCACATGGTTGACCAATGCTGGAATCTTCATGGCAACCATTGACTCTTCTCCTATTCCTCCAATAGTTGGAGAATAGCCAACCATGTCAGTACAAGACGAAGAATATTCTAAGCTTCTGTAATATCAAGAGCAGGCATGTTTCCCCATTGCACCTCTTTCTCAAAACAATAAACCTACATCTTATTGTCATTCAGTACTTCTTCTTCAAGACCTTGGGTTATAAGTTCTATAGTTCTACTCTCACTGACTATATGACACGTATATCTATACTTTCTCTATTTTTTCTAAACTCCAGTATTCTGATGCATTATCCCATGTTATCCTTAAAAATGGCTCTACTACCACAGTTAGTGGGACAGAAATTTACTACTTAGATTCATTATCATCTTCCACTGTGCTTTGCTGCAGCCACACCTCTTCAGATTTGCTGCCACCTTAGTTATCCTTCCTTCAATAAATTGAATCAGCTAATTCCTAGTTTGAGTTTTATGTCTAATTAGAGTGAACGACATCAAGTGTCCCTTCGGTTTTCAAGTTAATACACAGGAGTAAGTCCTTTAGGGTTAGTCCATTCATACGCTTGGGATCCTAATCCTGTTCTCTCTAAGTTGGGTTTCAGTTTACCTTTATTGATAATTCAATAAGGATGACTTGACATTATGAATAACATTCTTAGTTATTTACTACTCTTTATGCCTTTGGTTCTGAGATTAAAACTTAGTTTAATTTAGCTGTTCAAATTTTTTAAAAATTAAATAAAAATACTTTAGCACCTCAAATCACTACCTACATGACTACAAGGATTTATTCACCAATCCTCCTGTGCTCACACTCTAAAACAAATGGAGTTACCTAAAGAAAAAACAGATGTATTCTAGAGTCATGAGTACTCTGTTACACCAAATGAAGGTGCCCAAAGTGTTCTAGGGTGATGCAGTTCTCACTGCTTGCTTTCTTACCAATAAAATGTCACGGTTTGTCCTTAGAGGTAAAATATCATACTCAGTTTTATTTCTTAAGAACCGTTGTTTTCCTTGCCCCTCGTGTATTTGGTCATGTGTCCTTTCATTAATTAATTCTTGGGCTTGATAAATTGGATCATTAAGCTCTCAAGTGTTCTTTTCTTTGGTACTCCTGTTGTCATAATAGGCATTGATGTTGTTGTCCTAACTTGCATCATTTTTTTGTCTCTTCAGATGTGACTATCTTAGAGTAACTCCATAATTCTCAGTCTTTAATTTGCAAAGATCTCAATGACTACTTTCCATTACCTACTCCTATTTCTCTTCCTGATTCAAGATTTCTTCGTCCTCACTGATCCTTCTAGTTGTCCTAATTTGCAAGTGCATGCAGAACAGTGATACAAGGTAGTTAAGACTCCTCCCGATCTAAGCACTAGGTTTTTGGTACCTTTGTCTACTGACCTTGTTTCTCATGATATAGATTTTTCCCATTTTTCATAAGGGAAAACGCACATGTGGCCAGCACCATGCCTCTTAACTTTGTGTCATGATCTTTTGTCTTCATATTATTTTTTAATACCTCTTTATCCATCTCCATACCCAAGTACGTGTTTGAAGCTTTGTCTCAGTCTGCATGGAGAGATGGATAAAGAGATGCATGCCTTGCGATTAATGATACTTGGGAACTTGTGAAACTTATCAAAGATAAGTTTGGTGTTGGTTGGGTGTATACTGTGAAGGTAACCCAGATGAACATGTTGAATGGTTGAAGGCAATATTAGTGGCCAAAGGCTGCCATGCATAGTTTTCAGAGTTAAGGCACCTTCTGCCAAGTGGCCAAACTTGCTTTTGTGTTCCATTTTATCTCCTTAGCTACAATTCACTGGCTTTTACACCAAATGGATGTTAAGAGACTTTTTTACATGGTTTATTTCCGGAAGAGGTTTACATGAAGAGACCTCCCATGTTTTGATGCTCAAGGAAAAGTCAGTTCGTGTGACATCTAGAAAAGTTTTTATACAGCTTTAAGCATTCTCCTAGGGAAGGCTTGGTAGATTTAGTGCAGCTGCTTGATTTTAGTCTTCAGAAATGCCAGGTAAAACTTTAATGATTTTTTATATGACTAATATTATAATAGCTATCCATGATAGTCGGGACATTTAAAATAGTTATTGCAAGCAAAGTTCCAAAGATTTGGGACCGTTGAAGCAATTCTTGGGAATTGAGTTAGCCAAGTGGCCCAAGTCTCATTTGGGGAACATTGTATCACAGAGGAAATATAAGCTTGACTTTTTTCTTTTTTTTTTGGGGGGGGAAAGAGAGGGCGGCACCTCTTATCTTTATTAGAAAACCCCTCACTTATGGCGGAGGAATACCGTGGTTCCAACCTTGAGACTTGGGGAAAACAAAACCAAACCCCAAGAATCTAAAACTGACTTAACCAACTTATTCAAAACCAATAAACCAATGACCAACAACCAAACAAATAAATAAGAACTAAACAACTATAAGTGGAAAACAAACAAAACTCCGAAAGATCTCGAGGAATAAACCAACCACTATAACCTTCACAAACACCAGCACAAAGCATTACGAGCGCAAGGAAGGAAATCCCAACAAATCCAATCGAATCATTCCCCTGACTTGCTATGGAAGCTCATCCTGGCAACTGTATGATCAATATATACCAGATTCACCCTGCTTGGCAAAGAAATCTGCACTTTGATTCGCCTCCCTATAAATATGTTCCACTTTGTAATGTATGCCTCTCAATGCTAACACAAGCTCTTCCCACAATTCCCATAAGTTCCAAGTCGAACACTTCCCAGAATTAATCCGCTAAACCAACAAAGCAAAGTCACAGGCAATCTCCACTTGATCAAATCTAAGATCTCTGCACAGATTAATCCCTATAATAATCGCTTTCAATTCAGTCATATTATTGGTTCCATAACCCAGTAATGAGGAAAAAGCTGCTTTAAATAATCCTCTTTCATCTCTTATCACGCCTCCACCACCACAATTACCTGGGTTACCTCTATAGCTTCCATCCACATTCAACTTAACCCAACCTATCCCAAGTTTACACCATCTAACTACACAAGGAAGACAAACCCTCACATTTTTTACTTGAATATCCAAAAGCACAAAAGATTGCAATATCCGTGTAAGAAGCAGGTGCACATTTAGTTAACTTGTCCGAAATGGATCTCAGCCAATATTTAATATCAAGCCACACAGTTCTCACCGAATCATGAATTGATTCCATCTTGGCTCTACATCGACGAGTCCAAAGTCTCCAAATGATGAGACTAGGTATGAGACCTACCAAAATGCCTAACTGTGAGGTCCGTCTTGCACAACTAAACCAAAAATTAACTCTAGCTTTCCATGTATTCGTTGCCATACAACTAACACCCAACGTCACTACTGCTTGTTTCCATACCTCCTGAGCAAAAGATCGCGTGCAAAAACACATGGTCTAGAGATTCAATCTTGGCATTTGAACAACAATCATACCGTGAGGCCATTTGAACACCTACTTCTTGAATACGAGTATCAACCGGAAGACAAGCGAACCAAGACTTCCACATACAAATTGACACCCGTTTTGGCAACATAGGATGCCGGATCCATTTTGAAACTAAGAATTCCTCTTTACGCTCCCTTATAATTTCCTAAGCACTTACCATGGTAAATTTCCCATCTGTTGAAGGTTCCCAAATCACTATATCTAGACCCTCCTTGCAAGAAATAGCAGAGTTCATTACTTCCTCAACCTATTCTTCACCCAACAGATCCACTAATAAATCAACATTCTACCCATCTCTATCCCAACAATCTCGTGTTCGTAGCTTATGGTTTCTAATTTCTTGAACCTTAGCACAAAAGAGACCGAAGGCTAACCATCGATCAAACCAGAAGAGGCCGACGCTTCTTTAATTTGAACACGAGCATGCTCTAATACTTCAAGTATCACACGAGCAATTGATCTCCAAAATCTGGTTCCTTTATCTGGCTTTATTTCTCTCAAATGGTGTCTATTATTCAAATACTTGGCTTTAAAGAATTGAGTCCACAGATTATCCATAGTTAACAATCTCCACACAAACTTTATATGCAATGATTTTTTTACTTCCTCAAAATCCCTAATACCCAAACCACCCTCACAAACAGGCTTACATATATTAGGTCAGGAACACCATTTCCTTTTTCTTTTATCATTTACTCCACTCCAAAAAAATTCGATAACATAGAATTTAACTTTGTGAAGACAATATTAGGAATGTCAATTACTGCCAATTGATGAACCGTCATTGATGATAATACATGCTTAATTAAAACTAAGCGGCCTCCTTGAGATAAAAGCTTAAATTTCCAACCCACTATCTTTTTCCTCAATTTAGCAACTAGAGGCTCTAAAATACGGGCCGTAAGATTACCCGATACCAAAGGAACACCCAAGTATGTAGCAGGGAACCCTCCTTCCGCAAAGCCAGTCATCCTTAACAAGGATCACTTTTGAGCATAAGCAATTCTCTTTGACAAAAAAATACTTGACTTGTCTTTATTTATCATTTGGCTAGACCAATTTTCATATTTCTTAAGAGTCTAGACAAGCATTCGAATGGGACTTCTCTTACCATTGGCAAAAATAAGAATGTCATCTGCATAGAGTAGGTGAGATACCAAAGGCACCCCACGAGGATGATAGCAAGCCTCTATCTTATTCTCCATAATTTTTTTCTTTAGAAGCCGAGAAAGAACTTCTTGTAAAATAATAAATAGATAAGGAGATAAGGGGTCTCCTTGGCGAAGCCCTCAAGACGGTTTAAAGAAACCCTTACAAGTGTCATTCATCGTAATGGAGAACCAAGGAGAGGAAACACGTTCCACCACTAAACCACAGAATCTCTGGGAGAATCCAAAGCTTTTCATAACCAAGTTTAAAAAATCCCAATCGACCCTATCATAAGCCTTAGTCATGTCTACTTTGATCATTACATTTCCACCATTAGACTTCTTATGCAGAGAATGAACCATTT
This sequence comes from Malania oleifera, assembly GCF_029873635.1. Taxonomy (NCBI): domain Eukaryota; kingdom Viridiplantae; phylum Streptophyta; class Magnoliopsida; order Santalales; family Ximeniaceae; genus Malania; species Malania oleifera. Next base: position 109,121,203 of record NC_080419.1, read on the forward strand.
CTTGTGCCAATGTAATATTTTCAAATATACTTCTATTGGGAACGAAAGCTCCCTACTTCGGAGAAATCAATGCAAACAATAAACCTGTCATCCTTGCAACAATAATTTTTGAAAAAAATTTGTAGATTACACTACAAAGACTAATAGGCCTGAACTTGTCAAAACTCTGGGGATTCTAAACTTTTGGGATTAGAACAATGTAAGATGCAGAATAAAATCTAAGAAGAGGAGATCCAGTAAAAAAATCTCTAGCTGCATCAATCACCTCTTCTTTTACAATATCCCAACAATCTAGGAAAAAAGCCGAACCAAAACAATCCAGACCTGGGCTACTATTTCTCGGGATAGAAAGAATAGCATCTCTTACCTCCAGCTCGGACGGAGCACAACAAAGAGCAATGTTCTCCTCTTCAGAAACCATGGGAGATATAATATCATCAAGGTAAGCTGTCCAACTGGGTCCTGCACCTATTAAGAAAGTTTGAAAATACCTTACTGCAACCTCATGAACTGCCTCCATAGAATCTAACACTTCTCCATTCGGAAGCTTCAATGAATGAATCATCGCCTTCTTCCGATTTTGGTTGACAAATGCATGAAAGAACTTTGTATTATTATCCTCCGCCTCCAACCACTTCTTTTTGGCTAGCTGAGAAATACGAATCTCCTCCCTCTTTTCCCAAGCTTCCAACTCGAGTTTAGAAAGAAAGAAATCTTCCTCAATTTCTGGCGAATACCCTTCCTGAAGTAGAGTCTCTAGAACCTCCGTACTTTCCTCCAGATTTGTAATGTACTGATGCACATGTCCAAATACCTGCTTGTTCCAATTTCAGATTGCAACTGTAGTATGCTTCAATTTAGCAGTAAGTCTAACTAAACCCATGCCATAGGATTCCTCCCTCCAGGCTTCCTCCACGCAAGACTTAAAAGACTGATGAGTGCTCCACATATTCTAATATCTGAAGGGAGAAGGACCATACCTATGCAAATTTCTATGAAACCAAATAATCAATGGGTTATGATTTGAAGTCCTCCTATTTCCATACTCAAAATAAATATTTGGCAAAGATTGAAGAAGAGTCGAATTATAAAGGACCCTATCCAATTTTTCCCAACTCCGAGAATTTCCACTATGACCATTACACCAAGACATGTTGCTGCCAGTAACAACCAAATCCATAAGACCACAGTTGTCCAAGCAAGTATTAAATTCCTCCATAGCCGATAACGGCCTCGTATGACCACCAATACGTTCCGAATCTAAATGAATGATATTAAAATTTCCTGCCACTAACCAAGGGAAATCATCCCTCTTAACAAACTCCAAATCATTCCAAAATTCCCAGCAATTTGTTCGACAACATTTAGCATAAATAAATGAATCCAAGAAATTATGGTCCACAGAATTAAAAATACCCGAAATAACTTGATCAGACATATGTTGTAACTCAAAGTGCACTTCCTCTTCCCAAAACATCCAAAGTTTACCCCCCACCGATGCATTCGCACAAAAATTCAGAAAATTTAGAAAGTTAGCCCATTGCGACATCAAACTTTCATCAGAAAATGGCTCTGAAAGAAGCAAAATAGAAGGCGAAAATTTCCTCATTAACTTTTGTAAATGGCTTTTAGACGTGCCTAAATCCCACACGTTCCACACTAGAATTGTATTAATCATAAATCAAGTTTCTTTGGACGGGTAATAACCCGTTAAAACTTCTTCTCACTTTGCCCATTAATATCCTTCGACTTAACAAGCGGAACATATAAATCATCATCCGAACAATAGCCTTTTTCCAATGGGAGTTTCTCCAAAGTATTTGTCTCCACCTCCCTATCCAATTCACAATTATGTACGACATACCTAGGCATGATTGTACACTCTTGTTCCAAGATTTCTAAAACCATGTTATAAGATGTCATCAACTGATCACGCACTACTATAACATCTTCCACTATCAACATATCAACGTCGGGAACACCCAAGACTGGTTCAACAATCTCCTCCCTTTGCTCAATCTCATACTGTTTTGTGTTCATCTACAAAATCTCCACTTTAGGCCTCGGTTCTTCAAGAAGAAACTCCCCCTCTTCTATCTCACTTTGCGTAACTGTCTCAACCATTGGCAAAATTTGCAATGTCATTGCACCCTCTTGAACATGATCCACCTCTAAAGGTTCTTCAACAATGCATGGATCTATCAATTCGCCCTGAACTTCTTTCCCTTTATCCAAATGCTTCACACGCCAAACTTCTTGTTGATTTTCTTGTCCAAAACTAATACACCCATAGATCCTGTTGAGATTTTGATTAAAATGAATGACCTAACTTGAAGATAGGTCTCTCCCTCTATTTATAATACAAATTAAATACATTCTAATTACATAAATACCCTTACTAACTCTCGCTAATTAACATGCTTACACAATAATAATAACAATAATACTAAAAGACATAAATAACCTCTAAAACTCCCCCTTAAGCTGAAGCATAAATTTCACATTCTCCTAGCTTGTTACAAATAAATTTAACACGAGCACCCCCCAACACTTTGCTAAACAAATCAACAAGCTACATATCAGACTTCACATAAGCGGTAGTAATGAGCTTCCGCACAAGTTTCTCCCGAACAAAGTGGTAATCAACTTCAATGTGCTTCATCCGCTCATGAAAGACCAAGTTGGAGGCAATATGAAGAGCAACATGATTGTCACACATCAACTTCATAAGCTAAGAATATGAAATACTCGATTCTTCCAAATTCTATTCAACCAAATAAGTTCACAAGTAGCGTGAGTCATAGCTCTATATTATGATTCAGCACTTGACCTGGCCACCACGGTTTGTTTCTTACTCTTCTAAGAAACTAAATTACCACCAACCAAGATACCCAATTGTGGATCTCCAGTCGGAAGGCAACCCAACCCAATCTGCATCTGTATATGGATATAAGTATGATCCTGATCACGATGTAAAAGACCTCTCCTAGGTTCACCTCTCAAGACACAAATTACTGCATCCCAATGACCTGTCCTTAAAGAATGTAGAAATTGACTCACAACATTTGTTGCAAAAGATATATTCGACTGAGTGACTGCGAGATAATTCAACTTTCCAACAAGTCTCCAGTATTGTCCAAAATTAGATAGAAAATCACCCATATTTGACACTAACTTGCTGTTGGGATCCATCACTGTATCAACCGATTTAGGTCCCAACAATCCAGTCTCATCCAACAGATCAAGAACATACTTCCTTTGTGACAAAACAGTTTTCATACGAGATATGGATACTTCTATACCCAAGAAGTATTTCAATGGTGCCAAATCTTTGGTTTGAAACTTAGTCTTTAGAAAAAGTTTGAGACTCTGAATACTTTTATCAACATCACCTGTAATGACAATATCATCCACATAAACAACAAGAAGGATCCTACCCAATGAAGTATGACGACAAAACACGGAATGATCCACTACACACCATCAAAGACCAAACTCAAGTACTACAGCACTAAAACGACCAAACCATACTTTGGAAGACTATTTTAAACTATATAAAGCCTTTTTGAGCCGACACACTAAGCTTGACTCCTCCTAAGCAACAAACCCAGGTGGTTGCTCCATATAAACCTCCTCCTCAAGGTCACCATGCAAGAAAGCATTCTTCACATCTAACTGAAGCAAAGGCCAGCGACAAGTAGTAGCCAAAGAGATAAGCAGAAATACTAATGTAAGTTTGGCAACCGAAAAAAAGTATTAGAATATTCCAAACCATACGCCGGAGCATACCCCTTAGCAATAAAATGAGCCTTTGGACGAACCACAAAACCATCAGTGTTGACTTTCACATTGTAAACCCAGCAATGACCAACCACAAACTTGTTACAAGAAAAAGGTACCAAGTCCCAACTGCCATTATCATGTAAAGCATTCATCTTTTCAACCATAGCATTCCTCCACCCAGAGTAGGCTAAGGCTTCTGAAACAGATTTAGGAAAGGTGGTAGATGATATAGAAGTAGCAAAACAATAATAGGAGGGAGTAAGAAGTCATAACAATCATAGTTGGAAATGGGATGTTGAGTATAAATGTGTGTTTACCTTTTCGAACAGCAATGGGAGGATGAACATATCATGGGGAATATGATCATTAAGCGAGGACCAAAGGCGTGGTAGTAGAATCTAGAGGGGACTCTCTTCCTTGGAGCTGCCCTCATGAATACACCTACAAACTAGGATGATCAAGACGATGAGAAGAACTTGAACTACATGGAGACTTAGATGGTTGATTGGGCAAGGACAACAAAGTAAAATCTGGAAGATTAGGCAAAGGAAGAGACTCACTAAGCTTAGAAGCACTCAAGGACTAGGTATAGTAAGGTGTAGACTCAAAGAACATCAGCAGAAACAAAGAAGCGATGCAGCATAGGACTATAACAACGATATCCCTTTTTAGTATGAGTCGCCTAGAAAGACACATTTTAAAGCACAAGGATCCAACTTATCCACCCTAGAATTAGTTGAAAAAAAAAAAGACACAAACCCAAATATACAAGGAGGGAGAGAGAATAAAGGTGAATTAGGAAAGAGAATGGAGGAGGGAATTTTATTTTTACCACTAAAAACAGAGTTGTCATGTTTATCAGATAACAAGCAGTAAGTACAGCATCACTCCAAAACACTTTAGGTACATGCATGTGATAAAGTATGGTGCAAGTGATTTCAAGAATATGTCTATTTTTCATCTCTATAACCCCATTTTGTTAAGGAGTGTGGGCACAGGATGATTGATGGTCAATACCAAACTGAGTCATATAAGTAGTGAACTGTGCAATGAAATACTCTTTAGCACTATCACTTTGAAGTATTCGAGCTGGAAAACCAAAACGAGTCTTTATTTCAAAACAGAAGGCATAAAATACATGAAACAACTCAGAACGATCTTTTATTAAATATAACCAAGTCATTCTTGAATAATTATCCACAAAGGTTACAAAGTAGCGGTAACCCAACTTGGACACAACTTTACTAGCACCCCAAACATCATAATGAACTAACATAAAAGGGCTTACAGCCCATTTATTGACTCAGGAAGCAAAAGGGACACGACGGTGCTTTCCCAATTGACAAGAGTCACAATCAAGACTAGACAAAAAACTCACACTAGGAACAAGAAATTTTAACTTTTCCAATGAAGGATGACCAAGGCAACAATGAATTTGTAAATGTGTGGCAGCAGCAGTGTAAGCGGTAGAAGGAGATAGCAGCTCAAAGTGATTGAGTCCACCAACTTCACGCCCTACACCAATCGTCTTCCTCATCTTCAAATCCTAAAAAACCACAAAATCCAAGAAGAATGTCACTGAACAATTCATGGATTTAGTAATCTTGCTAACTGACATAAGATTGAAAGGAAATTTGGGAATATACAAAACCGAAGGAAGAGAAATAGAAGAAATGGGATTTGCAGTCTCAATTCCCTTGATTGTAGTGGTGGATCCATCAGCAAGAGTAACACAAGGTAAATTTGCAGGATATTGAAGAGTGGGCAAGGAGCTAGGTACACCAATGATATGATCAATGGCAATGGAGTCTATGACCCAAGGACTAGGAAGAGAAGTATTAGATGACAGGATTACTATGGGATTACCAGTTTGGGCAAGAGATGCAACGGGAAGAGAAGCTTGTTCTGACGCTTGATACTACTAGAACTTGGAATACTCCCCCTTCGACATGGATGCAATAAGTTGACCGCCACTCGGGCCCAAAGGTGAGGAGTCAATGGTGGCAGCATTGGCTGCCCTCAAAGGTGTGAAGTCAGTTGTGGCTGCATTGGCAACACGTGAAGGTCTACCATAGAGATCCCAACACTGCTCAATAGTATGATTACTCCATCCATAATGAGTGCACTTGCAAGGAGTGCCTCTACCTTGTCCGTCTCTACCACCACGACCACTCGAGCCACCTTAATAACTTTTGCGGTTGTTTGGTAGAGAACTATCACCCTATATAGCAAAGGTTGTCCTCTCAGAGCTAGATGCAAAAGCCGGAGAATGTGTGCTAAAGGAAGCACGAAGGACACAAGAATAAACATTGGCAAATGATGGCACCTCGGCACTACTAAGTATCAAGGACCGGACTGCCTCAAACTTGGGTCTCAAGCCTGCTAGAACACGAAGGACTATCATCTGGTCCCTCTGCTTCTACATCTCACAAACATCGGCAGTTATAGGTTGCACAACGTTGAGCTCCTCATGAATACGCTTCATCTCTCCAAAATAATCTGCAATATTCCTATCTCCTCGTTGTAACTAAAAGTACTCCTAGGATAAATCATACATTCGTGTAATGTTACTAGAGTATAAGAGCTTGACAAAATCCCAAATCTCCTTGCATGTATCTAGATGCATATACATCCGTGCAATCCGTGGCTCCAACGAATTCCATAAGAGGGAAACAATCAAGGCACCTTCTTGAACCCATATTTCTTTTCTCTTCTCATCAAAAGGATCATATTGGAGCAAGTGGTCAAATTTTCCTAATCCTACTAAATAAACCCGAACAGCTTTAGACCATTGAACATAGTTCTTACCATCCAACTTTTGAGTCTTTATTTGTGGTAGTGATGTAGGAAACAGATTTTTGGGATTCATAGACTCCATCCCAACACTCACAAACCAGCAGCCACACCAATGTCAAACAAGAAGAACAATCAAACTAATTGGGGCAATCACAAACTACGTGAAGCACTGACACAACCATGGACGAGGTGAATGACTCACAGACTGATATAGCACTGCCACAGCCTCACAACTGGACAAACAAACACTGCAACTGCTCCAAGAAACTCACAAAGAAGCCTTCACAAACCCCAAACCAAGATTAACGGAGTACCGCCCGTGCATGGTCAAAAAAGGTTGGATTTTTTAGCAGAAAGGCCCAACAGCTTGATAATATTGTCTAGAGAAGGAATCAGAACATGGCAGAGGGGAAAAATAAAAATAAAAAGGTGGCCGGAAACTCACCCACGCACCGACGCATGGGGTCGGCACTGCCAGCAATTGGCTGGTGCGTGGAGGCATGTGGGAGCTTGTCCAGCAATGGGGTTTTGTGGGGTTAGGCTTCGGAGGGTTCTATGTTTGGGTATATGGTTGGTTCTGTGAAATAATGAGAGGTGGAGGTGGACCTGAGAAGGAAAGTGGCGGGAATGGCTTTTCCGGCGATGGCAAAGAAGAACAGGGTTTAGGTTGGATCACACTCTGATACCATGTTGAGATTTTCACTAAAATGAATGACCTAACTTGAAGATAGGTCTCCGTCTATTTATAATACAAATTAAATGCTTTCTAATGACAATAATACCCTTACTAACTCTCACTAATTAACATACACACTTAATAATATTAATAATACTAAAAAACATAAATAAACTCTAACAGATCCTAATGGGAAATTAAAGCTGAATGGGGGTGAATCATTAGTTGATCTTGTACAATGCCAAGGATTTGTTCGGAACTTGAATTATCTTCACTCACCATGCCAGATGTTTCTATGGTGTCAGTTCCTATATTCTCCTGAACTAGTTGCTGTTATGCTGTTATAGTAGACCAAGATATCTCAACGGATAACCTCAATCAGGCCTTTTGTATCAACTATCAAGGCACTATCATACTCTTAGTTAGGTGTACATGGATAAATATTGAGTTGGATCATCTTTGGGCAAAAGATCCATGGCTGAATTAGAAGAATAAGAAGCAAGCTGTAGTTGTGCAGTCAAGAAATAATTTATCATGGCTTTATTAGGTCCAGCCAACTGAACAAAGCATCCTAAATATATGCCTGCACCAGATAGCCTTAATTATGGTTCCAAATATACCCAAAGATATAGTATTTATGAACACAATGTTACAGCTCCGGAAAGTAAAGAATAAATGTAATTCTAAAGATAGGAACATAAAAATATTTCATTAGGAATGAGGATCCCATTATCCTGAACCCATCTTACCTGTGATTGCAAATCCCAAGTTTGTATCAAAACAAAATGGCATTGCTAGTTTGACACTTAGACTGTTAGACACTGCTATTGCACAGTGTTAGGGTGTGACAATGTAATGGGGAAAATGGGGGAGTGAGATACTCTGCTATAATTGTATTCTTCAGGGATTTAGAATGAATATATGAATATCTGTGTTATCGCTTGTATGGTGATTCTCTTGTAGATGAATAATACAAGTAGTTCTTTTCATTGTGGTGTTCTGTTGCCTTGGATTATGATGTCTCTGATTGTCATAGTCTTATTCGGTGTATAAGAATATATTGCTCATGTGAAATCCTATTGTTCCTTGTTTTCATTGAGTATTGAGACTCACCTGGTGCTCGTGCTTGCAGGCTTGAACGTGTGAGAGTTGGCTGACTTGTCGAGGGAGAGCTCTCAACGAGTGCCACACGGCCCTTACTTGAGTCCTATTTTGGGGGTCCGTGACAGTTGGTATCAGAGCACAGTGTGTGCGAGCACCATGCGTGGGATTATGAGAAATAAGTCAAGAAGAGTGAAGCACATTGAGGCGCTTGAGACAAAACTTGCAACCCTGGAGACAACGTGCGGTGACCTCCAAGGGTTGGTGGCAACGTTGATAAAAGAGAAAGGCGTGTCAACAGAGCTTGAGGCCGCCGAAGAAAACCCTAGAGAAAATCTCTATGGGGTATCAAAAGTCGTAGAGAGACTTGAGGAACTTGAAAAATTCATTCCAAGTGTGAAATCCCTGGAGAAACGGCAAAGAGAGCTTGAGGCCTTCCAGAAGAGTATCGAACAGTTGGAAGCCTTTGAGAGCAGGCTACAACATATTGAGGGCATATTGCCATCTCTTTCGTCCCAACGGGGAGAGCCAATAGAGCTTGAGGCCTCCTTACGGGAGCTAACGGATAATCTTGATTTCCTTACAGAAGATGTTAAAGTGTCCATTACTGCTTTGAAGGAAGATTTGAAGGAGTTGGGCAATGTCCAAAGTGCGGTGGTCCAAGTCCAGAGGGATTTACAAGAGATCACAGCGAAAGTGAATGCAGTGGCACAGTTAGCCCGATGGCCAGTTGCACATCCAAATGAGAGTTCTCGATGGAAGGTACCGGAACCTAAAAGTTTTGGGGGTACACGAGATGCAAAGGAGCTAGACAATTTCTTCTTTGATATGGAACACTACTTCACGTGCTCCCGAGTGGATTTAGAAGTGGACCGGGTCAATATGGCAACGGTATACCTGGTTGGGGATGCAAAATTGTGGTGGAGAACTAAATGGAATGATATTCAGCACAATAGATGTGTCATTAACACATGCGAGGGGTTGAAACAGGCGTTGAAGGCCCAATTCTATCCAGAAAATGTGGAGTATATAGCAAAGTGCAAAGTAATGGAATTGCAACAAACGGGCTCATTAAGGAGTTATGTAAGGGAATACCAAGCCTTGATGTTGGACATTGTAGACATGACTGAATCGGATAAACTGATTCATTTTCTTCGGGGTTTGAAGACATTACCAAGAAATGAAATATGTCGGCAAGGTGCTGGTTATCTCTCTTCTGCCCTCGCTGCTGCTGAACGGTTGGATGATTTTTCAGATACTTCTGGGAAGCGAAATTTCCCTACATCCGCCAATAATGATTCCCGTCCCAACAAAGTGTATAAGCCCACAAATGGGGGAAGGGATAAGGAGACAAATAGTTCTTGGAAAGATAAAAGAGCGCCCATGAATAGGGAGTGGAGGGGCGGACGAACAGGGGGTGGAGAGTGTCGACCGATCTCTTGTTTTCTTTGCAATGGACCACATCGAGTGGCGGAGTGCCCCGATCGTAAGGCTTTGAATGCTATGAAGGCCCTTCGAGGGGAAACCGAAACCTCGACAGCAATTCCAAAAGAACAACCGAATATGGTGGGAGCCTTGAGATTTTTGGGGGCATTAGAGCGTCAAGTAATTAACAACAAGTCTCACGAGAAGGGACTAACGTATGTGGATCTACTTTTGAATGGAAAGAAAATCAGGGCCATGATTGATACAGGGGCCACCCATAATTTCATTGCTGATTCTGAAGCTCAACGGTTAGAATTGCAAGTAGATAAAGATGTGGGCAAGATAAAAGCAGTGAATTCTCCAGCATTAACCACGGTGGGGGTGGTACCTAAAGTGGCATGCCAAATGGGATCATGGTCTGGAACAGTTGATTTGTGGCACCCCTTGACGACTTTGATGTGATATTGGGGATGGATTTTCTTAAAGTGACACGCTTAATGCCGATCCCAGCTGCGGATTGTCTTGTGATAATGGGAAGTGCACCTTGTGCGGTCCCCGCAGTATACAACAATTTCGATGAGAGGAAGTTGCTTTCAGCCCTCCAATTCAAAAAGGGAGTAAAAAGGGGAGAATCTTCTTTCGTGGTTCTACCAATAGTCTCAGAAGATGCAAAAGTAGGGAAATATCCACTTGAGATTAAGGAAGTTTTAGAAGAGTTCAAGGAGGTGATCCCGGAACAGCTACCGAGGGTCTTACCACCTCGACGACAAATTGACCACGAAATTGAACTTTTGCCAGGAGTAAAGCCGCCAGCACGTGCCCCTTATCGAATGGCGCCGCCTGAGTTAGCTGAACTTAAAAGGCAACTGAATGATCTTATTGCAGCAGGGTTCATCCGGCCTTCAAAAGCACCTTTTGGGGCCCCAGTGTTATTTCAGAAGAAACAAGATGGTAGTTTGCGCTTGTGTATAGATTATCGGGCTCTTAATAAGGTGACCGTGCACAACAAGTATCCTATTCCACTGATTGCTGATATTTTTGACCAGTTAAGTACAGCTAGATATTTCACGAAACTGGACTTGAGGTCGGGATATCATCAAGTGCGCATTGTTGAGGGAGATGAACCGAAGACCACTTGTGTCACACGGTATGGAGCATTTGAATTCCTTGTCATGCCTTTTGGGCTAACAAATGCACCCGCTACCTTTTGTTCTCTAATGAATCAGGTTTTTCGGGACTACCTTGATCAGTTTGTTGTTGTTTACCTTGATGACATACTGGTTTTCAGCGCATCCTTAGAAGAACATAAAGATCATCTTCGAAAGGTTTTTCGGAAACTCAAAGAAAATCATTTATATGTAAAAAAGGAGAAGTGTGCTTTCGCTCAAAAGCGTATTAAATTCTTGGGGCATATCATTGAGGCGGGCCAGATTCGGATGGATTCAGCTAAAGTAAAAACTATCAAGGAGTGGCGAGCTCCTACATCTGTTAGAGAACTGTGATCTTCCTTGGGTCTAGCCAACTACTACCGAAAGTTTATAGAGGGGTATTCTAGAAGAGTTGTATTGTTAACGAATTTACTGAGAAAGGGGGTACCATGGGGATGGTCAGAAGAGTGCCAATCAGCATTTGTTGAATTAAAAGAAAAGATTGTAGGAGATCCTGTACTAATCTTTCCTGATGTGACAAAACCATTTGAAGTGCAAGTAGATGCCTCAGACTTTGCATTAGGGGGAGTTCTCTTGCAGGAAGGGCATCCAGTTGCTTTTGAAAGTAGAAAATTGTCGGGTGCCGAACGGAACTATACAGCACAAGAAAAGGAGCTTCTCGCAGTGGTACACTGTCTTCGGGTGTGGTCGCACTATCTCTTGGGGTCCAAATTTGTGGTAAAAACCGATAATGTAGCAGTTACTCATTTTTTGTCACAACCTGGACTAACGTCAAAACAAGCTCGTTGGCAGGAGAAGCTAGCTGAATTTGATTTTGCTTTTGAATATAAAGTGGGGAAGACGAATGAAGTGGCTGACGCTTTAAGTAGAAAAACTGAATTGGCAGCATTGAAAATCATTAGTCATCTATCAACTAGTAGGGTGGCGCTACCTTTGAAGAATCTTATCAAGGAACATTTAAGTACAGACCAGCAGGCGCAGTCACTAAGCAAACTAATTGATGAAGGGAAGACACGACAATTCTGGGTAGAAGATGGACTGATAATGACTAAAGGCAGGAGAGTCTATGTGCCTAAAGCTGGAAACTTGAGGAAAACCTTACTGAAAGAGTGTCATGATACGTTGTGGGCTGGTCATCCGGAATGGCGAAGAACTAATGCTTTGATTACACAGGGGTACTATTGGCCGAATATGCAAGATGATGTGATGAGTTATACTAAAACGTGCTTGATCTGTCAACAAGACAAGGTAGAAAGAAAGAAGACCTCAGGTTTATTGGAGCCATTGCTAGTTCCTGCTAGGCCATGGGAGAGTGTCTCTTTGGATTTCATTTCCTCGTTGCCAAAAGTAGAGGAGTTTGACACAATTTTGGTGGTGATTGACCGGTTCTCAAAGTATGCAACTTTCGTACCGGTCTCGAAGCCGTGTTCAGCAGAGAAGACAGCTCAGTTATTCTTCAAGCATGTGGTGAAATATTGGGGTGTTCCAGAAAGCTTAATTAGTGATAGGGATATTAGATTCACGGGGGGATTTTGGGGTGAACTCTTTCGCTTGATGGGTTCAAACCTTAATCTTTCCACGAGCTATCACCCACAGACAGATGGTCAAACTGAACGTTTTAATGGGATGCTGGAAGAATACTTGCGACATTTTGTTCACTCCAATCAGAAGAATTGGGTTACTTTACTGGACACGGCACAATTCTGTTTTAACTTTATGAAATCTTCTGCAACTAATAAAAGCCCTTTTGAGATTGTGACAGGTCAACAACCGACTCTTCCACACACTCTGGATGGTCCATACAAAGGAAATTGCCCAAAAGCCTACCAATTCACGAAAAATTGGTTGCAAAACATCGAAGTCACCCGAGCTCAGTTAGAAAAAGCATCCAAGCGCATGAAGAAATGGGCTGACAAAGGGAGACGACCACAACAATTTGAAGCTGAAGATCTGGTTCTTGAAAAAGTGCCGCCGGAGACATTTCGCTTTCTTCGTGGCAAGGATAAAAGGCTGTTACGTCGTTACGAAGGTCCAATCAGAGTAATCGAAAAGGTGGGACATGCATCTTATCGGCTTGAGCAACCCGAGTGGATGAAAAGCCACAGACGTCCAGTCCATCCCGTGTTTCATGTAACCAATTTAAAGCCATTCCACACAGATGAAGCAGATCCGCACCGACAAAAATTAAGGAGATCAACAATTTCCAGAAGGCATCCTGTCACCAAAGAAGTCAAGGAGATCATTGCAAACAGAGTCGTCAATCTAGAAGGTCGTCAACAACAACAATTTCTGGTTCAGTGGTTAGGACTGGGGGAAGAAGAGAATAGTTGGGAAACAGCAGACAACCTTCAACATGCCATACAGAAGATTGAAGATTTCAAAAATTCGTAGTCAACGACATCTACATCGACATCAGAAGAGTGAGAAGACCGTCTACAGCACATCGACGAGGACGTCGATAAATTGAGTGGGGGAGGATGTTAGGGTGTGACAATGTAATGGGGAAAATGGGGGAGTGAGATACTCTGCTATAATTGTATTCTTCAGGGATTTAGAATGAATATATGAATATCTGTGTTATCGCTTGTATGGTGATTCTCTTGTAGATGAATAATACAAGTAGTTCTTTTCATTGTGGTGTTCTGTTGCCTTGGATTATGATGTCTCTGATTGTCATAGTCTTATTCGGTGTATAAGAACATATTGCTCATGTGAAATCCTATTGTTCCTTGTTTTCCTTGAGTATTGAGACTCACCTGGTGCTCGTGCTTGCAGGCTTGAACGTGTGAGAGTTGGCTGACTTGTCGAGGGAGAGCTCTCAACGAGTGCCACACGGCCCTCACTTGAGTCCCATTTTGGGGGTCCGTGACACACAGCTTATTAACCAATAGAAAAAAAAATTCTAGTCCTAACTGAATTAGTCCAATCCAACCAAGCATGCATGCATCATTCTAGAAAGACACTCAAATAGAGAGGTAGTCCATACTGTATTCCCAGCATCCCCCACCAGCTCTGCCATTTCCTCAGACCTGATGTCTAGGCCATGCTCATCCAACATCACAACCTACAGTAATGATCATAAAAATCATATGAATGGCAAGGCAACGCATTAACTATACACAACAAAATAAGTAATACTCTAGCATACAGTCTTATAAGTTGCATTCACACACACAGCTAAAGTAGTTCCACTCTGCTTTCTACAATATTTTGAGTAACAACTTGTTTATTATGATGAAACTAAAGAGTTCTACCCCTCCCCTTGTCCCCCCCCCCCCCCCCCCCCCAAAAAAAAAAAAGAATTGGTATTCTTTGATAACTAAAATTAGGAAGTATCCAATAAATTAAACTCATTTCAGATACATAATAAAAGATGAGCTCATTTCATACCCTACACATGTCAGCAAAGTGAAAGATGGAGCAGTAGAAGATGCACTCAATAAATGCATCAAAAAAAAAATTACAAAAAGTTACCAGAGTTATCCCCCTTCAAATTCACACGTCTGACGTCTTCCTGTATTAAGACTTTCCATCATGATAATTTCATTATGATATTCAAGGAAGACAATCAGATGTAATTTATACAAGGAAGAGTTTTTACAGTGGTTACTTTTACAGGCTACAGAACCAATAATAGATAAAAGCAAAACAACTTTGGTTTTTGAGCTTGGACTCAACCAAACTCTTCTCATATTGCATCTTAGTTCAGGCCACAGAATTTTAAATTTTTATCTGGTCAGTGTCCTAAAATTCAATTACTTGCCATTAAATATTGCTTGGATTGTCAATTGCACTTTAAAAATTAAGCAGCTTGTTGTTATTGTTAAATATTGCGTTTATAGGCTAAATTGATGATTATTTAAATGCTGCCACATCAATATTCAATAGCCTCATTCCAACAAGATCCAATGATCCAACATGGGCCCATGGACATGTGGTTGTGGGTGCCATAAATAGCACAATTTTTCTTTATAGCAACAAGCACATAAAAGGTGGAGGAATCACTTGACTGAAGTATCATATTGCTGGAATTCAAGGAAAAGTTGAAACTTGCAAGAAGGTAGCTGGAGATGTAAAATGCAAATGAACCAACCAATTGTATATTGAAAAGAAAGATAAGCAGAGAAAAAGAATGCACCAAAAGATTGAATTCTTTTTAAATCACCATTTCACCTAAAAGCTTAAGCAGGTTGTGAATTAAAGAATATATATCAAACCAAGCCTCAATACTCTCTCACATGTGCAGCTTAATTGTGTGTGGACGGTGAAGCAACTATGTTTGGAGCATTTAGTAAAGTGTATAATGGTCAATCTAGACATATTAGACTGAGACATGCATATGTTAGGCAGCTAATTTCAAAAGGTACAATTACCATTCTATATGCTAGGTCAAGTACTATCTCAGCCGATCCATTCACTAAAGGTCACTCAAAAGATATGATGAAAACCACATGGATTGGAATGGGTTTAAAACCATCCTCAAGCCAGTAATAGGAACCCAATCTTTTCTTATAACAAGGTATAACTACCATTCTATATGCTAGGTCAAGTACTATCTTGGCTGATCCATTCACTAAAGGTCACTCGAGAGACATGATGAAAACCACATGAATTGGAATGGGTTTAAAACACTTTTTAAGCCAGTAATAGGAACCCAATCTTTTCTGATTATTATTACTAGTTAATTAGTCTAGTGTGCAATAAAAAATTACTAATATGTGACTGACTGCAATGAAATTAATCATTTATTTCAATATCATTCCAAGATAACCAGTGTAACTATTACGTCAAGTTGTCAATGAGGGTGAGTAAAGTACTCTTATTGCAGTTCATTTCTGTCAATGTGCCCAGATTAATATACTTCTATTGATCACTTTACCAATGGTAGAGGGGTTGAGGATCACATCTTTGTAGGTCAACAGGAAAAGAGATTGCTCACTCCAGCTACCCCTAAGTTCCTATATGTGATATAGACCATATAGGATGTAATCACTGATATGCACACCGGCAAACAGCCATTTAACAGGGAAGCATATCAACGCTAAGATTTTCAGAACTATTTTGTGCATGCTTCATCATTGGAAGCAAAGTTCAAAGGCTTTACTCAATCATGACAAATATTGCTTTGCATTGACAATTTAAGCATTTATTATTGAAAATTGAATTCAATTTCTTTTTTATGGAAAATGAAATTTTATTAAGAGAGAAAGAAGTACAGGCTAGAGGAAGACAAGAAGTCCTCAAGACTAAGGAAAAAAATAGAATAAATGAAATAAATAAACAATAAAAAAAAAACAATGTTTTGGGCAATTGTCTATAGAGATCATGATGAAGGCTCCGCTTGTAGCCCATTTTTAACTTATATCTGAAATGAAAATTTTCTCAGGTGCTCTTTTTGCTGCTCATATGACAGGTTCACCTCCCAAAATAGATCATATCATCTCAGCCTTCTTTTGTTCTCATGTACCTGTTCTCTTCTACCAGCCATATAACACAATGTGTGCTTTCTCATCCTGCAATCTCTAGGAATTTGTAGTTCCAAGAACCCACCACCCACACAAAAAAGGAAAAAAAAAAAAAAACTTTTCCACACCTCTCATACTAAACTAGACCACAAATAATAATAAAAACTACTATGATTATCATTTTATTGACCTGAGATCATCACAGCGTAAGAACATACCCAATCATCAGACCTGATGAGGCTCATGACAGCCATGTCTTCATCTTCAATTTGAGCCTTCACATCACTGCTACATATGAGAAGAAACCAGGGAAAAAATAATATCACTTTATAGGAAAGCATTTTCAAATAAATTTATCATTTTATTAGACAAATTCTCCTATAGTTTATGATATCCACACCATTTAATTCACATCAAATCTAATCAATTGCATGGTTGCTTGCATTTCCTATTATGATGAACTATGCAAGGCATACAAATTCTCCTAGAGTTTATGATATCCACACCATTTAATTCACATAAAATCTAATATGGTTGCTTGCATTTCCTACTATGATGAACTATGCAAGGCATACGTATGCCTTCGTTTTTTTAAGTTGACATCAGCACACGTTATCTAATCAAATAAATATGAGATTGCTATTAAATTCAACTATGGTAGCAGGGATTTTTGGATGAGATTAGAGTAGGATGGGATAGGTTAAGTTTTGAAATAACACAAAAATTAGGGGTCGAAATATAAAAAACAGAAGAGCTGGATACCTGAGCAACCAGGAAAAAGACACCTAGCCCTGCACTCACAACTGCTTTATCCAGCAATGCTAACTTGTTCAGTTACTTCCAGCGAACACTCCAGTTATTGTTGTAATTGCTCTAAACCCTAGCTCTAGACAAAGCAGGAAGAGGAGGGGGAAGAGAGAGAGAGAGAGAGAGAGAGAGAGAGAGAGAGAGAGAGAGAGGGTGGAGAGGAAAAATTAGCAGAAAATTTAGGTAGCGTTTGGTTCATAACTGGGACTGGGATTGGAATAGAATGGAATTGGAATGCAATCAGAAACAGAATGCTAAATTCCCCTCTCATATATAAATTATTTAATATTTTTTTAGATAGCAGAAAATTCATTAATGAAAGAATATAGGTGAAGGGACTAAAGAGGATATGGCATCCTCCAAGAAAATGATAAATAATTACATCAATGCTGCTTTCCAGTCACTATGAGTATTGCACTGCAAAAAGACCCTCAAAAACCTCAAAAGAATGAGCACAAAAAGAAGCAAGAAAAGTAACTCTCTCCCAGAGCAAGTAGGGAGAAGTCTTCTGATCTTTAAATAATGTATATTATATAATTTTATAATAAACAATATGCTATGTTATGTTATGTATAAACGCGCACATGTTTGTATGTGCGTGTATGCATACATATTTGCATATGCATGTAAGATGAATAGAGCACATAGTGTTTCCAGGAAAAAAAAAAAGATTCCAAGCTAACAGGCAGGAATCAAAAAGAGGGCTAAAGGGGGGAATCTTATTCCTACATGGAACAGGAATCGAAATGATATTACTGCAAACTAAATGTGCTAGGAATTGAATCAACCATTCTGATTTGAAAATTCTCAAATACCAAACACCACTAAAAAAAATACGAGAGAGAGAGAGAGAGAGAGCACCAACACTAGTTAGAGAAGCTAATAATCAAGGTAAGTATCTTTAATCTTCATATTCATCTAAAGGATTTTGGGTAAAAATAGATTTCCTCAAGGGAAAGATAATAACCTATAATGTGATTGAATCCCTGTAGAAAGATATTCACAAGTTGTTTTTTTACAACAGACGAAAATTTAATAAATAAGACTAAACATGAGTACAATATGTGGGAAACAAGACATCCCCCATGAATCAGCGGGAATAGTTACAACAATCCTGCCCTCCAATCCTTTGAAGATTGAGCAGCAGAACAGCCCCCCAAAAAATCCCAAAAGAATGAGCTAAAAAAGAAGCAAGAAAGATAACTCTGTCAGAATTTGTTTGAGCTTTGAAAATTCTCACACTCTGCTTGAGCCAAAGAGTCTAAAGAGTAGCATGTACTGCACAAGTTCATAAAACCCGCCTTTTACAATTTTCCCCAAAACCCCACAATCTAACCAACAAGAAGTCTTTTGAGGAGCCACTCATGCTTCACTGAAACAAAAAAACAGGACGTTCCAAAGTTCAGTAGCCACCCAGCAATTTAGAGAAAATGTTGTTTGTATTAATCCTATAAGAGTCAAGGTCCACTCAAAAGCCCAAATCCTAAAAGGAATCATAGCCCCTTCCTAATGACATGATAGAGCTTGAAGATTCAAAGAGATGTAGGAAGAAAGTGTTAGCCCCACGGTTTCATTAACATTTCATTAACCTTGTTTTGATGATAACAAACTATTATGGACACTACAAATAAATGAATTAAAGTCTTTAGTAACATCTCTCAATTCTTCAACTTTTCTCCAACTTCAATGGCTTAAATCCTTTAGAACACATCTTAAGCACAGCACTAATGGACATTAACTGGACAAAAGGAGAACAAAAAGTAGACCGAACGCCAGCCTTGTGCTAGGGGACCAGTTGCCTTGTGCTAGGGGCAACTGGCCCCAAAAGGGAAGTTCAACCAGCCTAGGCAGAGGCCAAAGGAGGTCGTGGTCTAGCAAGTTTTGCCTGCAACGGTCTTCTTCTTGTCTCTAAAGGCTAGTAAGCAGTCGATCGGACCTTGTAAGTAGCCAACTGGTCTGACTAGTTAAAAGGCTCTAGTGGGCAAAAAACAGCTAGTTTCATCTAAACTCTATCTATACACCCTCCTAAGCCTTAAGAACGTTAAAAAACAGACTTATACTGAATAGCCAAGTGCTTTTACTTTTATTCTCTCAATCTCTCTTTGTGTTGTTTGTTGTCAATCTTTGAGAGAAAACTCATGAGCTTTCATTTGTTCACTTCTTGAGAGTTTATTTTTGTAAGCTCAAATTGTATATCTTCCTTGTGAGCAATTTTCTTTGTAAGTTTGATTGTATTTGGTTCCTTGGTCTTCGTAAAACAAAGATTGTTTTGGTTCCCTTGTTTCCAAAATCAAGGGGTGTAATTGGTGTCCTTGCCACTGTTAAAGCAAGGGGAGTTAGTTGAACCTAAAGACAGTTGCTTTTGAGAGAGTGGGTGTAGGCCGGTTGCCGAACCACTATAAAAGTGTTCGCAAATTTCTCTTCCCTTCTTTCTTTAAACTGCTCTCATATTGTGTGATTTGCTTGATTGTTTTTAATTTCTTTAAAATATGTAACAAACATTTAATTTTCAATAAACCCAATTCACCCCACCTCTTGGGTTGTCTTTGGGCCAACAGAAAAACATTGAAAAAAGGGAACCCAGCGAATTCCCTTTACCAAGTTTGAGGAACCAAAGAGTCCAACACACTCGCAAAGTGGTAAGCTCTCAACCTACCCTTCATGGGACTCCTAAAGAAATGGAAATCCTTTGAAAGAAAGCCTCCCTTTGAAGAAAAAAGGCGTTGTTATTGATGCATGATTTTAAAAAACAGTAACGGTTCCCATAACAATAACAACTGCAGTGTAAGGGTTGCAGCCATTGCGTTACACAACAAGTGACAGACATCGTGTCCATGAATTCATTTTTTGCATTAGCAAACTTGTTAAAAACATATAGATTCACATGCTTTGGTCCCGTAATCCTATATACTACAGCTTTAAATGATTTTTAGTAAACTATAATCAATTTAAATATAAGATATACTACAAGCACTGGTTATCATCTTGGTTGCTGTAGTTGGCAAGAAGAATCATGCATTGGCTGCTTTTCACTACCTCATTTATTTGGTGTAGCAATGGGGCAAGTAAAGGAAAGGAGATATAGAAATGGGATGATTTTTCAGATTCGGAAAGTGACAATATTATTGAGTTCGACTGTGGTGGGTGGTTGTCGGATGAGATTCAAGAACAATATGGTTAGGTTTCTGATTCTTGTGATGAACTATGGGATTTATCTTATGTTCATCCTTCCCCGCTCAATTGTTTGCAGAGAGTGTCTACCTTTGAAAATGATTAGCTGGTTAAATAAATTTCAGTGTAGGGATGAAATTTTGCCTACACTGTTGGAGGAGGTTCCTAAGAAGGTAGAAGCTCAAGATCTTTTGGATAAAATGGATTTGAAGTCGACTGATTTTAGAGGAAATGAAATGCAGTTAGATGGTGGCAAAAGTCAAAAATGGAGGGTCAAAGAGAATTAACAAATTTGAAGAGCTTGGTAAATTATGATGGAAAGGGTTTGAAAAGGGGTTCCTTGGTTAATTTTGTCCAGATTTAATTTGTGATCTTGAGTTTTTTGCTTTCTTTCTTTATTTATTTTTTCTTTGATGGTCTTTTGTTGTTATTTGGTGGATTTCTTGTCCCCACACAGTGTACCTTCACTTCTTTCTATCTAATATAGCTTCTTTTATTATCAAAAAAAAAAATGAAGTTTAAACTAAAAAATTATATATATAAAGAAACATAAAATACAGAGTGCCATATTTTGTACTCTTTTAGCCTTTAATGGAATTTTTCTTATTCCAAATATATATATGTATATTGAATGTTCACATGTTAAGCAAGAATAAAATTGCATAGCAATAGAATGTTTTTCTATCCCCCAAATTAGGGGTAAGAAAAGCATACACCAAAAAAAAAAAAACTTCAAATACGAACATATATAATTTACTGAGAGAAAAAATTGAGTTCATTTGAAAGTTAGAATTAAAAATATATATACTAAATGACAAAAAAAAAATGAAGTCAAAATTGATTTTTTTTTAAAAAAAATTACTAAATAAAGTAAATCTACTTAAAGTTGAGTTTCTAAGCTTCAAGAAAGGGAAAAAGATGGGGAAATGCAATATATATATATTTAAAAACTTATTTTAGTTTTTCACAACCACTGTGTCTGCAATGGACTGTAATGTCGTTTCGTTGTGAATTGGAGGACCTCTAAGATATCACCCTCGCGCCATGTAATAGTCTCAAAAGCTACCAATCCCTTTACATAATGTCCATAACAGCTCTTACACACCGATTTTTAAAACTATGTAATGGTGCATTATGAACAAAGATAACCTACCAAGACAAGGCTCCAATAGCTCCAAGAGAACCGCTCCACCAAATATCCTAATAAATCAAATCTTATTACCATTACTCACTTCAAAACAAGTATATGAAAAAAATAAATAAGTCACCTCAAAATAAACTTCTAGGGGCTCACATGAGAAATGTTGTCACTAGCATCCCATCCATTCTAAAGAACTACATACTTCTGTACACCTTGTGCCACATGGAATTAACCTCCAAGGGGAACCTCCATAACCATCTCCAATTAAAGAGACGTTTTTAGATACCACCTTACCAAGCCCTACAACTCCTCAAACTTAGGTCTTCTAACCAAATCCCAACCAACAAGGTGATATCTCTTATTTTCTCATGTATTGAACCAAAACAAATTCCTCTCCATAAACTCATAGGAACTCTAGAAGGGAATTAAAAAATATATGGGAATCATGGTTTTAAATTTCCACCAAATTGTTGAAATCAAATGCTAGTCAATTTCCGTCTTACATAATTTCCATCAAAATTTCAATGACTCATTCGAAATTTATTGAAATCTTTAAATTTTAACAAAACTTGTCAAAATTTTAACAATAGAATAAAATTTCCTTGCAATTCAAATGTGAGATTTAGAAACAAGATGAAATTTCTTTCAATTTATCCTTTTTTTTTAATTGCAAAAGATTATTATAGGGGCTTTTGGAATTATATGAAAAATTAAACTTATAACAACATTTTATTTAACCATTCATGCCTAAATTATCTTTGTTTGTATAAAAAATAATTAGTTAATTGATGAAATTCATTTATATTAACCAAATATGTTTAATACACCTATTAATGATAAAGAGATTGATGAGTTGTCTCTTTTAACTAGGTTGCTTGATTCTTTTCATGTCCATTTAGGAAATGATAAAGGATTTGGAGTTTAGATCCTTCTAGGGATTTCTCTTGTCAATCTTTTTTTCCCTATTTGATTCAGAGCCCTAATGCAAATCCTATTGGTTTTTGTACTCTTTTATATCGAAATTTAAAGCTCCCTAAAAAATAAAAGCTATTATTTGGACTGCAGTTCTTGATAGAATTAATACTAATGCTGTGTTTCAGAAGAGAAGGCCTAACAAGGCCCTATCACCAGATGTTTGTGTCCTTTGTTTGAGAAGTGTGGAGACTTGCTCACACTTGTTTCTTCATTGTCCCTTTACTTGGGCTGTTTGGAATAAATTATTTGGTATATGTTTGAAGATTGGATTTGTCCCTCCACCTTGAAGGCTTTTGCTCTATCACATTAAGAGGTTTTGGAAAAGGGAAGGATACGAAAGCCTTGTGGCGATGCACTATTATGTCTGTTATTTGGTGCGTTTGATTGGGGAGGAAAGCCTAAAATTTTCAAAGGGATGGCCATTGCTAATAATTGGGTTTGGCGTAGAGTGGTTTATCTTGAGTCACAGTGGGTGTCAGTTAATGGCTGTTTCGCATATTTCTTTGGAAGACCTGCAGCGGGACTGGTTTGTTCTACTTCATTGAGTTGGCATTCAAATTATCATGATTTTTGCTGTAATATTTTGTTATTGTTGTAAAAGGAGGATTTCTTATTCTCCTGATTTTTTTCTTTTTATTTTCCTCTTTCTTCTTCTGCTGTACATTCTTTCTCTTCCAATAAATTTCTTTGTTTATCAGAAAAATATATATTATACTGCAAATATGTTTAATACACATATTATATTACAACCATTCCACTTTATGCACAACATAGATGTAATTAGTTTGTGATATATTAGTCTAAACCTAACATCATCATGTCTATTAACCATTTCTAAAGTTTCCTAAGAGAACTCCATGCTTTACTACTAATTTCTATCATTATTTTAAAGTAAAAATCAAAATTGGCATCGAATTTCCATACTTTTGGAGCTTCGAAATTCTACTTGAAAATGAAATTTAAGACCTTGATGGGAATGTCAAAAAGGGAATTAGTAATGAGCAATTCGACCTCCTAAAGATCAATAAGCCCTTATCCACCCCTCTAATTTCCTACTCACTATCTCGACCATTGGATGAAGTAGAACACATAGGATTACCCCCTCAATAGAGACCTAGGTCCTAAAAAGGAAAGAGCCACTCAAAAGAGACACAATTAGCTAAAACCTTGAAGCCCTTTAAGGCATTACAATCCACATTAATGCCAGCTATTCCACTTTGGGACATGTTGATCTTCAATGTCAAAATCTTCTCAAAGTCCTCAAACAAGTATGAGCCTTTAGGAATTTCTCAACATTATCCTCTAGAAAAATATAGTATCAAAGTTGGGACACCTTCATATCTTCCCTTCCTACCAATAAACCTTGAATCACCCCTAAAGCCACAAGCCCGCAAAATCAATTTACTTAACACATCAAACATGAACACGAGTGCAGACAAGGGATCACCTTGCCTTAACCCTCGATAAGCCCTCAACCACTCCCTAGGATGTCCATTCACAATTAAAAACATATTTTTTGAACCCAGACACCCTTCTATCCAACTCTTCCATATTGGCCAAACCCTTATCAACCATTACTTTCCTAGAGAAACCCCATTCACCATATCATATGCTTTTTCAAGATCCAATTTGAGACTTACACCCCTCTAGCCCCTCCATTTTACATCCTCAACCACTTCATTAGCCACCAAAATAGCATCTAAAATTTTTCTATCTTCAATAAAAGCAGCCACCATCACTGTATCCTTATCAACCATTACTTTCCTAAGGAAACCCCATTCACCATATCGTATGCTTTTTCAAGATCCAATTTGAGACTTACACCCCTCTAGCCCCTCCATTTTACATCCTCGACCACTTCATTAGCCACCACAATAGCATCTAAAATTTTTCTATCTTCAATAAAAGCAGCCACCATCACTGTAATTCCCCTCAACCTCTAAGCCTCTCAGACAAGACCTTAGCTAAAACCTTGTAAAGGCTGTCATTGAATTAATAAACCTAAAATACCTCACTCTTTTGGACATATGCTTAAGAAGTACAACTACAAAGGTAGAATTCATGCTATATTCCACCACCTCATTACCAGGAATTTCCCAAAAAACCTCATAGTACACTCTTGAATGACCTCCCAATTGTCCTTGAAAAATGCCACCATAAAACCATTAAGGGGTATTTGATTCACAATGTCTTTCAACATTCTTGAGAATGTGCTGTCCATAGCATTGAATTCAAATATTTGTTTTGGGATTGAAATTTGGCATGGCCGAAATCTAACATTCCTTAGGAATGAAGAATTCCCATAAAACATGGGAACCACATTCCCATGAAACATGCGAAAACAATTACCATGCTCTTTGAACAAAATTGCCCTCATTAGTCATTACATTGGCCACCTTGAAATTGCTACCCCTGTACCATAATATTATTGTCATGATTATATTTATAATAAAGAATTGTTATAATAACAAAATATAAATTAAAAACAATTATATTATTTTGTTATAATAATATAACACAATAACTGAAATTTTGAAATCATATTGCACTCTTCCCTAGTCTAACTCCAACTCCCAAATATTTTTTTCCAATGCCTTCCATTAGCCACCCTATGAAATTGTTGCTTAATAAACTCCAATACAAGTGTTTTACTAATGTTTATATAGCAGTGTATTTTTCTAAGGTTGGGAGAGTTTATTTCCTATATCTATTGGTTTTGTAAGGAATATAGTTACGCTAATGTCTATATATTTTGGGAATGACTAAATAATATATTTTAGGTCAATTAAGCTTGAATATAATCGTAAGTGCAAAAGGCATAGTTTTATACCTAGTTTGACCAACAATAATCCAATACTCAAGGTGATGCATAACTATTAATTATTGTTGTGTGAATAATTTGGAAATATGAAAACTATGTAGTAACTACTTGTATAGTGTGTCTGAGATGTAGAAGTCAAACAAGTAAGGATTGTGGCTCCCTTTGATGAAAGGCCCTAAACCAGTAGAGAATATTCCATCTTTATGATGTCGTTGGCCAAGCTGAAAATTATAACTCAATGGAAATGTTCATGCCATGTCGAGATGGGCGTGCTACTTGAATAATTCGTGAAAGCTAAAGAGATCTTAGAATGATGATTATATTCATGACCATGGTTATACACATGTACGACTAATTCTTAAAGTGTTCATACAAACAAGGATAGATTAAGAAGCTTGCAGATGCTAACCCTATTTGTAATAAATCCAGTCCAAGAAATATGTAGCAGGACTAGTCTAACACATGGAAAATGAATTGTATTGAGGATGTTTTGTACTTTGTACATAAGGTGCGTAAGTACAAGGTAAAGAAGCTTGGTGAATGCATATTTTCTCTTAATCATATTACAGAACATTTGTGATTTTTGGTTTCTTTCTAAACAAACTGAAGGCCCTTTCTCTTTTGGCTTATTATTCTTTTGACCTCCTCGCATTGATCTAAGAAACCAAAAGTTGGTTTCTCAAAAGAAAAAGTTTCTAGAAAAACAACTATGATATTTGTAATTAAGGTCAATTTTCAATACTATTTTCTTCCTAAGCCTGGTGAGTATATCAGATTTACCCAAATGGAGTCACTGCCAATCGCATAAAAGAAATTAGAATGTGACATGGATGGTATGATATTGTTCTCACACCTTGAATTCCTCATCTCAAATAAGGGCAAACTATTGGACTAAATCTAATATTCACAAAATAAGGGACCGCGCAGTCCACCTCATAATAGGATACAATTAAGATGATAACCTGAAAATAAGGTTAAATATGTGAATGAGGATTAACAAGACCTGTTAGAGAGCTCAATGGGTGTTAGATTGTATCCCTTTAGCCACGATGTGAATTTCTCATAGATTAGCACAATGTATGCAGCGCAGGGTAAGACGCTATTATTATTATAATTATTATTATTATTATTATTATTATTATTATTATTATTACAAAGGGGTTTCCCCTATTTGGTGTCACCTTTCAAAAATATCAAATTTATCCCTGTAACTATTCATAATTATTTTAAAAGATTCCTATAACTATCTACAACATTTCCAAAATACCCTTTTACTATTTAATTTTTTAAAAGTTTTAAAGAATAAAAAGCCGTGGAGCACACACATAGTGCGCCCATTGGTAGTTACTATCAAGTTGAATGAAATCTACTTACCGAGCATTCTTAGGATTTGAGCGGACTTGAACATCCTCAACAGCGCAGTAACATCTCAACTTCTCAATGTACTCGTCCACTAATAGCTGCACACCGCTTAACCTCTTTTTCCCAACTGTTAAAAAGCGTACCGGGAGCGCTCTCTGCCCAAATAAAATAAAATAAAATCTGTTAGGATTGCTAGTGTGGAGCCGTCGGCAGCCGCACTAGCCCAGCCGCCGACAGTCGCACCAACCCAGCCACCACCTTTGACACTGGAGATGGACGGCCACCTGCTCTGCAGGCTTTGCTGAAATTGCAAACCACCGTCTTTGAATTTAGCTCCCCCTTGTATATATATATATATATGGGCTGGGAGTGTGCGTGGATGTGTGTGGGTTGCAGAAGTGTGTATGTGCAGCGGTGTTGCTGTGAGTGCAGAAAGGTGGTGTGTGTGTAATGAGTTGTGTGTGCAGCAGAGAGTTGTGAGAGGTGTGCAGTGTGTGAGAGTGCTGTGCTGTGTGCAGACAGCAGTGAGTTGTGGTGAGTAGAGCAGTGAGGCTCCTCTGTATTTTTCCTCCCAATTTATAGTGCAGTGGTGTGCTCCCGTGGACGTAGGTCAGTTTGGACCGAACCACGTAAATCCGGTGTTCCTTGTGGATGTGCATAATTTTTCTTCGTGTGTGATTGTTACTCCAGGTATAATCCCCTTCCTAACAAATTGGTATCAGAGCTTTGGTCGGAGTAAAATCGCCAAATCGAGAAAAATTCCGGATTTTGAGCCCCTGTCCAGTAGCTCAAAATTTAATTTTGAGGCTACCATCGAACTCCTCTCGCCGAGACAAAGCCAAAGAAGGTAACCGGAGCTAAAACAGAACTCGGAAGAAGCCGCACGCGCTCACACGCGCCACCGGCGAAATTACCGCCCAGCCACGCGCGCTCACACGCCGGTGACAGGACGGGAGAGTCCTCACGCGCCCCCATCCGGCGACCAGCGGAAGGTTGAAGACGCTGACGTCAACGCCCACGTCAGCCAGATCCCGTCCACGTCAGTGCCTAGCCAGCCGCCACGTCAGCGCCACGTGGCGCCAAGCAAGCTGCCACGTCAGCGCTGCTACGTCACCGGCAAGTCAGCCGGGCCCCCACGCCACATCAGCGCCACGTCATTAGTGGGCCACAGTGCCACGTCAGCAGTGGGTCCCACGTGCCACGTCAGACTGCCACGTCAGCAGGGTTGACCATTTTGACTGAATTTGACCGAAAGTTTGACCGGGCTTTTTAAAGCCATTTCGGGTCCGTTTTTCGAGCGACTTAAGCCATTTCTAGGGTTTTCGACCGTTCCGGATCCAACCGTGCTGTCCAATTGAGCTAATTCCATCTCTAGATCAGTAAATCGAGATGTCAAACGAAAAAGGCTCTCACATCGAGATGTTTGACGGCACAAACTTCGGTTTCTGGAAAATGCAGATCGAGGATTTCTTGTTTGGTAAGGAGTTACACTTACCACTGATGGAGAAGCCAGAATCCATGAAGGAGAGCGAGTGGGAGTTACTTGACCGAAAAGCCCTCAGAGTTGTGAGGATGACGTTGGCAAAGTCTGTTGCCTTCAACATCAAGCACTTGGCAACCACCAAGTCCCTTATGGATGCACTATCGAACATGTACGAGCAACCATCAGCCGCGAACAAGGTACATCTCATGAAAAGACTGTTTACAATGAGCATGTTTGCAGGAGAAAGTTTCAACAGGCATTTGAATAATTTCAACGAGTTGTCGGATCAACTCGCCTCGGTCGGGATTACCTTCGACAGTGAGATCCGTGCCCTATTAATTCTCAGCCAGCTGCCTGAGAGTTGGAAAGGTATTGTAACTGCGATCAGTAGCTCTGCAGGAAAATCGAAACTGAAATACGACGAGGTTATCAGCATGATTTTGACAGAGGAGATCAGAATGCAGTCGAACAATGCCTCCACTTCAAGTTCAGCTTTGAATGTGGAAAGCCGAGGAAAGGGAAGCGGGCATGGACGATCTAACAATACTGGCAGATCCAGGATCAGGAGGTCCAAATCCAGAGATTCCAGAGGTACTCAGGACACAGGTTCTCAGAGCAGAAAAGTTATTGAGTGCTGGAACTGTGGAAAGACTGGTCATTACAAGAACTAGTGCAGAAGTCAGAAGAAAGATACGAGGGCAAAGACAGAAGCAAATATTGCTTCCGAGAACGATGATTTGTTGATCTGCTCTTTGGAGAGCAAAAAGGAGTCTTGGGTGTTAGACTCTGGAGTTTCATTCCATGCCACTTGCAGCAGAGATTGCCTGGAGGAGTATACATCAGGTAATTTCGGTAAAGTATATCTGGGTAATGATCAACCTTGCGACATTGCCGGTAAGGGGACAGTGAAGATCAAAATAAATGGGTCAGTATGGAAACTGAGAGGTGTCAGGTATATTCCAGACCTAAGGAAGAATTTGATCTCAGTCGGACAATTGGCAGATGAGGGTTATAATACTTCTTTCATTGGTGATGAATGGAAGATTTCGAAGGGAGCATTGACAATTGCTCGAGGTAAGAAAAGTGGTACTCTTTATGTAACTCCTGATACATGTATGTCTATTACAGTTGCTACAGGAAATGATGATAGCAACTTATGGCATTAACGACTCGGACACCTAAGTGAGAAGGGACTCAGGGTGATGCACTCAAAGGGTAAATTGAGTGATTTACAGTCGGTGAAGATTGACACATGTGAGGACTGCATATTTGGGAAACAGAAGAGAGTTAGTTTCCAGACAAATATCAGTACCCCGAAGAAGGAGAAACTTGAGCTAGTCCATTCAGATGTATGGGGACCAACAACCATTTCGTCTACAGGAGGAAAGCATTACTTCGTCACGTTTATTGATGATCATTCACGGAAGGTATGGGTTTACTTACTAAAGTATAAATCTGATGTTTTCAATGCTTTTAAAAATTGGAAAGCGATGGTAGAAAACAAAACTGGTTTGAAAATCAAAAGGCTGAGAACTGATAACGGTGGAGAATATGTTGACACCGAGTTCAAGAAATTCTGCTATGAGCACGGCATCAGAATGGAAAGGACTGTGCCAGGTACGCCTCAACACAACGGCGTAGCCGAGCGGATGAACAGAACGTTGACAGAAAAAGCCAGAAGCATGCGTATGCAGTCAGGCTTGCCAAAGATGTTTTGGGCACATGCAGTCAACACAGCAGCTTATTTGATTAATAGAAGTCCTTCAGTACCATTGGACTATTGCCTACCAGAAGAAGTTTGGAGTAACAAAGAGGTAAGACTTTCACATTTGAAAGTTTTTGGTTGTGTTGCATATGTACATATCAATGATCATGTCAGGGATAAGCTGGATCCGAAATCCCGAAAATGCACTTTCATCGGTTATGGTGGAGATGAATTTGGATACCGCATTTGGGATGATGAAAACAAAAGGGTGATCAAAAGCAAAGATGTGATTTTTGATGAAAAGGTGATGTACAAAGATAGGCACACAGCCGAATCCACCGAACCAGTTCAGAGAGAATCAACCCATGTAAATATGGATAATGTCCCAGAATGTGTGGGGACACAACAGCAGAATGCCGAGAATCCTCAGGTGGAGGAACCAGTGGAGCAATTCGTCGCACCACCGCCTCCTACTCCAGCTCCGGAGCTTAGGAGATCTACTCGGCCCCATGTACCAAACAGAAGGTATATAGATTATTTACTTCTTACAGATGGAGGAGAGCCCGAATGCTATGATGAAGCATGTCAGGCAGGAGATGCGAGCAAGTGGGAGCTTGCGATGAAGGATGAGATGAAGTCCCTCACCTCCAACAGAATGTGGGAACTAGCTGAGTTACCCAAAGGTAAGAAGGCCCTTCACAACAAGTGGGTGTACAGAATCAAAGAGGAGCATGACGGCTCCAGGAGATACAAGGTTCGGTTAGTAGTTAAAGGCTTCGAGCAGAAGGAAGGAATTGATTACACCGACATTTTTGCACCAGTTGTGAAGTTGACAACCATCAGATCTGTTCTGAGTATTGTTGCCTCAGAGGGTTTACATCTTGAGCAGTTAGATGTAAAGACGGCGTTTCTTCACGGTGATCTTGATGAGGAAATCTACATGCATCAACCAGAAGGATTCTCAGAGAAAGGTAAAGAGAATTTGGTGTGCAGGTTAAAAAAGAGCTTGTACGGTCTCAAACAAGCTCCCAGACAATGGTACCGAAAATTTGACGGCTTTATGCACAGGAATGATTTTACAAAGTGCAACGCCGACCACTGCTGCTACTTCAAGAGGTATCAGTCTAGCTATATCATCCTGTTGTTATATGTGGATGACATGTTGATCGCAGGACCAGATATAGAAGAGATCAGGAAATTGAAGCAGCAATTGTCAATGGAATTTGACATGAAGGACTTACGCTCAGCGAAGCAGATACTTGGGATGCGAATCTCCAGAGATAAGCGACAGGGAACATTGCAGCTATCTCAGTCGGAGTACATTGGCCGTGTTCTACAGAGGTTTAACATGAGCAACGCCAAAGCAGTAAATACACCTTTGGCAGGACACTTTTGCCTCTCCAAGGATCAGGTTCCCCAGACTGATGAAGAGAAGGACTTCATGGCTAAGGTACCTTACGCCTCAGCCATTGGAAGTCTCATGTACGCTATGGTTTGTACCAGACCAGATATTGGCCAAGCAGTGGGAGCAGTCAGTAGATTCATGTCTAATCCAGGAAAGACTCACTGGGAAGTAGTGAAGTGGATCTTCAGGTACCTCAGAGGCACTACTGATAAGTGCTTATGTTTCGGCAAAGGAGACTTGAAAGTCAAAGGATATGTAGATGCCGATTTTGCTGGTGAAATTGATCACCGCAGGAGCACCACCGGATACGTATTCACTGTTGGCACAACAGCTGTTAGTTGGATGTCGCAGATACAAAAGATTGTTGCCCTATCCACTACAGAAGCTGAGTATGTAGCAGTGACAGAAGCCAGCAAAGAAATGATTTGGCTTCAGGGTTTGTTAACAGAGCTTGGGTTAAAGCAGGAAAGGAATGTTTTGTACAGTGACAGTCAGAGTGCGATACATCTGGCAAAGAACTCTGCATTTCATTCCAGAACCAAACATATTGGATTGCGTTATCACTTCATCAAATCTCTATTAGAGGATGGAGTACTGACACTTGAAAAGATTCAAGGCAGCAGAAATCCAGCTGACATGTTGACAAAGGTGGTAACTACAGAGAAACTGAAGTTGTGCTCAACTTCAGTTGGTCTTTATGCTTGAAGACAGACATGAGCACATCATTCGTCTATACACTGGTTGAGATGCTGCCTCCGTCTCCAAGTAGGAGATTGTTAGGATTGCTAGTGTGGAGCCGTCGGCAGCCGCACCAGCCCAGCCGCCGACAGTCGCACCAACCCAGCCACCACCTTTGACACTGGAGATGGACGGCCACCTGCTCTGCAGGCTTTACTGAAATTGCAAGCCACCGTCTTTGAATTTAGCTCCCCCTTGTATATATATATATATGGGCTGGGAGTGTGCGTGGATGTGTGTGGGTTGCAGAAGTGTGTATGTGCAGCAGTGTTGCTGTGAGTGCAGAAAGGTGGTGTGTGTGTAATGAGTTGTGTGTGCAGCAGAGAGTTGTGAGAGGTGTGCAGTGTGTGAGAGTGCTGTGCTGTGTGCAGACAGCAGTGAGTTGTGGTGAGTAGAGCAGTGAGGCTCCTCTGTATTTTTCCTCCCAATTTATAGTGCAGTGGTGTGCTCCCGTGAACGTAGGTCAGTTTGGACCGAACCACGTAAATCCGGTGTTCCTTGTGGATGTGCATAATTTTTCTTCGTGTGTGATTGTTACTCCAGGTATAATCCCCTTCCCAACAAAATCTTCCATCACAATCTAAGCAATTCATATCCAAAACCCAGACACTGATGAGCCGAGTCTACTCATCCAAACCAGTCCACCATAACGAAACAACTACTCCTAAATTGACATAAATCATAAACAATCATCAATTGCCATGCTTCCAGACTCCATATATAATAATAATACTAAAAATTTAGTGGATGAAGATGTTTACCACGGATTGACCGGTGTATTTGCAGAGCCTACCTGTTGGAATGTATCAGAGACTGATAGAGTGAGATTTTTGAGATGGCAATGCTGCCTCTAGGACTTAGTAGCGTCATAGTAGAGGACGGATGGAAGAAACACAAGTGAGAGTGAAGGAAAAGAAACCTGGAGATTGAGGAGACACACAACTCGGAGAGAAGCTGGCACGGAGCGAGATTGCCATTTTGCACGCACTGAAACAAAACGAAATGGGGAAGGTGTCTCTCGAGACGAACAATAGAGAGAGAGAGAGAGAGAGAGAGATACAATTTTTTTATTTAGATATTTTATTTTTCTAGTAAAAGCGTTACAAAAGTTACGGTGAAATATGTTATATGTAAAATATTTTTATAAATTTTAATAAATTATATGTATTCACTGATATAATTTAGCTTGCAAATAATAAATTTATAAATATTCAAAAATATTTACAAAAAATTATATTTTATTTAAAAATCATTAACATCACACATACTATTATGATTTGATTGGATTGATATGATACAAATTTATTAATATTTTTATTATTTTGTAAAAAAATCTCAGTGTTCAGATTCTTCTTCCAATTAAAAAAATAAAATTTATTGTAATTTATATTTTTTTTTGCTACATAAATTATTTATAACTATTACTTTTTTATTCACTTAATAATCAATTAATGTATTTTTAAAATTTCAACTAAATTTATATTTTATTATTTATTGTTACTTGCAAATCTATAATTTTATTTCTCAATTTTATTTTTATAAATTATACTATTATTTAAATAACTTCACAACAATTTTAGAGAAATTTAAAAAGTTATCTATTTTACTTTTAAAAAATGGTAGTTATAATATAATTATATTTATTTTATTTTTTAATTCATAGTTCAAATATTAACCTTTTAAATAATTTTAAATATAAAATTTATTTAATTTTGCTTGAACATAATCTTTTAGAGATTATTTTTCTTACTTTTTCAAAAAATATATATATATTTTGTCTACAAAAATACACTATTCGTGCTTTTTATGTAATGATATACTCATAGTTTGTTAGGTTATATTTTTTTTTGCCAAATTAGTTTTTTTTTTTTTAGCTTGAACATTTAACTTGTTATTTTTGTTAAATTACTTTGTAATATGTCAATTTTTAAATAAAATATTAAGTCTTACTTTCAAAAGATAAGTATATTTTATACACAAGACTTACATAACTTATTTTTCTATATTGAGTATAAAATTTTACTTAAATATAAGTATTTGATCTTACTTTTAAAACATTAGGAGTTGCGATATATTATCAAACTAAATGAAATTTAAATTTTGAATTTTAAATTTTTAAAGAAATAATTAAAAATAATATGTTTCCATAATCTATTTTTTTATTATATATAAATAAAAATAAAAAATAAAAGTGATACCGTAAACATAATTACATATAACAAAATGAGTCATTGCTCAATTAGTGACTCATGGCTTGCCTGTTTAAATCAATTTCAATGAATGACTCGTTTATAATGAAAACCCAATTCATTTACTTAATAGGTTAAGTAGGTTCAGGTCAAATTCTCAATAGCTACCCAAATAACCCATAAATGTTGTTTTAAATATATATATATATATATATATATATATATATATAGCAATGTTTATTTAGATATTAAATAAAGAAATATTTTTAAAAAAAGTTTGACTCATATTTGTTGATATAATATAGAAAAACAATGAATATGTACCTTTAATGTTGCATATTTTCATAAAATTATAGCATTCTATTCTTTTTAAAAAAAAAAATTACATTTTTCATATTTCTTATTTGGAAAAATTGTCTAAAAAAAAATTATGAAGTAAAGGACCCTATGTAGTGACCCGAAGAATAATAGCATTTCAAATATTAGAGGGAGAGAAAATAGAAACAGAAACAAAAGGAGGCCGTAGACTTTTGCATTTTGAAGATAATATTAAATAATAATAATTTCAAGGAAGTTGCTCAACTTCGTAGACGAACACAGAGTCTCGTAGATGAAAGTCTTCAGAATTTCACCGACGAACACAGGGCTTCGTCGACGAGAAAATACCGAGAGGTGGTTCGGGCTGCTCTGAATTTCGTCGACGAACACAGGGTCTCGTCAACGAATTTTGTGAAGGGCTCGTCGACGAACCTGACCCTATAAATAGTGGAAACCCGGGATTTTATCACATTTCTCTCGCCGCTCTCTCTCTCCCTTCTCTCTTCATTTTCGGCCCCACCAGTCGCCGAATCGACGATCCGAAGCTACCACGACGCTCCTGGCGGAGTTCTCTACGCATCTACCGGAGCGAATCGTCAGGAAATCGGAGTTGGAAATCATCCTAAATTCAGGGTAAGGTCTTTTAGTCTCCTTTTGGTCTTATGGTAGTTATAAGAAATGATATAAACAGAAAAATACTGATATTTAGTTCTGGCAAATATTGGTTTCAGGGTGTTTTGTAGGAAGCCCTGCGGGTGTTAGACTTGTATTCCCTAGGGCTTTCCACTAGTCAGGTAAGGGAAATATGCTATGTTAGGATATTTCTAAATATTATACAGTTTATTTATTTACGAAAATTATGTATTAAAGTATGGTGTGGCTTGTGAATATGTATGTAGTACGGGGATATGTTTTACGAATGCTAGCTTCATGATTTTTACGAATTTCAGTACCATGATTTTACGGATTTACGTATTATGATTATGTGAACTTTAGTACCATAATTTTACGGATTTTAGTACCAAGATTATACGAATCTCAGTACCATGATTATATGAATTCCAGTATTATGAATATGCAGTTCCATGTTATGAGTATTTAGACCTCGGTACATTATGCAGCATCATGGTTACTTCAGTACTTCAGAATCATGGTAAATCAGAAAGACATGTATATAGAAATATATTATACGATATCAGACCCTATTGGACTTGCAACTACAGAGCATGGTACCATTGCTACAGATACTATTTTACTTTATAAGTGCAACCACCTATTCAGATAATACGTGGTACGGTCGACCACCTAGGCCCTTAAAAAGGTTAGGCTCCCCATCCAGATATGGGTTGAGGTGGGCAGGTCGACTGACGGAGTTTGTGATTTATTCCTGGTTGGCCAGCTAAGGTAAATCCAGCCTACAAACCGCACAACCTCGTCATGAGGGGCATGTCATGACACAGATAACCACAGGGAACAGTTTCAGTTATTATTACATACGTACGGATTTATAGAAACAGGGATCCTATTATATACACTAGAAGTATTTTGAAGTATAACCATAATACTGATATGTTAAGCAATAGGGAAAATGGGTGGTGTGCTTTATTATTTGTACTGTACTTTTGTACTCAATTATTCATGTTTATATGAAACAAATTTCATGATATATAGTAGCTCATTTTCCACACACTAGCAATAGCATATTTTCTCTTACTGAGCTTTGGCTCATCCCAGTGTTGAAATATTTTTTAGGTGATCCGGGTAGGCGAGCAGATCAGGCTCGCAAATAGAGGGCGTCTGTAGTGCCCCAGCAAAGAGTGAGTATCATTTTTTGGAATGATTTTGTATAGCCCTAGCTAGTTGATGGCATTTTTGGGGATACAATTATCTTTGTATATTTTGAAAACATTTCAGCACTCTATTATTGGTTCTGGTATTGTATATAGTGGTTTATGGTTATGTTTGTATGATTTCTGCTTCCTGCTGTTTAGGTTAATACTATGGTATCAGAGTATGTTTAAAAAAAAAATCAGATAATTAGGCAGGTCGTTACAGTTTGGTATCAGAGCCAAGTTTTGCTAGGTTTTGTAGACTTTAGAATGCAGTAGAAGTCATACCAGAGTATAGGAAAAGGATTTAAGGTTTGTTCTGTGTCTGGGTACAGGATTACCGTAGTGGTTTATGTGTTTTTCCTAGGGTGACGATTTCAGGAAAACCATAGTAAACTATTGTCGGGTCGTGTGTCTAGATGATAGGACTGGATATTGGGTAGAGATAGGGAAGATAGTTAATTGTGAGTTGGTATAAGATAGGTCCTTATAGGGGATAAGATGCTTAAGAGTGTTTCTTGTTTTCAGGATGGATCCAGGAAGTAGCGGTACGAACGCTGGGAGGGATAGAGCAGGTCCTTCCAGCATGGGTGGAGGAGACTCAGATGCTGTACTGCACAGTGTCACTCAGAAGGTGATGGCTGAGATGGTTAGGAGCTCTGGGGAGCGTGGTTGTTCGATAGAGCAGTTTATGGGTATGAAGCCCCCATCCTTTGTTGGAGGTGATGACCCGAGCGTAGCTGAGAATTGGGTCTAGGATATCGAGGAGACGTTGGTAGTGCTTCCATGTACAAATGAGAAGAAGGTAGCATTTGCCACATTTAAGCTGACAAGGGAGGCAAAGCACTGGTGGAGAGCAGCGCATCTGATAGAGGACTGGAGGCCGATTCAGTTCCAATGACGTGGGACCGATTCAAGGAGTTGTTCTTCGAGCGGTATTTCCCTGCTATCGTTCTGAGTGCGAAAGCTGCAAAGTTTCTGCATTTGGTACAGGGGCAGATGACTGTATCTCAGTACGCGGCTCGGTTTGTCAAGTTGTCGCGTTTCGCTCCGCATTTAGCGCCTGATGAAGAGAAGAAGGTGAGAAAGTTTAAAGAAGGGCTGAGACAGAATTTGTTTGAGCAAGTGATTAGTTTCAGGGCTTAGACATTTACAGAGGTGGTAGACAGAGTTGTGATCATTAAGAGTGGTATTCAGAGGGGTGTGGCAGCTCAGAGTTAGAGGAAGAGGCCTGCGCCTCAAGATTTCTAGGCTGGCACTAGTAGGGGTCCATGGAGAGGTGGTCATGATAGGGGTGACCAGAGGCAAATGGCAGGACCTCGTGGGAACCTGGGTGCGCAGACATACCCGGTTTGTCAGACATGTGGGAAACATCATTTGGGAGAGTGCCGGGCAGGCAGAGGTGTATGTTATCGTTGTGGGAGACCAAGTCATGTTATATGCATGATTGCCCAGGACAACAGGACCAGGTCCTAGCACCCAGGCCTTATCAGGGAGAACATCAGGCAACTCGGGGAGGATACCAGGCGCCCCAGGGTGGCCAGCAGAGGAATATGGCCCCAGCACGGGTATATGCTTTGATGCAAGGAGATGCAGAGGCTGCTACGGATATAGTGACAGGTACGTTTATTGATTCATCATATCCAATTATTGTTCTCTTTGACTCGGGTGCTACTCATTCTTTTATTTCTGCATCTTATGTTAAATTATGTGAGAGTGAGACTCAGTTATTAGATATAGCACTGTTGGTAGCTACACCATCAGGATCAATGATCAAATATCAGAGGGTACTTAAAGGCTACCCGATAGAAATTCAGGAGAAAGTGCTACCGGCAGATCTGATTGTGTTTGATATGTGTAGGTTCGATATAATACTGGGTATGGACTGGTTGGCTGCCAATCATGCTAGCATTGATTGTGTCCAGAAAGAAGTAATTTTCATACCTCTTAGAGAGCAGGAATTCAGATTCATTGGTTCACGGGTACGTGCTCCAACACAGCTGGTATCCGCCGTGCAGGCGGGCAGATTACTCTTAGATGGAGGTCAGGGGTTTATCGCATTTGTGAAAGAAGCATCTGAAAATGAATTGAAGATTGACAGCACTCCAGTAGTACGAGAATTTTCAGATGTTTTTCCAGAGGAGCTACCAGGGTTACCTCCTGTGCGTGAGGTAGATTTTCTTATAGACTTACCTCCAGGTACGGCGCTGATCTCTAAGGTCCCGTATCATAGGGCTCTAGCTGAATTTAGGGAATTAAAGGGGCAGTTGCAGGATTTGTTGAACAAGGGGTTTATACGACTCAGTGTATCACCATGGGGAGCTCTAGTGTTGTTCGTAAAGAAGAAAGACGGGTCCATGAGGATGTGCATTGATTACAGGGAAATAAACAAGGTTACTATTAAGAATAAATATCCTCTACCCCATATAGACGATTTGTTTGATCAACTCCAGGGTACACGGGTATATTCCAAGATCGACCTTAGATCTGGGTATCATCAAGTGAGAGTAAAAGCGGAGGACGTCGCGAAGACAGCCTTCAGGACCAGGTACGGGCACTATGAATTTCTCGTTATGCCTTTTGGTTTAATGAATGCCCCAGCCGTGTTTATGGATTCAATTAACAGAGTTTTCCACCAGTATCTAGATCAGTTTGTAGTAGTTTTCATTGATGATATACTAGTATACTCGAGGAGTTTTGAGGATCATGAGGTACATTTGAGATAGGTGTTGCAGACTCTCAGGGAGGAGAAGCTTTATGCTAAGTTTAGCAAGTGTGAGTTTTGGCTAGAAAAGGTGGCATTTTTAGGCCACATAATCTCAGGGAATGGTATTGCAGTGGATCCCAATAAGATTACCGCTGTAGTAAATTATGCTAGGTCGAGAAATATGCAGGAAGTCAGAGTTTCTTAGGACTGGCAAGTTATTACCATCGTTTTGTTAAGGGGTTTTTAGCCTTGTCAGGTCCTCTTACACGGTTGACTAGGAAAAAGGCCAGGTTTGTGTGGGATGAAGAGTGCGAGCAGAGCTTTCAGGAATTAAAGCAGCGGCTCATCACTGCACCAGTTCTTACGATTCCATCTAGTGGCGATGGTTATGTTATCTACAGTGACGTGTCCTTGAAAGGGCTCGGTTGTGTACTGATGCAGCATGGTAGGGTAGTGGCATATGCATCCAGGCAGTTGAAAGAATACGAGAAGAACTATCCTACCCACGATCTAGAATTGGCTGCGGTGGTGCATGCATTGAAGATCTAGAGGCATTACCTTTATGGTGAAAGGTGCGAGATATTTTCTGATCATAAAAGCTTAAAGTATATCTTTACATAGAAAGAATTGAATATGCGGCAGAGGAGGTGGTTGGAGCTCATTAAGGATTACGACTGCACCATCAGTTACCACCCAGGTAAAGCAAATGTGGTAGCTGATGTGTTGAGCCGTAAGTCAGGAGATACAGCACAGTCAGTAGCAATAGTTCAGCATCTGATTCAGATGGACTTAAAGAGACTTGGTGTGGAGTTAGTGGAGGATGATCCTCAGGCATTTATGGCCAGTTTGGTTGTACAGCCCAGGTTATATGAGAAGATTAAAGTTGCTCAGAGAGATGATCTAGAGTTAGTGGAGGTGTTTGCCAGAGTACAGGATGGCCAGGGGGAGGAGTTTAGTATTTCTGATGATGGTGTCCTGAGATTTCGCACCAGATTGTGTGTGCTTGCAGATGATAGCATCAGGAGGACGATTCTAGAGGAGGCACACAGGTCTCTATACACTGTTCATCCTGGCAGTACGAAAATGTATAGGGATCTGCGAGATTCTTTTTGGTAGAGTGGCATGAAGAGGGCGATAGCAAAGTTTGTGTAGTAGTGTTTGATGTGCCAGCAGGTTAAGGCTGAGCACCAGAGGCCGGCTGGTCAGTTGCAGCCACTTTTCATTCCCGAGTGAAAGTGGGACCACATATTTATAAATTTTGTTACTGGGCTACCACCGGCGTTGCATGGTCAGAATGCCATCTGGGTGATAATTGATAGATTGACGAAGACAGCGCATTTTTTGCCTATTAAGGTCAGCTACCCTATGAGCAGGTTAGCAGAGAGATATATATACAAGAGATTGTTCGATTCCATGGAGTGTCGATATCCATAGTCTTGGACCGTGATCCACGGTTTACATCGCGGTTCTAGAGGAGTCTACAGGAGGCACTAGGGACTCAGCTAGCATTCAGCACAGCTTTCCACCTACAGACCAATGGTTAGACTGAGAGAACCATCCAGGTATTAGAAGATATGCTTCGTGTTTGTGTGCTAGACATTGGAGGTAGTTGGATTCAGTTTTTGCCGTAAGTTGAATTTGCTTATAATAACAGTTATCAGGCTAGCATCGGCATGGCACTCTATGAGGCATTATATGGTAGGAGATGTAGATCTCCTCTTTTCTGGGATGAAGTGGGCGAAAGGCGAGTCTTGGGTCTAAAGATAATTCAGCAGGCATGTGATAAAGTTTGACTTATTCGTGACAGGATCAGTGCAACGCAGAGTTGGCAGAAAAGTTATGCAGATACTCACCTCCGGGAACTGGAATTTGGAGTAGGTGATCATGTTTTTTCTGAAGATAGCTCATTTGAAAGGAGTTATGAGGTTTGGAAAGAAGAGCAAGTTGAGCCCTAGGTATATTAGCCCTTTTGAGATAAGCTTGTATTCCCTAGGGCTTTCCACTAGTCAGGTAAGGGAAATATGCTATGCTAGGATATTTCTAAATATTATACAGTTTATTTATTTACGAAAATTATGTATTAAAGTATGGTGTGGCTTGTGAATATGTATGTAGTACGAGGATATGTTTAACAAATGTTAGCTTCATGATTTTTATGAATTTCTGAACCATGATTTTACGGATTTACATATTATGATTATGTGAACTTCAGTACCATGATTTTACGGATTTTAGTACCAAGATTATACGAATCTCAATACCATGATTATACGAATTCCAGTATTATGAATATGCAGTTCCATGTTATGAGTATTCAGACCTCAGTACATTATGCAGCATCATGGTTATTTCAGTACTTCAGAATCATGGTAAATCAGATAGACATGTATATAGAAATATATTATACGATATTAGACCCTATTGAACTTGCAGCTACAGAGCATGGTATCATTGCTACAGATACTATGTTACTTTATAAGTGCAACCACCTATTCAGATAATACGTGGTACGGTCGACCACCTAGGCCCTTGAAAAGGTTAGGCTCCCCATCCAGATTTGGGTTGAGGTGGGCAAGTCGACTGACGGAGTTCGTGATTTATTCCTGGTTGGCCAGCTAAGGTAAATCCAGCCTACGGGCCACACAACCTCATCATGAGGGGCATGTCATGACACAGATAGCCACAGGGAACAGTTTCAGTTATTATTACATACGTACGGATTTACAGAAACAGGGATCCTACTATATACACTAGAAGTATTTTGAAGTATAACCATAATACTGATATGTTAAGCAATAGGGAAAATGGGTGGTGTGCTTTATTATTTGTACTGTACTTTTGTACTCAGTTATTCATGTTTATATGAAACAGATTTCATGATATATAGTAGCTCATTTGCCACACACTAGCAAATAGCATATTTTCTCTTATTGAGCGTTGGCTCATCCCAGTGTTGAAATATTTTTTAGGTGATCCGGGTAGGCGAGCAGATCAGGCTCGCAAATAGAGGGCGTCTGTAGTGCCCCAGCAGAGAGTGAGTATCATTTTTGGGAATGATTTTGTGTAGCCCTAGCTAGTTGATGGCATTTTTGGGGATACAATTATCTTTGTATATTTTGGAAACATTTCAGCACTCTAATATTGGTTCTGGTATTGTATATAGTGGTTTATGGTTATGTTTGTATGATTTCTGCTTCCTACTGTTTAGGTTAATACTATGGTATCAGAGTATGTTTAAAAAAAAAATCAGATAATTAGGCAAGTCGTTACACCCTAATTCTATTTTAAAATTCCGACACTATACTAAATTTGTTAAGGAAATTGCTAAAAAAAAGGCAATTTCATCGGAAGCAAATAAATGTAGGAAATCATGCTTGGAATTTGTCAAAACAACTCAAAATGAATACTCACTAGACACAGACTAATTTGTAATTATTCAAATTTGAGTTAAGCAATTTATCTGTAAATCTATGTGAATAAATACCCTTATAATGCATTGTAATATTCATACCGAGAAGTACATGATATACATTTTTCTTCCTCTCTTCTTCTTTTTCTCTATATTATTCACATTATGAATTTCTTCATGGTATTAGAGCGTGAAATTTCTTTTAGATAGATTTCTTTTCTCTTCTCAATTCCTTTATGTTCTTACTTAGAAAAATCAAAGTTTTTTTCTTCTTTCGATTGGGCATCAATGTGACCATCACATGCTGATTGGCATTTATTTTCCCCTTCACCTCATAAAAATGAGAATTTTTTTTTTCTTTCGATTGACCATCAACGTGACTGTCACGCGCTGATTGGTATTCATTTTCCCCTTCATATATTGGGGCTTCTTTTATTTCTACAAGTCAAAGTAAAGGCGTCTCCTTAACATCTTTGCCCATATATTTTTCTTTCTCTCGGTCCTTTTGTTGAACAGGTGAAATATGTCATTTGAAATTCACTATTCAAGGCTATTGAAGAAGAAGATCATGTGACCAAACCATGATTCACAAAAAAAAAAAATAATAAAATAAGTACTCCTCTGATTCCTTTTTTCCCAATGGCTTCCAATGTTGAAAGCACACAAAGTTCTCTATATTTTGATGATCAAAGTCATGCCTTGTATCTCCACAATTCTAACAATTATGGTGTTACTTTGGTCTCTCGTCCATTGACTGAAATTGTTAGCTTTGGTACAATCCCAAGAGGGGGATGAATTGGTATTTAAAAATTGTTCCTAGGTTTAGCTAATCAAACATGATGTATTTCACAAACCTAGGGTCTTTCTATGTATTCACAATCCCAAACAAATATTCAAATAATAAATATAAATATACAGGTGCAGAATGTAAATTGCAGAAAATAAAATCAACACTGGATATGTTATCAGGGTTCGGCCAATCCTGTCTACGTCCTCGCCTTGGCTACACTAACACAAGGATTCCACTACGGCTCACTTAAACAGGTGGAGCGGCACCTAATACAACACGCCTTACCAAGATGCCACACCTAACTTTCCTAACCAGGTCTAAGTCAATCCGAGACTATTCCACATGGTTAGTCTCCCTCTTCAGACCCATGCTTGGACTACAATGAATATGAGAATTTTGCATGCAAGAAAATGCTTCTTACACATGCAGATATGTACCACTATGCACAATATATCAAATCAATGTGCACTACCAAATGATAAGATACGATAAGCTCAGTATAGTCTTAATGCCTACTCTCAAAGATTAATGCAAATATGACAATCAGTTCATGAGAATGTATATGAAAGGATCTTTGTGTCAAAATAATAGTATCAATTACAATGTA
The DNA here is from genome assembly GCF_029873635.1 of Malania oleifera. Classification (NCBI taxonomy): domain Eukaryota; kingdom Viridiplantae; phylum Streptophyta; class Magnoliopsida; order Santalales; family Ximeniaceae; genus Malania; species Malania oleifera. The sequence continues at coordinate 109,165,075 of NC_080419.1, forward strand.
ACAACAAAAATCACAAGCACACTTCAAATATCTCAACAAATAATTTTCTCAAAATAAGCGACACAAGATATTTAAAAATGGTTTGTAAAAAATTATTTGATTTTAGTGTCAAGATGATAATATCAATCAAGAGATGTAGCAACAAAGATCCTCACAACGCAAGCAAATATCCTAAAAATATTTTTCTCAAAAAACAAGCACAAGGGATATTTGAAAACGATTCGTAAAAATTTATTTCACAAACAAAAAACAATACGAACTCTTGAGTATTGCAATGATGATGCAAAACTCACAAGCTCTACGAAGTTTTCCTACGGAAGACTTATTTATGAAGTCACCTAAAAAAACTCAAGCTTACTCTCGGATAAAAATTTATCTCAATCAACTAGAACTAACAAGAGTGTAAGCTTAACTAGAAACTCACACTAGCACTCTTACTTAGCAAGGTTTGCAATGAGGATGAGTATGAATGAAGAAATGAAGCTTGAATGTGAGAAATATAGCTTTTGAAAATCAGAGAGAATTTGCTAATTGTTATGTTAATCTCACTCTAATTTTTGCAAATGAGGGGATATATATAGAGTTCCCCAAAATTATAACCGTTCAGGACATGTAGAGTATTATTATGATTGTTTTAAAACATTTTAGTAAAGTTAACCCTATTTAAAAATCCTTAACCTCGGTAAAAAATTGTCCAACCCGAGAGCACCGGTTGACCGAACTTAAGGTTCGGTTGACCAAGTGACAAAGTTCGGTTAACCATGCAAGAAATGAACTAAGAGTTCGGTTGACTGTATTGAGGGTTTCAAAGGCGATTTTTCCAATTTCGCACGGTTTGGTCGACCAGGTGATTTTGAACTAGGTAGTTTTGTAACGACCCAGCCCTTTATATGGACCTAGGTGTCACTCACTTATACCAAATACTTGTACCTGTTCAAGATACATAAACAACCCGCCCTAAACAGGGACATACGGGTATAAATCATACATAATTACGATGTAAAAGTTGCATAAAAACATAAACATCAATTGGAATTTCTATAAGTCTTATACCAGAGTTTACTAATACATCCACACAATTTACATAAATTCAATCTTAGAATGAATCTTGTTATTACAACCATCCAAAAAGGAACTTCATTAAAGTTTAATATAAGATTCAAATGCTTACGTAAGCTAAACCAAAAATAACCTCCTCAGTCCCTGTAGCTATTATGACCAACGTACTGATGGACCTGAAAACAAAGGTTGTATGATAGGGTGAGACACCTCTCAGTTAGGAAGAAAGTGTTACAACAGTGTGTGACTGCATATATGCACATTTTCATACCAACTCATACATTTGAAACATTTGTTTATAATATTGTATCATATAACATATATCTGCTCATCAAGTATTTAATTCATGCATATGATTATTAGAACACCTACAACTTGATATGACAATTTGCCTATTTACCCCGTGGCACGGGTTGTGCACTGATTGCCTCTGACAATGTCCTATTCGTGCAGACAAAGCCGAGCATCTTTATAGTCCGACCGCCCCCTAGTTTATTTTTTCCAGCAACTTACTAACTCCTCGCAGGTCAACCATCTAATATACCCATACTAATTTTCTCATGTATGGTTGCACTGCTAGCGTCGGTACCTAACCCTAGGAGTTTATTTCAACCCCCGAACTGGAGTATCTTTCAACCCTTTTTTCTGAAATTTCTTTCAACTTCTTTTAGTCACAAGTTGTGGTTCCAGTATCATATATACAATTTATAGCAAAATTTAGTAACCTGTGCAATTCCAGTATTTTCACAAATTAAGATCATCACATTAAGTTCAAACCGGCACCTTTCCACTCAGTTTACCCCTTTTTGTTTACTGATTCAGCTCGGTGTCTCACCGCCTCCATTCATCACATTCTCAGTATAACAAATTGGAACTTCGTTCCCATATCTATATCAATAGTATAGAAAATTCATACATTTCCATTTGAACATACTCAGTATAACAAATTGGAACTTTGTTCCCATCATCTATATCAATAGTACAGAAAATTCATACATTTCCATTTCAACATATATCACACAAGTTTAATCCAAAACCCGTTAAATGATAGAAATCCAGTAAACATCATTTAAATGGTTAAGTAAAGGATTCGAGCATCTCCTACTATAGTATAAAAACAAATAAATGATTTTTGTAAAGTTTGAAGATCATACGTCAAAATTCTCGTTTTTGCCAAAATCGTAAAATCATAAAATCGGTATTTCTACTTGGTAGAATTTAACAAGTAAGCAGTTAAATCATACATAATAACATAAACTAGCTTTTTAGCGGGGTTTAGTTTTTCAAAAAATGTTGTTGTAATCAAATTCCCCTTATCTTAAACTTGAAACGAACTATGTTCGGAAATGATCCAAATCGACAACCCGGGATCCTGAAAACCTAAAAACCACATAATATAATCTTACTATATTTTCTACTACTATCCAAATATCCAATCAAAACTAAGATCAGATCCCTACCTCGATTTTTGAGGAAAACCCAAAAATCTTTAAAACTACGGTCTGATCAGTTTAATTTGTAGAGTTTCCTCTTCTAATCCACGTAGTACCCTCCGTTTTTGGAAACGGACGACGAACGGCGAAGAATCTTAAGGAGAGGGAGAGGGAGAGAGAATTGTAGGTTAGAGAGAGAGAGAGCTTTTGGGAAGCAACCTTAGCCCTTAAGCAACCAAAATGATATTTATAGGGCCTTTGACCAAGTCCAACTCGTTGACGAGGCGGCGTCTTCGCCGACGAATCCACCACACAGCTCGTCGACGAGGCCATCCCTTTGTTGCCGAGCCCAAGTTTGGGATATTCTCTGATCCGCTCGGTATCTGCTCGTCAATGAGGCTCTGAATTTTGTTAATGAGGATCTGAAGGACTTCGTCAACGAATGTGACCCCATCGACAAACCCAGCTTATACAAGTTTAGGTCTCTACAAGTTCAGTCGACCAGGCAGTTGGAATTTCCTACGTGGGGGTTCGGTCGACCAGGGCGTTGCCTATATATTTCTGGTTGGTCGACCGAAGGGTCAAACTATTGACCTGATGGGAGTTCAATCGACCAAGTTGTATGAACTTGGCAAGGTACGGTCGACCGTGCTATGGTCAAAATGTTGACCTCTGACAAGTTTGGTCGACTGAATGTTTTTATACATTCTTCTTCGGTCGACCAAACATGCCTTTTCAATGCATTTCGGTTCTAATGTCCTTATACAATGACCCTAGTCATATAAGCATATTTGTTTATGCATGCATGTGGGTTCTAAGGTCATTCTAGGTCTTTTTGATTATATACCCTAAAAATCTGGCGTCGGTTGACCGAAGGGTGATCCCTAAGGTCCATCTATGTCATGAACTTATCTATCCTACCATGCAGGTGAGATATTAATTATTACAGACCATTTTCCTATGTTACTATTACAAACCCAAAATGATAAATATAAATTACAATAAACAAATATGTATATATGTCGGGTCTTCATAATCCTTCAAGTTGCTGCATGCTATCAATATGATCCAGTTTGTATAATCCTGCACACAAACTTGAAAGTCATCAAATATAAAGAGTATTTGTCATTATCAAAATCGAGTATGACCTATAAGGTCAATAGAAACCAATTACACCACATGGAGTCAATCCATGCTCATTGAACTCGGCACCAAAAACAAGGTCGCCTTCATTGATGGCACCATTCCCAAGCCTTCAAAATCCTCAACTACAGAATACCACCGATGGTTACGCTACAACAATATGGTAAAAGCATGGTTGATTAATGATCTTTCAAAGGATATTTTTCTAGTGTTATTTTTTGTGATTTTGCTTAATATATTTGGGTTGATTTGAAATACTGCTTCTCATAAGTCAATGACCCTCGAATGTATCACCTTGAAAAAGAAATTCATAACCTTGTCTAAGGCAATACATCAATAGCCACCTACTTTACTAAGCTAAAGTTCTTATGGGATGAACTTGCATCACTTCAATCTCATATGTTCGAATGAGATATAATTCAATACCAATAGTACCAATGAACCATGAAGTTCCTCATGGGCCTTAATGAATCCTATAGTGCCATCCGTGGTCAGATCTTGTTGATAGATCCCTTTCCCACAATCAATTGTATCTATGATTTGGTCCTTTGAGAGGAGTGTTAACTAAACATTCAACTTCCTCCATGTTGACTTTATGAGTCATATCCCGTTTTGATTATGACAAATTTAAAGTATCTCACTTGTGCATCTAGTGCTTGAACATAAATTTCTTTTGGAAGGCACGTATAGTCAAGGTACAATGAAAGCCGTAAGGAAATGAAAGCTCACATCACATAGCTTGCAGCATGGCAAAATGAAGAACAAGGAATGAAGATATCTTATTTGAATTGTAATGCATTAAGTTTGGTCTCTAATATTACATATCTTGCATGATGAGATTGTATGCTCAACATGGACCATAGACTCACCTTAGGGAACCAAAACTTTTCTAGAAAAACTTTTCATAAAATGTCACACTCATACACAAAATATTGAAACGTTTTAAAGTAAAAAACAGAGCCAAAATCATATTTTATATAAGCCCAATTGATCGGGCCTTATATATTCTATAAGCCTTAGTCGACCGACCCTACCCTTAGGCCAGAAATCAAAGTTTTCAAAGCATCAGTCAACCGGTCCTTTAATGCTTAATAAGCCCCAGTCGACTGACCCTTTAATGCTTAATAAGCCCGAGTCAACTGACCCTTTATTGCTTAATAGGCCCCAGTTGACCAGCTTGCTCTTTTGACCTAATTCATAAAGCCCTAGCCAACCGACCCAATTTATACTTGAAAAGGCTAGTCGACGTCCTCTTGATACAGCAAGCCGGATCTTAAGCCCTAGCCGACCATTTCTCGGTGATTTGAAAATCAGGTACGGCCAGCCAACCGATGCTTTGCCAGTCGACCGGACCTCTCGAGAATTTGGAAATCACTTAAGGCCAGTTGACCGGCGCCTTCACCAGTCAACCAGATCTCTTGGGTTGGGCTTGTTTTAAGCCAAAAAAGGTCATTAATTTTTAATTAAACAAATTTAATAATGCCCAACAGGTCTCTTACTAGTCATTTTTTTAAAGAAGTCTATAAACAGCCCACTCAAAGCTCATTTGTCAACTTTTGATTATCTTGAAAATTCTCTCAAATTATTTTGTGCTCTATTTCTTTCATCCTTACATATACAAGCAATCATTTTTATCTCTCTCTCATTCTTTTGATAAATCTTTTTGAAAGAGAGTTTTGATTTTCTTTCACTCCCTTCACTTGCAAAGTTATAGCATTTGAGAGTTGTTGAAGAATAATTTATTTGGGCATTTATTCTGTCATCTAAATATCATTTACTCTCGTTCAATCTTTATATTGAAAATTATTTTTGAGAGTAAGCTTAGAGTTTCCCCCACTTATTTTCTTGATAAATATTTTTGGAGAAGCTTCTTATAGCTTGTGAATCTTTGTACATCTCCATTGCAAGATTCAAAAGCTCACATTGTCTTTATTTCAAAAATCATTTTGAGCAAAAACCCTACTTCCCTTGAACAAAATTTTTGAATATCATTTTTGAAAGAAATCACTTAGGGTTTTAAAGATCTTTAAAAGCATCTATTGCATATTTCTTATTCGAATCAAAGATCATTTAATTTCTTTTTCTCTTGCATATTTCATATACATATATATATTTGAGAGAAAAGTCAAACAAACTCTTTTGAGCATAAATCCTATCGTACAAAAATGCATTTAGAACTTCAGGGTCCATCATAAATAGAACAACATGATCTTAGAATCTTAACTTCATAACGTGACTAATACATTAATCTAACTAAAAACCTCATATAAATCATTAACCTAATGTCCTTGTTCTCAATTTAAAATTCAATCCTGCAATTTAGAAACAAAACCCGACGATAGTTTACCATAGTTTTCCTAAAATCGTCATTCCAAGAAAATCACAGACACCACCATGAAGTTCCTACCTCTAGACTGCAGAACAAAACCCTAAATTCTTATCTTAACTTACAACATTGAGTCACTAAAATCCCAATCTACTCATTTCCTGTTTTCTTCAAGATCTATTCCTATACTCTGATATTGTTTTTCACTGTGTACTAAAGTCTACAGAATCTAACAACCTATGCTCTGATACCATAATGTAACGCCCCGAAAATTCTGGCTATATTATTTTTTTTCCATTTTACTTGATAAACTTTAATACCACAAATTGTAAACAAAGTCAACCTGGACCCAAAATGGGGTACCAAGGATATACCTGTTCATAAATATATATCAACTGTGCAGCGGAAAACATGATATACCTGAACCTTATACACAATACCAGAGTCCTACTAACTTCATAATTATACATATACATTCCCAAAAATCCATAGAAATATTCTAGGGACTCACACAAAATCCCTCTTCCAACTTAAGCACTTACCCTATAGTTAGGGCAGTACTAAAACCTCCTATATCTCAGAGCTCGCTCCGCTCGTCTATTTGGGTTTCCTGAAATGTTTGAATTATGGGGTGAGACACCTCTCAGTAAGTGGGATAGATTAGCATTAGTGTGTGTCACATGAGTTCTGTTGTGTTATAAACATATATAGTACATAATAAACTGTAACATAATTTACTGTACTGATAAGTTAGGGAAAAATCTATTCTGTATAAGTCTGAAAAAATCTTATTTCAACATAAACATACCGTGTCATAATAAATTTATGTATGCATATAAATCGTCCGCTATATCTGTATAATACTGAAATCATCCCCTAGATGGATAACTAGTTCATATCATGTATTACCCCCACATGATTAGGTTGTGCAGCCTGTAGGCGGGACCTAGCAATGGTTGGTCTACCATGCTAAGCCAAAACTAACTCATCTGTAAGTATGATTGGCCTGTCTAGCCTGGTCTAGACTGTCAGGGGGGCACACTACTACACTAGGCTCAATCGACTATCCATTCACCGACACTTTATCTGAGACATGTGGTGGCACTAATCTGAACTGATAGCTACAGTCATTTGGGTTCTGCTATCATATAGTACATTTCGTAAATAACTGTAATATAACTGTTTCATGGTTATGTGTAAAATGTGTCATCATAATGTTTTTGAATAATTATAAATATATCTATTAACGGCATCTGGGTCGACTAAAATATCACGGCATCTGAATCGATTGAATTATCACGACATCTGAGCTGACTGAATTATCATGGCATATGGGCCGACTGAATTATCACAATATACTGAAAATGTCTAAGTTTTGTACTGTTTATAGATTTCCAAAAAAATCGTTATAAAAACATGCTTATTGTGTGTAACCATAAAACAATCTAACAAGAAAAAATTTGCAATAAAGTATTTATACTCATGCCACACAAGTGAGTGTTATTCTATAATACGCCGACTGTTTAGGAAGATTATATTTTTTCTGAAAAATAACAATAAATATTCTTTCAAGGTTTTCTCAGTTCAAACATCATATTTCCCAAAAACTTACATTAATTCATATATACCATTTTTGAATCAAATATTATATTTTAAACTGTAAACTTTCTGAAAATATCTAACATAATTTATCCCCTACTTGTTTCCTATAACTATGCCTGCAGGGAATCCAATACTATATATGCGGCGCCCGCACAAAACCTGTATTCATAAACCCTAATTCAATCAACTTAACCCCAAAATAACAACCATTCAACATACCTAGGCCCACATATTACCAATAACTAGCTAAACTTTTAAAAATAACCTAATTATCCTGGTTTTGGAGTGGCGCCTAAAATGCCCGCTTCACAAAATTACTCCAGTTAAACTGCAGAGAATCACTGCTGAGATCCTGAAATCACGTTTATCAGTTGATTCGAGCTAAAATCATGCAAGAAATCGAGGAGAGCAGGAGGGAGAGCCGCAACTCTAAGAGAGAGAAAGAGGAAAAATTTGATTTTTCCTTTCAGAAAATGAACTACAAGATTTACATATAAACTACTCTAAGACAAAACCGCCGATGATTTGGGTTTTAACCCTTCCATTTTTCACCGTTTTATCGTTACTAGGCTGCGGTTTCTCAAAACCGTTGACTGTTTTCTGAGCTCCCACAAAACCGTCGACAGTTTGGTCTACACCAAACCATTTTCCTATTTTCCTTTGTATTTTCTTATTATTTCTATTTTCCGGGTCTCTACAAGATAGCACATCCACAACTAGTCAAGCTATATTGTGACAACAAAGCAGTTATTCGTATTGCATCAAACATGGTATTTCATGAGCGAACAAAGTATATAGAGATCGATTGTCATATCATTCGAGAGAAAGTCCACACTCAAGTTATTCCAATTGTCCACATAACCACAAGTCAGCAGCCCGCAAATCTATTTGCCAAAGCACTTGGACCAACACAATTCTACCTCTTACTTAACAAGTTGGATGTCATTAATATCAACTTCAATTTGAGGGGAAGTGTTAAGGAAATTGTCCAGACAAAGGAAAATTCATCGAAAGCAAATAAATGTAGGAAATCATGTTTGGAATTGGTCAAAACAACTCCAAAAAAAAATACTCACCAAACACTGATTGATTTGTAGTGATTCAGATTTGATTTACGCATGATTTAAGTAATTTGTACGTAAACCTATGTGTATAAATACCCATACAGTGCATTGTAATATTCATATTCAGAAATACAAGATATATATTTCTCTTCCTCTCTTCTTCTATTCCTTTATATTATTTCACATTCTGAATTTCTTCAGAATTCTTCATTTTTCTAATTTGAATTGAAGCACTCTCTCACCCGCTATTTCCTTTGCATGTACCCATGGAATTTTTTTTTTCTTTATGTCAAAAAAGCTTGTGATGAAGCTAGTGACTTGGGTGCTACCTCGTGCATAGGACTGCAAACCAGTCGAGTCGAGTTAAAATATGACACGCTTAAGGTTGTTTATTAAATTTTTAAACAAGCTAATGTTCGAGTCAAGTTGAGTTGAGATCAATTTCTAATATACTCGATCAAGGTTGTTTATTTTGAAAACAAACAAGTTCTTGAGCCCTTATTGAGTGAAGCTACTAAAATACTCACAAGCATTTTTGTTATTTTTAGATCTCTCAGAAAGGAAAGAAGACCCTTAAGCAAAATGATAAGCTCCATTAGAGTTTTTTGTGTAACGTCCCTCAATTTATTAATGTAAAATATCACATAATAGATAAAATGGTCAACTTGAACCCTTGGGTAGCGGGGACACCTGTCAAATACAGCGGAAAACCTAGCAGCAGTAAACATAAAATCTCAAACATCCAATCATAAAACATAATACCAGAGCATTCTATACATCCTCACATACATCAAAATATCTCTAGGGTCAAACACAAAATAACTTTGACCCTATTACAAAATCTTACTCTTCTCACAGGGTAATCTCACTAGCTCAACGACGGCCTTGAACCGGTGGTCTCTCAGGGGCTCCTGAAAAATTAATTAAGTTTGGGGGTGAGACACTTCTCAGTAAGGGAAAATAAATTAAATACACCTGTGTGGCAATATGAATATTTAATGCATTTATATGTATATAGTACATTTCATAAATCTATAAACATCATCATATCGTACTGGGTAAACATATATTTTCACATCTGTTAATAAATCATAACATACATAAAATCATCTGTTATAACTGTAGTACTGAAAACAAACCCAGGATGACTAGCTAGCTAGTATCATGTATTACCCCCCTTGACGGGTTGTGCAGCCCGAAGGCAAGACCCGACAATGGCTAGCCGACCACTGCCGAATCAAATATGTCTGTAAGTACGATGAGCCCTCCACACCCTGGTTCGGACTGCCAGGTGGACGTCCACACTCTACTGAAAGCCACATCGACTATCCATCTCCCATCCCATCGTGGGACGGTAGCACTAATAAGGCCTCATGCCAAAATTAACCCATAGCTACGGTATCGAGCTTCTGGTCTGAACTAAGCTAACATCCTAGTAGTGAAAACATATAATACATGATCATACGTAACATCATTATGGCCTCGTGCCGAAAACATAGATACGGCCTTGTGCCGAAAACATAAATACATGGCCTTGCGCCAATAACATAAATACGGCCTCATGCTGATAACACAAATACATGGCCTCGCGCCAATAACATAAATATGGCCTCGTGCTGATAACATAAATATATGGCCTCGCGCCAAAATTGTTTCAGGTATATATATTCTGAAAATACATCATTTATCATATAATCATCAAAACCATCACAACATAATTCATCTTTTTATAATACTTGAAAACATGTTTTGTTCGTAAAATCTTTTACATCATAATACATTCCACATAAAATAATATTCATGCCACACATATGCTGTTAAAAGTCATACTTCATATTCTAAAATCATGAATTACTTACATCTCATACATACATATACATTTTAATCATCATAGCAGTATTTTCCCAATCGTATATTTCATTCGTAATACACAATATAACATATGCTTTTCTGAAAATAAATTTACTCATAATTAATAATAATTTGTATGGAAAATTACTGTTTTAGTTTATTCCCTTACCTGATTACTGAGAAATTCGTTAGGATCCAAAATTTCACGCCCTTGGCACCCGAAATTTAACTTCTGCAATTTACATTTTCCTCAGATTAATTAATCTATTTCTTCAAAATAATACTCATCTAGCCTTCCCTAGGCTCCATATACCTTAAATTAATATTTAAACTATTATTTAACATCCCCACTTAATTTTCTAAATTTTGCCTGCGGGTCCCAAAATTACACCTGCGGCGCTCACCCGGATCCTAAATTCTAAAAATCCTACTTCAGTCATAGATGCTTAATATTTTAATATTTTTAAATTAATGCTAATTAATTAAAAATAAGCTCTTTAATAATCGCCGCACCCCAAATTTGGGGTTTTGGCCCGACACCCCCATGAGAATTCCGTCCCACTAGACTTGTAGAGAATCATCTCTAGATTCTCGTGGTGGTGTCCGTTCGTCAATTGGACTTATATTTTGCAATAAATTAAAGAAAAAGAGGAAAATGACTTATTCCAGGGAATACGTTTACGCCGCTCCTACCACTGATCCGCTCTGGTAGAAATGACGGTAGCGGCAAATGGAGTCCAATGGTATCTTCGGATTTTTGATCGGGCGAAAATTCGTCACGAAATCGAGGAGAGAGGGAGAGAGAACGTGAGGTGAGAAAGAGAGAGTTCAGTGCAGAGAAAGAATAAAGAAAAGGAAAAGTAAAGGAGAAGAAGAAGAAAGTAAAAAAAAATAATTCATTACATATTCAAATCAACCTTCAGGAAACGTCCTGAAGGTTTCTCTTCAACTTTACCTATATAATTATATTATATTATATTATTTTTATTTTTTTTCCTTTTTACTTTAATCCTTATATATATATATATAAATATATATATACACACACATATATCTTTAATATTATTTATTTAATCAATTCAAATTAATAATATTTAATTAATATTAATAATATATTTTATTAATAAAAATGAAATAAATTTTAATTATTATTTTTTTCTTTTTTTCTTTTAAATCCGATTAATTAATTAATTAATTTATATATATTTTAATTTTTAAAATTAATCCACTAATATTTTATATATCTTTTTGGGGTTTTTACATTTTACTTTCATTAAGCTAACCTAATAATTTTGAGTACTGATCCAATCACTAATTTTAGATTATAGAATTTGAGTTAAACAAACCAACATCCAAGTAGTTCATATTTTTAAGTCTATTATAGTCTATCAATTCCAAATCAGCTTTATTATACTACATAAATGAGCTTAATATAAGTTTTTAGTTCAATTATAAACTGTGTGTAATTTAGTAAAGCGCACTTATGTTCACGGTTCGTTAACCAAACAAATTATAAAATTAGATATATTTAGAGACCTTTTGATATCATTGTCAAAAATTATGAAATGAAAATTATAAACAAAAATAAAAAAAACTAAAAAGATAAACTAAAAATAAAAAACCAACAACCTATTTGATTAATATTTTTAAAAGTAAAACAAATTAAAAACTTGATTAAATAAAAAACTCATTTTGGTCATTCAATAAAATAGCAACTAAAATATATGATTAAAATAATAAAATCATGAAATAATGAAAATTTTAAAATATTATAATATAAATACAAACTGTTATAATTATTTTGCTTAATTGTTATGTCATAAAGTTTATTTTACAAAAACAAATTTAGTGTGCATGACAATTAAAAATAGTAAAAAAAATTGTAAATGACTTTTACTATTATTTTTAATTTTTAAAAATTATATAAATATTTTATTTTAATTATATTTTAAATTAATAGGATTATTTTATTTTAATTTTATTAAAAAACATATACAAAATTAAGTACTTAGAAAAATTAATTTTGGGTTCAGAAAAATTTTGATAACAAGCTGGCAAAATAATTGAAACTCTAAAATCAGATTTTGAAATTTTTTGTAAATAATTGAAAGTTGATAACAAAATAAAAAAACTAACAACATAAATAAATATGTTTTTATAGTCCATATTTTTCTTATTATATATAAATAAACACAAAAAATAAAAAAAATGATGATACTAAACAGACAAGCGATTGATTTATTTGCAACCTAAATTTATAGTTTTACAAGTTCAAACAACCTGAATTGGCTAATATAAAAATAAAATTTATTTACATCATCAATTAAAATATATCACATCTCTCTCTCTCTTACTAATCCCAAGCCCCTCTCCCGTTCAAATCCCAAACCCTAGCTACGGTTCTCCTTCCAATCCCGCTCGATCTTGTCGACCTACGCGGCTGTCGGCGCGCCAACCGCTGCTACGACGGTGAGTCTCCCTCTGCCTCCATAGCTATTTTCGGTTAGTCCTTTTTAAAAATGCATTTTCTAGAGAATTATAATTCTAGGAGCGATTTGGTTAGCGGATCTGGATGTGTTATGAAATTGAATGGATTAACTGGTTTTTGACAAAGCATTTATAGCTAAAACTTCACTATCTGGAACCAATATGAGAAAATTGAAGCTAGCCGCACAATTGATTCCATAGTGCTGCCTTTTTTTGGAATTTCATGGTCACTCGTGAAGTTAGCGCCCGCCCCTCTCTCTCCCTTCGCATCTGCTATGTTGAAGATATATATAAATAAGTGCACACAAAGAAAAGGGGCAGTTCCATTCTTGAGGAATACCCGAAAGTCCCTCTACTTAATTTTTTTGCACCTGGTTGGTTCCATTCTGGAAGTAGGGTCATAGGGTGTGCTTGGATTCTAAAATAACTAGATGGATGGGACAAAATATGTGTGCTCTCTGTCTCACAGACTGGTCCATCTTCTCATGCTGCTTTAATGCAGATATCTGCCTTTTAGTTGCCCACTTCTCTCTCTCTCTCTCTCTCTTTTGAAATTTAAATTGGCTGGAGTTACAATTTTATCGTAATTTATTTACATGAAAGAAGTGAATTTAGGTTGTTTGAGTGCATTTTCAGGGAGAGTGATGAAACTAGTGTAGAATTCTTCTTAAAAAGTAGGAGGGTAGCTTGTTTTCCATTCTATATTAGTTTAAATGATCCTGGTAGACTGTGGACCAGATTTTTTTCATACATATTTTAACGTTTCACAACCTTGACAACAACAACAACAAAACCAAGCTTTAATCCCACTAGGTGGAGTTGGCTATATAAATCCTTTTCCGCCAATTTATGCGATCATGGACCATTTCTTTTGATTTACTCAATGTATCCTCCCAAGTTATTTTAGGTCTACCCCTATCCCTTCTATTGCCCCCCACAGTAATTAAGTCACTCTTCCTCACACGTGCACTACGTGACCTACGTTGCAAGTGTCTATACTATCTGAGTCGTTCCTCCCTTATCTTATCTTCTATAGGAGCTACACCTAACTTACCACAAATATGTTAATTCCTTAATTTATCTTTCAGTGTTATACCACTCATCCATCTAACCATTCTTATCTCAGTAACTTTTAATTTTTGGTTATTATGTTTCTTCATCGCCCAACATTCCGATTCATATATCATTGTTGGTCTTATAGCTGTCCTATAAAATTTCCCTTTCAATTTTAAGGGTATTCTACGATCACAGAGCACACTTGAAGTACTTCTCCATTTTATCCAACCTGCTTTAATTCTGTGCATTACATCATATTCAATTTTTCTTTCAGCATGCATAATAGATCCAAGGTATCGAAATCTACAAGTGCTATTTATTTCTTCATCATCAAGTTTAACTTTGTCCTCAATATTCCTCCTATCATTATTAAAATTACATTTCATATATTCTGTCTTATTTCTACCTATCCTAAAGCCTCTAGATTCCAAAGCTTCTCTCCATAATTCTAACTTAGCCTCTACTCCGTTCCTAGTTTCACAACCTTGACAAGTGTTAAATATTTCCTACTTCCAAGCTGTGTTATCTAATGGTTCCATGGAGTGATATTGACCTTGTTTTTCTGTTATTATTTATTTATTTATTTATTTTTGTTTTTTTTGTTTTTGAAATTATTAGACTTTTGCAATTCTAGAAGGCATATTATATTAATGTTTTTAGGGCAAATTTGTATGTATGAAGTATCCCATGTTGCGCCTATTGGCAAAATGGGTCCAATAACCAAGTACTAGCATCTTGGGCGTTTGGTAATTCTCAGCAGTTAGCTGAAAGCCAAATATTCCCTTTTTCAGGCATTTGATAGTGATGCATCTTTTGCTATTGGCAGAACTTTCTTTGATCTCCAAATTTCTTGTTGGCTAAAAGTTCCAAATTGGAGTTATTGACTAACTGTAATAACAACCACTGCCAAATGCAATAGCAACTACAAATTGTGACTGCAATGCAACATCCCTTAGTTTTCTTCTTGATTGACCTTGTGTTTTTAATTTAGTGTTTCATCTGGTAGATTTCCAACCACTTATTATTTAAAAATGCAGTTTCATTTTCATTTTCATAAAATTTAAAGGCTGTAAAATTTGTATACATTTATTTATTTTCTTATTTCCGTAAAACTTGCTTTACATTACTATCTTCAATCTCAAATTCTAAACACAAAATATTTTTCCCCTTGTTGTTAGCTAGATGTCGTCATATGAGAACGTTGTTGGTGGAAAGCTGAAGTTGAAGGGCAAAGCTTTGGATGTGAAAGCAGGTGGGATAAAAAAGAAAAAGAAACACAAGAAGCATGATGAGGGATCTAATGCATTGGGAAATGATCTCTCTACAGGTTTGTTGATGCTTCTCAATATTTTCAAGATAACTGTGCTCTTCATGCATCTGCAAACTTATGTTTTTTTTCATTTTGTTTTTTTTGGGGGGGGGGGTGTTTACAAGTACAAACTCAAAATGATAATTTGCATGAGTTCTTGTAAGTGATAGAGAGATTAAGTTTATGTTGTATGCATGGATGCACACACATACATATGAATGCTCACATATATAGTTTAATTGAAATCATTAACTTATTGATTATTCATTGAAGCATGAAGAAGATTCAACTAAAGACAGATATAAATTCACTATCTATTTTAAATAAAAAAAGTGTAAGGAAACTCTGGATATGATAATAAAAGCAGGCAGATTGACTGATGGACTTATCGAATTCCTATGACATAGGATGAACAAATGAAAACAACTTTCTCATTCATTGGTTAGTTGGGACATATTGAAATTGCCTGGGTAAGAAATATGGTTTCCAAATTGAGTGTTAGATCAGTGGTTGTTTTTAAAGGGAGTGGCAATGGCTGGAGAGATTACTATTGCTGCACGATTTTATTTCATATTTTGTTTTGTTTTGTTATGTTTTTTTTTTTTTGTTTGTTTGTTTGTTTTGTTTTTAATTTTTTTCTTGTTTCCTGCCTTCATTGCTAATCTATGGTGAGCTAATATAGACCCCGCCTGAAGGGCCCACTAAAGAATTTCATTTTTTTTTTTTTTTTACTATTTGGAAAGTTCTTGCATAAAAAGACAAGTATGAATTTTTGAAAATGTTCATTTTTGGGATCACTAATCGTTTTTTTTTTCTCCTAATATGTTAATACCTATATGGTTTCAAAATGAATTGTTTTAAATTGTTTTCAATGTAGAACACTCGTGATGATAAAATGTTTTGAACTATTTATTGGAAAAACATGCATTTCCCCCCTTATTTTTTTATGTTATACAATGTTGGATTGATGACCTATGCATGACGTGTATAAAGCTAAGAAGAATTTTTTGGATTTGAAGAAAAAAAAAGAAGAAACAAGTTTTCTGACAAGCACATATTTTGGTCAAAAGAGTCCTTTGAATATTTTGAGATTAATGATCAGTTTCAATATGTGTTTTTGAGTATGAGCAGAGAAGAGCCGATATGCTGATTATCCCAAAGTAATTATATTTAGAAAACTAGGGCTTAAAATATTTAGGATTCCTTTCCAAGAATTATAGGGTTAATGATAGCCACCTTCCCCTAATTGAATATGCCAAGTGATAGGAACTTTGAATGGTCACTGCTTCCATTTTATTTAATTTGAATGGTAGGGACTACATTAAGTTGTAGGGGAGGGCCACTACATTTAACCATTGTACTATGGGGTAGCTCAGGCGCAACGGTAAGGTTGTCGCTGTGTGACCTGGAGGTCACAGGTTCGAGGCTTGGAAACAATCTCTTGCAAAAATGTAAGATAAGGCTGCATACTGTAGATCCATTGTGGCCCACCCCTTCCCCGGACCCCTCATATGTGGGAGCTTTGTGCACCGGGCTGCCCTTTACTATAGTGGTGGATAACTTATAGACCATTACCTTTCCATCATGTAAGTCGATGATAAGAATGTTGACCATGTCCATCATGGGGTGAGAATTGAGTTAGAATGACAAACAAGTTTAGAATTTTAGCAGCATATTATATTCGAAACAAGGTTATAGGGTGAAAATTGAGTCACGTATTTGAAGAGGTATTATAAGGTGGTGTGGTAAAAAGTTAAAAAATAAGAAGCTTGGTTTGAGGAGAAATCTGAAAGATGGAGTCTTAATATTGGTAAATGATAGATTTGAGGGTAAAAAGGTTTATGCTCGTAGGAGGGCAGCTTGTCTGGGTGCTGAAATGAAGAAGGTTTTTGAAGAAATGAGAGAAAATTCTGGTGAGTCAGTGCCAAAGTTTTAAGGAGAAATTCTATAGGAGAGTTGAGTATTATGGAAGATCCTAGTGAAAAAAAGAAGGCTGGGTGTAGTAATGAGGCTAGTGAAGGAAAGATGGGAAAAAAATGGGGGTATTTTTTTAGATTTAGAGAGTGATGATATTAGTGAGTTTGATTGTGGTGGGGGGTTATTGGACGAGATTCGAAAACAATATGGGTACATCTATGATTCTTGAGATGAAAGAGGGGATTTATCATAAGTCCATCCAACCCCATTTGAAGGCTTGGAAGGAGTTTCTAGTTTTGATAATGATGGGTTGGTGAACAAGTTATGGAGTAGGGATGGAATTTTGCCTACATCATGGTGGAGATTCTGAAGAAGGATGTAGAAGCTCAAAATATTTTGGATAAAATGGATTTAAAGTTGAGTGACATTAGAGGAAATGAAGTGCGTATGGATGGTGGTAAAAAAATGAAATGGATAAGAGAACCCTCCCCACCTCAAGTTTAGTGTTGGGGGGGGGGGGGGGAAGAAAGATAAATCTGAGAGATGGGCCCCCACGGACTTCCCTGAGAACATCTTAAATTAACATTGGTATCATCCATTCTCATTTAACCCGAACCTGCTTATTACTCTATGCCAAAGGAACAATTCTTCTAGAGGGAAGCACCATAGCTATTTAGCTGAACGAGCTGTGTTTTTATACACCAGGTTACCTTGACCAAACCCTTTCTTGTTTTTTGACCTATAGACCTCACACAAACTTACTAAGTGGTTTGTGTTACCCCCCACACCAGACCACAAAAAATATTTTATAATTTGTCTAAAGCTTGCTAGAAATGCCCTTTGGAATTTTAAAATACAGAAATATAATGGAATGCTAAAAAGACAAGCTTGAATCAGGGTTATTATTCCCCTGAAAGAGAAAAGAGCCCCCTTCCAATCATCTAATTTCTTCGTAACCTTCTCCACCATTGGATTCCAAAAATCTGCAACTCTAGGATTGCCCCCTAAAGGAACTCGTAAGTAAGTCAAAGGCCAATCTAGAATATAACTCCCCACTTTAGTTGCCTACTCCTTGACTCTCTCCACGGGCACATTCGAAGTTGCTAAACCATTCTTCTCCATATTAATATTAAGAATAGATACCCTCACGAAAATTTGGGGAATACTCAAAAATCTCCTAAAAAGAGTATGATCATCAAGGGAAAAAATGGTATCATCAACAAACCAGAGATGGGAAACCAGCACTCCCTCTCTCCCTACTTCTAGACCTCTAACCAATCCCCTCTCGACAGCCCTATCCATGATCTGTACTCAACACATCAGCTACAAGGATGAATAGAGAAGGGTGATAACAAGTCACCTTGTTTACTGCCCCTTGAAGCGCTAAATCATGATTTGGTTCACCATTCACAATCACCGAGAACCACACATTAGAAAAGCAGCCTCTAATCCAATGATGCCAATGCTCATCAAGACCCTTTATCAGAAGGACTTTATCTAAGAAGCTCCAACTCATTCTATCGTAGGCTTTCTTGAATTTAATTTGGAAACAAACCCCTGTCAAAGTATTGTGTGAATGGCCGAATAATTTGGCCTTGAGTTCTGTGTATTATATAAAAACTTTACAAGAATGCTATACCTGGAAAGTAAATAAGGTTTAGCATGATTCTAGCCCTATACATGTAAACTATAATCTATCAAGTCCTATACATGTACACTAAATATATGCTAACTGTACAAAATAATGAATTGAAAAATAAAGAAATAATTGTGGGTTGAAGTAAGGAAAGAAATCTTTTGCTTTGCTGTTTGCTGTTCTGTTGACAGCCCCCCTCAAATTGATGCGGGTTTATCAAGAAGCATTAATTTGCTACTTAGGAAGCAATGTTGATGACGAGTGAGAGCCTTGGTGAAAATATCCGCAATTTGTAATTTAGTGGAAATGTGTGGAAGAGTGATAACACGAGCTTCAAATGCTTAATGGATAGAGTGACAATCGACTTCAATATGCTTCGTGCGCTCATGATAGACAGGATTGGCCATGATCTAGATAGCACTTGTATTATTGGCTTGTAGAGGTGTAGGATCAGTCTCAGAAAAATCTAGCTTAGCAAGCAAACCTTGAAGCCAAATAATTTCAGAACAAGCAAGAGACATCGCCCGGTATTCAGATTCCGTCAATGACTTAGAAACTCTATCTTGCTTCTTACTCTTCCAAGAGATCAATGCATCACCTAAGAACACACACCAACCAGTGATGGAGCAACGTGTATCCGCACAACCAGCCCAAGCAACATCGCTATAAGCAGCAAGGCGAGTAGAATTGCCTGCAGAGAAGAATAAACCACGGCTAGAAGTGCCCTGAACATAGCGTATGATCCTACGGACAACAATGAAGATGATGCGGAGTCTGAAGAAACTGGCTGACTTGCTGTACAACAAAAGAAATGTTTGGTCTAGTAATGGTGAGATAGACAAGACTACCCACCAATTCCATGGGAGTATTAATAGAAGAACCCTTCTGAAGGCCAGCTGTGGCCACCAGGTCACTAGCATACTTATGTTGATTGAGTGAAATACCCGAGGGACTATAATTCACCTCAAGACCAAGAAAATATGTGAGTGACCTAAGATCTTTCATATGAAAGGACTCTGAGAGATGAGTCTTGAGCTGAGCAAGTAAAGCATAATCGGGACCGGTAATCACAATATCATCAACATAAACCAAAAGAACAACAATACCCATGTCTGATTTCTGAAGAAGTGGCAATACTTGCTTTGCTTGAGTGAAAATTGTAATAAAGTGGTGCAGAATTTATCAAACCAGGCCCTTGGAGCTTGTTTGAGACCATAAAGAGAGCAACGAAGCTTAGACCATAAAGAGAGCAACGAAGCTTACACACATATGAAGTCGGAGGGGGAAACAAGCTCGGGGGTGGCTTCATATAAATACACTCTTTAAGATCCCTGTGAAGAAAAGCATTCTTGACATCCATTTGATGTTGTGGCCAATCACTGGAAGCAGCAATAGTTAGAATCGTACGAACAGTAGTCATCTTAGCCACAGGAGCAAAGGCCTCTTCATAATTGACACCATTTTCCTGATTATTCCCAAGTGCAACAAGGCGAGCTTTGTAACGATCTAGACTTCCATCAGATCGAACTTTGACTGAGTAAACCCATTTACAACCCAGAGGAACAATGGTGGGAGGACAAGGCTCAATGTCCCAAGTGTGATTAGTCTCTAGAACGGCAATTTCTCTCTGCAAAGTTTGTCGCCAACAATCATGCTTGGCAGCGTGTGAGTAGGATGTGGGAATATCTAAATTGGACAATGCAGCAGTAAGAGCTGAAACAGAATTTCTAGAACTTGAAGAGGGAAACCCATACCTATCGGGGGGTACAAACACTCGAGAAGAGCTACGTACCAGAGGCTCTGGAGGTGCTGCAACTGACTGAATCTGGAGCATGGATCAAATATCGGATGAGCTACCGGAAGAGACTGTGGGCGGGAGCGTTGCGTATACACAATACTTGGTTTAAAACGAGAACTGACTTGATGAGGATTCGAGAACTGCTCCTCAAAGGAGGGGACAATCACAGTAGAAGAGGAGGGTACAGAGGACAGATGAAAGAAATGTTGATTTTCAAAGAAAATAACATTCCTAAAAATGCGTGTATGATGTAATGTAGGATCATAGCAAACAAATCCCTTTTGACACACATTATATGCCACAAATGCACATCGAATAGATTGAGCAAATAATTTATGTCGCTTATGAGGAGGTAAATTAACAAAACATATACAACCAAAGGTACGAAGGTTATCGTAACTAGGTTGCTTAGCAAATAAGTGGAAATAGGGAGACTCCATGAGTAGGAATTGAGAAGGTAAACGATTAATTAAGTAGCAGTTTTCAGAGCCTCAACCTAGAACAAGGATGAAACAGAGGATTCCAGCAAGAGAGTACGTACCCCATCTAGGAGATGATGATTTTTCCGTTCGGCTACTCCATTCTGTTGGGGAGGTA
This sequence comes from Malania oleifera, assembly GCF_029873635.1. Classification (NCBI taxonomy): domain Eukaryota; kingdom Viridiplantae; phylum Streptophyta; class Magnoliopsida; order Santalales; family Ximeniaceae; genus Malania; species Malania oleifera. The sequence goes on from NC_080419.1 coordinate 109,186,353, forward strand.
GCAGGACATGAACGTTGATGAATAATACCTTTAGAAGCCAAAAATGCCCGAAACTCAGTAGACACGTATTCACCACCAAAATCTGCCGTAATGTCTTCATAGAAGTAGAAAATTGATTGTCAACATACGCTAAAAACTCAATGAAAGTACGAAAAACCTCAGATTTAGAGTGAAGAACGTAGACCAAAGTAAATCTTGCTATGATCAACAATGAAAGTCACATAGTATTTAAAATTTTCATATGAACTAACCGGAGAAGGTCCTCAAACATTGCTATGGATAAGATCAAAGCACTGAGAAACTCTACTAGCATGCAAGGGGAAGAGAAGAGTTTTGCTTTTACCAAGTTTGCAAGAAGCACACTTTAAGAGATAAAGAAGAACGTTCTTTATTACCAAGTAAACCAGAGTTCAATACATGATATCAGATCTGAGTATTGGGATGGCCTAAACGACGATGCCACACCCTACTAATATTTTAAACATTATTACAAGCAAAATACTTAATAGAAGAAACTGGAGAACATGTTGGAACATGCAAAAGTAGTGGAAACAAGCGCCCCCCTTTAGGTCCCTTTGCGATTGGCTCCCTCGTTACCTAGTCCTGCACAACACAACCATTACAAATTAATAGCACAATTGTTATCAACTAATTGACCAACAAAAATAATATTCGTGGAAAGCTGAGGAGCAAGAAACACATCAGTGAACTTAGAAGAGGCATCTTCGACAACAACTATTGGTAAAGAACTGCCATTGGTAGTCTGAATAGCTAATTGACCAGCGTAGGGCCGAACATGACATAGGGTAGTGGGTTTGTTCGTCATGTGATTAGAGGCACTCGAGTCCACATACCAGAGTTTAGTAGAATTGTTACCTTGGAGCCTCATTGCTGATAATGCCGAAATTAGCATTTGTTGCACCATTTTGAGTGTGTAGTAGTTCGCTGTAGGAGGTGCAGGATTAGAGGAGTCACTTGAAGAGGAGCCAGGGCCGCAAATGTCATTGTGGGGGGTACACTAATAGATGTTTGTAATGCTTGGGCCTGACGATTCTTCGGGCGGATACGACAGTCTTTGATAATGTGACCCTTCTTCTTGCAATAAGAGCAAAATTTCTTGGAACAATTAGCAGCGATATGCCCAAATTCTTTGCAGCAAAAGCACTACAAGGTGCTAGAATGCACAGGCGATCCTCATCGTTGAGCAGCATAAGCCACAGGGACAGACCCTTAACTACCTTGAGATTGTGCCAGAGTAACTTGAGTTCTAAGCCGTTGTTCTTGACGAAATAACTCACCAAAACAAACATCAAGAGAAGGAACAGGAGAGCGATTTTGTAGATATGAGCGAATAGAATCATACTTGGGGCGGAGTTTCATAAGAAACTGATCACGATGACTAGTCTCGTGAAGACGTTGAATGGGAAGAGAGGAAACAGGAACATCCGCAGTAACCAGATAGAATATTCGTTCCAAAGAGTCAGAAACCCCGAATAATAATCTTGGATGGAATGATTGTCATGTTGAAACATGGCAATCACATGCTCTAACTAAAAACGGTAGACACCGTTATCATGATGTTGTACTGTTTTTAAATAAGTCCACATGGATTGAGTGGTGCGATAAGGTCGCAAGTTGGGGACAATATGTGGTGCAACTGAGCCAAGAAGCCAAGACATAATCCGAGCACCAAGCACAACCCATGAAGGACAAGCCACTTAATCCTTGGCACCAAGCACAGCCCATGAAGGACAAGCCGCTGACTCTTGGGATTTATCAGGATTGGGTGCACAATCCGTGCCATCAATATGACCCCAAAGATATTTTCCTTTCAGGAAAAGTTCAAATTGAAAAGCCCACGTAGAATAATTGTTGTCCGTAAACTTGGCACACATAGGTGCGGAGTCCATGCTAAATAAAGGAGAAAATCGAGAAGCTAAAAAAGACAGATTGTGCTGAAAGAAAAAGACCAGAAAATCTAGAAGCCCAAAAAAGGGAAAAAACAACGCAGGTACAAAGAAAACCAAGAACAACCTGCCTGCACTAAAAAATAAATCTTGAACCAAAAAAAAAACTTGCTGTGCTGAGAATCACAAGGACAGAGAAGCACCAGAAACAGCAGCATAGAGAACCAAGACCAACTTTCCTGCTCTTAAAAAAAAAAGAAATCTTGAACCAAGAAATCTGCTGTGCCGAGAATCACAAGGACAGAAACTTGCTGTGCTGAGACAGAGAAGTACCAGAAATGGCAACAGAAAGCTGTTGCCTGCTTGCCGAGAATCACAAACAGCAACAGAAAGCTGTAGCCTGCTTGCTGAGAATTTCAAGGACAGAAACCTGCTGTGCCGAGACAGAGAAGCACTAGGAACAGCAGCAGAAAGCTGTTGCCTGCACTAAAATAAATGGCAAACCAGATTACCTGCTGTGCTGACAGCCACTCAGCCACAAAAGTATTGAGAACAGAGAACAAAAAAAAAAAAAAAATTCTAGAAAAGAAAAAAAAACCACAACAGCCACAAAACCGAGAAGACAAAAATTTGAAGGGGAAAAAAAACTTAGCAGTCGGCTGGCTCTGATACCATGTCAAAGTATTTTGTGAATGGCCGAATGATTTGGCCTTAGTTCTGTATATTATATATAGACTTTACAAGAATGCTATACATGGAAAGTAAATAAGGTCCAGCATGATTGTAGCCCTATACATGTGAACTATAATCTGTTAAGCCCTATACATGTAAACTAAATATGTGCTAACTGTACAAAATAATGAATTGAAAAATAAGGAAATAATTGTGGGCTGAAGTAAGGAAATAAATCTTTTGCTTTGCTGTTTGCTGTTCCGTTGACAACCCCCTCTTCTTATTCCTTCAAATATCCTCTACCACATCATTGGCCACTAAAATATTGTCAAAAACGCCCACCCCAAAAAAAACGCCCACCCATGCACTTTGAGCGCTAGAAATAGTATTAGCAAGCACCGCACTCAACCCATTAGCTAAAACTTTAGTGATAATCTTATACACACTAGAGACAAAACTAATAGGTCTAAAATCCTCAGCCTTAATAGGTCTGGACTTTTTAGGCACCAAGGCTATAAAAGAGGAATTAATGTTTTTGCTTAAAATTCCATACCAGAGAAATCAGCAAATCGCCCTTAACAGCCTCCCAACAATCTTAGAAAGCAGCAGTATTAAAACCATCTGGTCCTGGAGCCTTATCCCTTTCCACCTTGAAAACTACCCCTCTCACTTCTCATCAAGCAGTCTCTCTAACCAACTCTTTTGATAAGCAGTTATAGGACTCAAATCTAAACCCTCTAACATCAGTTGGCAATGATCCTCCTCAAATACAAATTTTGAAAGAAGTTAGAAATAATGTAAGCGGTTTGACCTTGGTCATTGGTGACTCTCCCTCCCTCCACATCTAACTCCCCGATCAAATTCTTATTCCTCTTACCTTTTGCCAGCCTGTGAAAGAAAAGTTACAATCACCATCTTTAACCCACTTGAATTTGGTCTTTTGCCGCCAAGTCCTCAATTCCTGGAATATCACCTCTTCCAACTCATTCTTCAAGAATCTTCTAATCTCCTTACTATCCGAGAGGTTAGTCTCTTCCTCCTTCCTATACAAAAAAGCTAGCTCGCCCATGAGTCTAGATTTTCTAATTCTAACATTGCCAAACATCTCCTTATCCCAAACTTTCAGTTTCTTTTAACATTTCAGTTTTTCATGAATCTGAAACCTTCCCAAGCCCTATCCATTTCCTCTCCTCAAGACTTCCTGACCAAAGGCTTGAAAGGCACATGGTCCAATGACATATTCTTGAACCTAAAAGGGGGTAGGACCCCATGCCACCTTACTAGATTCCAACAAAATAGGAAAATGGTTGGATGTGGTCCTAGGGAGAGTACTTTTGAGTTTTGAATGAGGTTCTGAAACTCATCCTCCCATTCCTTGCTGAATATGAATCTATCCAATTTACTGGCGACTGCTGTTCCATAATTTAATTAATTCCTATAAAATAATCAGTTTCCTCAGAACAACAAATCACAACACACAAAAAATATGGATTTGGAGATTGTGGGATTGCACTTGGGAGTAGTGTTCGTAGTTGCTTCCCTACCCATATTGAATAGGGATTTCATCAGTGGTAGTTCATATCCAGTGAACCAATCCAAACAATCATGCAAACATTCAAATGTTCAAACATTCATGAAGTCGGTCAATAAGTTCCCTTGAGCCTGATGCTTAATCATGTCATTGGTCCAACATCCTATTCAATCAATGACATTCATACCTAAAATATATACTTCAACGACTGTAGAATATAGTAAACATAAACCCTAATCATGCTCCTGCTCATTAGGCAATGAAGAATAAAAACACAAGCACCCAGTTGTATACATCGAGTATAAAAGGTACCAAACTTCTAAGAGTTTAGAAAATTTAAGTTTCCTTTTCAGCATAATTCTGAAAGCTTCCTTTGTTTAGTCCTTGCGCTCCTCACTCCTCTCTAATTCTAATTGGCTCAAAGGATGCGGCTTAGGGCCCTATCTACAGGCAAACATGTGCCTTATGGTCATGGTTTTGCCTTGTTGGCCACCAAGGGTCTAGAATATTCCAAAATAATTAATGATTCAGAAATAGGGCGTCTCAACATTAAATAAGAGAGTAAACACTAAAAAGCAGCAGAAAAGGCAGGTGCACAAAGCAAATTTGAGTGCCATAGATTAGCATTACGGTGCCTGTTGAGGTGTTGCACACTTGCACCTCATTAAAGGCCTATTCCAAGTCTTCTTCTTTTGCGGGTTAATCCTTTTTTCCCTCAAAATTTTCAATTTTAGAAAGTGTGTTTTACTCCTAAATTTGCATTGTTATCTTTTTTTAGTCTAAAGTTAGCCTGAAGTGATTACTTTTTTCAAGCAAGGGATTTTTATGACTTACGAGAGTGGGCCTCTGTTTGATTAGGCTAAGAGACACGCAAAATGTATATAGCATAAAATTGATGGAGCACATTGCTCATGGAATTGGAAATTTATAGTACTCCATAAACTATAAGTGGAATTCTGGAAGGGATTGACTTTTTCTAATGATATGCTTTTATTTTTTTGTTCTCTTTTTTTTTTTTACAATTTTATTTTGATTTCTTCTTTCTATTGGGTGTTTCTTGTCCTCTAGTTTTATTTCTTTATGTCAATTTATTTGATGGAAAAAGAACATTTATTAGAATAAGAAAGAGAATGTGCAACGACGAAGACAAGGAACTCTCATAAACAAAAGGAAAACAGAAAATTAAATACTATCAGCTCAAGGAAGCCTTCCAACTGTGCTTAACATCCTCACAAGAACTCTTAGGACAACCCTTACTAAAAGCCCAAAGGGATGCCAAGTACGTGTCGTGTCTAAACCGGATCATTTCTTGTCTGAAAGTTCCAGTCAAATCCCCCATCAAACATAGAATAAAACACACTTCCAAAAACTACCAGAACCCTCACTCTTCCTGAATCCTGTAAGGGAAATACTCAGCATCTCTTCCACCGACTTCGTACATGCCAAAGCCTCAACAAAATCAAATAATCTATTTGACATGCCTCAACTAAATGGACAGTGCAAAATAAATGGGAAACAATGTCTGAACTGTTACAACCAGGGGTGCCAAATGGTTCAGTTTTGGGCAAAACTGAAGACTGAACTGAATTCTGCAGCTTATAATTATTGTAAACTGCAACCAAACCACAAACTGATGATGATTCAACTAATCAACAAACTGCATTATACCAGTTCAGTTCAGTTTATTAACTGAAAAATAAATAATTTAACTTTCTGAAGAGGCCCGGATGGAAGGCCCAATGCTGATCTAATAGGTGGAGAAAGGCCCTGATGAACAAGGCCCAAACTTGGGTTAAGCTTTGGCTTAAGGCCGTCATGGGAGCCGCTAGGCATTGAAGAGGGGCCTGGTGGATTTTTATCACAAAGAGAGGACTCCCACATCTTTGAAGCAACGGATGTGGGACAACTCAAGCACCTACACTTGCACACTTGCACTCCCCCATCTTGGTGCTGTAGCATTTCTATTTGTCCCACTGATTAGGAAATGTGGGTTCACCAATCTTCCTTGTATATAAAAAGCTTCCGTCTTGGGGTATGAGGCAGTATGTGTCAAGCCCCGAACCCAATGGGGGTCTAGGGTGCGACTTTCTATAAATATGTAATAACTATAAACAACGGAAGTAAATAAAACCTCAAATACTTTTATACCAGAGTACTAATTAATTGTGGTCCAAAAATATCTCCAATAACAAAGTTAACATTCTTTAAAATTCCAAAATATAATAACATATCCAAATGGTATTACATTAATATTTTTTAAACTGCTCTCTCTAATCCCGCCCATGTGCTTGTTTTGCCTGATTTCTAGTATGTTCTTCAAAGCTATCTGTAAGGTAGGAGTTGAGACGATGCTCAGTAAGTAAGATTGATTATATCAGTGTGTGACTAAAATGAGGTTTACTATATCATAATTTCGTACCAGTAAACATTTAAGATTATAACTTCAAAATTGCATTTGAAAAACTGTAAAACATATATAAATTTCTCACTTGCCTTGTAAAAATATCTCTTAGGCCTTGCAACTGTAGGCCCTGTTCTCATATATATATATATAAATACTTTCTCTTATACTTTTTCTGTAAAAATCTTTCTTTGCTTTGATACAACAATTGTAACTTTCCCTTTGGGGCTTATTGGCCGTGGCAACAACGGGCACCTATCAAAGCACTAGCTGCGAGTGGGGGACATTAGCTGCCCCAAACTAGTAAGCCCCCGGGCGGAGAGTCCTACTTCGCTACAATCATTCATAAGCGAGAGGTCCTGTGGATTGGGAGACATTAGCTGTCCCTTTGCTCTGATACCAACATAATTTGATTTGAAGACATCTCTTAGGCCTGTTAATTGTAAGTCGTGTTTACCTCCATGACTGAGTTGAGTGGTCTGAAAACTGAACTTAGCTGGCTAGCCGACCAACCTAAATCAAACTGTAATTTTAACTGTAAGTGAGGATTTTCCCTATTGAGTCCTTGTTCGGAGCTAGGCGTGCATATATATATATATATATATATATATATATATATATATATATATTTTCACATACATATATGCATATTATTTTATATTCTCTACTTCTGTATATATATTTTTGGGGTTATTGCAGTATGTCTCATCAAAGCTAAGCCTTTTGTTAATTTTTTGCTGTAACAAATTTTCTATTTTCATTTAAAATTAAATTTTATAATGATTTAATAAATAAATCTACATAATATCTAAAATTTAAAGAATTATGTTATATTTCGGTTATTTGGTGTTTTGGGTTGAGTATATTTCTAAAACTAAAACCGAAAACCGATTTTGAAAGATATTTGAGACCGAAATCAGGAACCTTGAATGGAAACCGAACTGAAATGTGAAACAGTGTAGTTACGGTCCGATTTTTGTTAATTTTTGTACTCCCCAAGTTGCAACACAGAAAACTCACCTCAGGAGACAAAGCTTTTGAAGGCCTCCTACGTGCTTAGGATGTTGGTGTTAACTCTATTAAGGGTCACTACCCAAACAAAAACTTACTCTTAGAATGGCCTTTGGCCTTCCAAATGCAATGATCAAGTGCAGAAGACATATTAATCTTAATTAAGTGACGAAAAAGACTTACTATTTACCCAAAAAAGGTCCAAAACCTGCATCTTGACATGCCCTCCTATTAACGATATGGCAATTTTCCAAAAAAACAAGCAAAGAAAAAGCTCTTTCATCTCCCTATCATTCAAGTCCCTTTAAAATGAAGATTCCCCAAGTAAAAAAATCACCATCTGAAATTAGAAAGGAAGAATTGACAACATTAAGGAGGAAGGAAAGATGATAAAGTCGAGCAAAAGTAATCTATAAAGCTGAATCAAAGTAAGCTATAAAGCTGAATCCCCTACAGAAACATCCTCCCATTAGTGAGTATGAGCACCATTACCCTTGTTTAAACCTGTCAGAGGAGTAAATATATTCTAAACTGACAAAATGAACCTCCAAGTACACTCTAGATGAAGGTCTAGAACCTAGATTAGCATCCCATCCATTCAAATGCCAGCCAGATTTACTTTGTATAAATAGTGCCATGGGGAGTTCACCTCCAGGGGAGACAACCAGAACCATTTGCTCTCCTCTCTTAACTTTTTAATGACCCTGCCAAGAATTCTAAACAAAGACGAACAATGCAATGGAATGGTATAAAGACTAGCTTGGATAAGAGTGATATACGACCACCTGAAGAGAATAAAGAACCTTTACACCCACCCAAACTCTAACTGCCTTAGTAACAACAGTGTCTAATAAAGCTAAAGAACGGGATTCCCCATCCAAAGGGTTACTTGTAATTCCTAAATAAGTCAAGACCAATGTGAAACACCACACCTAGATAAAGAAGTTAACTCCATAACTCTTCCATTGAACTAAGATTTACAGCCCCAACACCACCCCTTCCCCAGGTTAATTTTAAGATTAGAAATACTCTTTAATCTGATCCATCATATCACATTATCACGTTTGTCTCACTGTGAAAACGAAGTATTATATAATCACTTATGGTTCCTAGGCTCAAGGCCTTGATATTAGTTACTCTGAGAATCCACTTTTTATCTTTTTCTCTTAAATTATCTATTATTTTGAAAACCTTTGTTTACATGCCCTTTTAAGGGCCAGTTTGGTTGAAGAGAAGTGAAAGCAGAGAAGAGGAAGGAAATGGGTTTCTCCCCACTTCTGTGTTTGGTTCACTTAAGATGGAGAAATGAGAAAAGAATGGAGATAGAAAACAAGAGAAATTAGAGAGACTTTTTCCTCTCCCCCAAATCAGGCGAGGAATATAGAGAAGTGGAGAGAAACCATGCAAAAAAGGCTAAAGATGCTTACCCTGCATTTGGGAGGATGGAATTTGGGACTTGGATTTAGATTTGTATGAATTTGCATTAAATCTAGTATAAAATTTTATTTTCTTCCAAGTCCACACAAATCCAATCCCAAACCTTGAAATCCATGCTTCCGAACACCACATTAGACAATTTTAAAAAATAGTAATGCAGGGGGGGCATTTTTGTATGCAATAATTGACCTTTTTTTTATATTTTATATTTTGTAGTTTTTTTTTTTTTTTTAAAGTTATCGTGTTTCTGTCCACTTTCTCCCTTATCAAATAATGTTTGGTTTCTTTATCCTCTCTTCACCTCTCTTAAACCTAACTAGTCCTAAGCATTTTGTTTCTTCAATTCTAATGGATGGTAGGTGGAAATGTATCAACTGATCACACTGAGGACATAGATGAGACCAATAAAGATGATGGAAAAGAACAGGTTGCTTCAATTGATGATCATCTTACACCTGCTGAGAGGCGGTATATTGAGCAGAGGGGGCAAATTGATCTTCACAGAATGGCTAAGACTGCCAACAAATCGCATCGTGATCGGATTCAAGATTTTAATCAGTATCTAGCAAACCTAAGCGAGCATTATGACATTCCGAAAGTTGGCCCTGGTTGACTCATCCTTGCTGACCAGGGAACTTCCACTGCTCGCCATTGTTCGCAGTTATTGGGGGGGGGGGGGGGGGGGGGTCCAACAGTCTGGAAAATGCAATTTTCTTCAATCAAAAGTGTTCATTATGTATTCTAATGGTCTGGACTTTGCAATGTGATGAGATCTTTCACTGCATTGTCATAGTCTGGACTTTAAAGTGCAAAGTAATGGGAACCTTCACTGCAATATTTTGTATGATAAAATGTTATTTGGACAAATTGATGTGGCTGCATCTGCATGGGAGGTCTAATGCAGAAGCTTGTTCAATAACTATTCTTTAATGCAGGAACTCTTTTTTTCACCTACCCCCCCCTATAAAAAAAAAGGAAGTAAGGAAAGAAGATAAAAATTCTTTGAAAGAGCTGTGGCTGCCCTCCATCTGCTAATCTCTAATTAATACATGGGTTTCTTGACAGAGGCCCTGTCTCTACCAACTCCTTAATGCGGGGGTGACAAATAAGTGCATGCTTGGACGATGAGAATGGATTCTCTCTTTCTCTCTCTCTCTCTCCCCCAGTATCCTGCTAAAATAGCTTTTTAGAATCCGTAACAAGTAGGATATGTAACAAGTAGGATATATATAGGGGTGTGTTTGAGTTGAGTTGAGTTGAGTTGACATATCAAAAGACATGAAATCGACTCAGACTTGAAAATGTTAAACTCAAAATTCGACTTAATATCATATTTGAGCTTGATTTGATTATAAATTAATATTCAATGTATATATAAATATTTATAATGTACATATAATATAAAAATAATAAGATTAAAAAGTTTGATTAACTCGAGCACTATAACTAAGCTTGAATTTGACTTGTTAAAATATTTGAATAGTCTGAACTCGAGTAGAACCGAGTCGGATACGAATAGCATGTGAGTAAACTTGACTCATTTGCACCTTTAGATATATTTGAGGCATAATTTGTATTTGGCTTGTCAAAAATTACCCCTATCATTTGTTGTTTGATCTATCTTAGGACATTATTTATATTCTCGTCTTTGTTAGGGGTTTAACATATGATGCGTCAGTGTCAACACATGCCATGAACCCTAAACCAATCCATGAATTGACTAATGGATGGCCAAGCAAGCTAAACAAGAGCCAAACAACAATCATAGAAATTCACATAGAACCACAAAATTGGTCACAGTTGCAGCTAGAATCTTTTCAGAAACAATCAAATTCCACCAACTTAAATTTTATACAGGCATCTACTAAATCGAATTCATTTACATCCCTTGAAGTTGTAATCATCTTGTTTTTATAAAAAAAATCAAAATTCATTTTACATGAAAATTTTGCCAATGGGTGGACTTTGACTTTAGATGAGATTGAAAATAAGTTTGAAATCTATATATGGTTTCTTTAATTTTGGTTCTCATGCCATATCTCTACCATTAAAAAATGAGATTCTCCTTCTCTTTTTAACATTCCCAAATGTCCTTATAGCTATACAATAATATTCCAAAAATTTTCTTATAAATCTATAAATATTCTAAAAAATTTCCTATAATAATTACTAATAAATATTCAAAAAACATCCCATAATAACCTATAATTACCCGAAAAGAATATTATATTAAATACATATTTATTATTTTTTTAAAAAATAATTTATTAGTTTATTTTATTACAATTATCACTCAAAAGGCGGAAGCGGGCATTGCGCATGCCCGTGGCTAGTGTTGAGAAGGAAGCTTCTGATATGAACAGGGGCAGCGGCGCCGCCACTCACCGGCAGCCAGCTCTGGAAATGGGAGTATATCTCCAGAAAGCGAGGCAGGGGATACGGCGGCGATGGCAGCAGCAGTTCTGGCGGGGTTTCCGGCGGGGTCGGGTGGGAGTCGTAGCCTCGTAGCTAGGTTTTTCTAGGGACAGCAATTAAATGACTCAATTAGTGGGTGATTTCTCAATTGGCGATGGGCAGTGCGGTGGTTCTCCGGTGGCGGAGGGGGTGGTGGCTCTGTGCTGGTGCGGCGGTGGTCCGTGGTGGGCAGCGTTTGTGTTATGGTCATTTGGGGGGGGGGGGGGGTGGGTTGGGGGGAGGGGATGAGGAGATGAAATGGGTATAATGAAAGATTTGTTTTCAGTTTTTTTTTTTTTTTTGAAATCTAAATCTGGAGAAAGAGAAAATATGGGCGGGAGTTCTGAACTTCCGATTCAGGTGTATGCATGGATGCTGTTAACAGTGAGGTAAACGGTCAAGGCCCTCTGTTCAAGTCTTCAGTACATCCGAACTCATCAGAATCAGAGACCCTTTCCCTTCTCCATTAATGGCATCTTCAAGAATCCCTCCAACTAAACCCCATTTCTTTAAGGCCCTCCTTCCAGGTTTCCACCAAGGACTAATGATCACTACTCATCTCGCTCTCTCTCTCTCAACCCATATTATAAATATGAATCAGCCTAGCCTGTTATTTGGAGATCTCATTTCTCTTTCTTCAACCTGCAGTGTATGATTCCTTTAATTTGTTCTTCATAAAATGCTTTTGAATGCAATATATATTTGTTTATTTATTGCAGTTGATTCCGGCTTCTTTCAATCAAGTACTTATTGGATGGTACTCATGGTGTATATTGCAAGCAACTGTCCTGAGAAGCAGCAGCACCGGGAAGCATTGGCTGGTTAATTAAGATAAACGGCCGGCGTCCAAGGACAGTTGGCCGGAGTTTGCCCGAGATCATGACTTGCTCTTGGGCGATTTCTTGGTGTTCAGGCATGAAGGGAACTTGATGTTTCATGTCATGGTCTTTGACCCAACTGCCTGGGAGGGGGAATACCCACCCTTTTCCATCCCACACCCTGCGAAGAATTTTAAAGGTAACCTTATGATTTCTCCCTTAAGGTGCAATGGCAATATTGATCTGAACCCTTTGCTTTTCATGCCTTTGTTTAGTGCTTGTTCTTAATCTCACTACACACATTGTTTTTTGATTTTAAAGAGTCCAACGAGATTTTGAAGAAGAATCCAACCATGAATATTCATCCTAAAGAAAAAAGTTACTTCTTTATCACTTGAGCATCGCTTTTTTTTTGGGCACTGTACCTTATTATAAGCATCGCGGGATGGTAAGTGTTTTCCATAGAATAAACTAGCAGAGGTTTTCATGCTATCTTGTAGGAAAATGATGGCCTTTTATCCAATGTATGTACATAGTATGGATATGGTTATAATTGATTTTTGGTGTTTGTGGTGGATGTTCATACGCTATTTTAGCTTTCACTTCACGAGAGCAAGTGGCTTGAGTGGCAGATGCTGCAAGTTGATCCTTATAGATGAAAAGGGAAAATCATGGCTAGTGAAATTAGGGCATTGGAAAATTGAAGGTCGAGTTTATATTGGGCATGGTTGGCATGATTTTAGTTGCAAATGGCCTAAGGAGTGGACACACTTGCATTTGAGCTAATTGGGAAAGGAGGCAAGCCCATTATTAATGTTCTTAAGATTTAATTTCTTAATGAATATCCATTACTGATCACTGCTCTTTTTGCTCCCTTTCCCTCTAAAAAAAATGATTGACTAGTCTAAGTCATTAGTGCTTAATTCCTTGGGCATTTTACTAATTACTACTGTGCATGGTGCGGTGGTGATGGATGGATCATCTGTGACTTTTGACAGTGCTGCATGCCTTCCCCCTTGGCTGTGGGACTTTTGACAATGCATGCCTGAGTTTTTTCCCGTTTTATTATTAAAAGGAAATAAAATATTAAATAATATTCTTATTGGGAAAAATTTTTTCAAGATACTCACGTAATCTTACAGCACCAATCTGCGAGATTTATCGGCTATATATATATATAAATTAAAATTTAAAATGCTTCTAACCAATTAAAAAAATAGAATATTTTAATTCGAAGTTAATAAAACAAAATGTGTTTTAATTGTAAAAAAATTATAAAATATTTTTTTCAAGGAAGGCTTTTGAATGTACTCAATTTTTTCGACAATTGAATTAATAATTATTTGAATTTTTTTTTTAAAAAAATAAGTTTTTTTTTAAAATAAATATACTAAAAATACTTATAATAGATAAAATTATTTTTAGATAAATATTTTTCTAGAAAAGTATTTTTTGTCAAAAATTCTTTTCATTGGAGCATAAATTATTTAAATCTCAAGGAGTTAAATTTTTAGACTTATTTATTCATAATGATAAACTATTATTGTAAAATTAGAGTATTAATCAAAAGAACGTGATATTTGCAAACATTTTAATAAAAGAAATTAGAAGATATTGATAGATAATCACGAATCTAATTTTACTTACTAAATTAGCCCTAGTTAAATAAAAATGAAAAAAATTTATTTCGACTTATTTGAGTGGGTAAAATCCTTAAAAATCATACTTCACTCGATTTAATATATATATACATATATATAGCTCATACTTCTATTATTTTGAAAATAATTTTTTATCTATTATTTGTCATAAACTCATAAAAAGATCACATTATTATTTGTTTTATATTATCAAGATAAATTAAAATCAAATTTATAATTAGTGTACAAACCAATAAACAAGTAGTAATTAAGTGATCTAAATACACTTAGCAAAATAATAGAGTGGTATCGATTCTATGAAATTAAAGTGATTATTATGACCTCCAGCAATTTCAGACACTTGTAAATGTTGCAATACCATTCAAACTTAAAATAACAAAAAATTGCTATCCATTGTCATTTTGGGTGAAGGTTTCCGCACTTTGCATGTTGCAACATTTATATAATTGTTATGTGTCATTTTTTATATTTGGCAGTATTTAATTCTTTGGAGTAAATGTCAAATCTTTCACTGTTTAGTTAAATAAAAATTATTTTATTCATCTCAATTTAATTTGAAAAAATATATAAATAAACTTCAAGAGTATGAAGTGTGCGTAAGACACATGACTATACAAATGAAATGAAAATAATCAAATGTTATACAAGTGAAATGAAAATAATCAATGATATATACAAAATTAATAAAAATAATCAATACTATACAAATGAAATCAAATTAATCAATGATATACATAAAAATGAAATGCAATGAAAATAATGCTAAACTACTCCGTGCCACAGCGAGATCGCCTCCAAGGTCGTGGTGACTGCCATCTGCGTTTGTCCTCTCCCTATTGGTCATCTGCATCAGGTGTCCTGTCCCGTCGTCTTGGATGTGGATCATCTTCGCCAAGAGGTATTGCATAATCATCATCCATGCGAAACGCACACGTTGAGAATTGATATGATGTCTCGGGACGAGAACGAGGTGGCATAGTGGGTGCATCGACCTCCTCCCCATTGAAAAGGTTGTCCAATAAAAATAACATCGATGGGGTAGCAGTAGAGTCAGATGAGGTGTCAGCCGGTCTACTTGACGGTTTGGCAATATCAGCTGCAGTGGAAGGCGCATACGGTGCTAACGGACTGAACACGTACTCCTCCTGTACAACTGGTGGCGAGGAGATGGGGAGATGAGACTCACTGGACGATTAGAGGAGGCATGTCGTCCTCCTCGTATTGGAGCTGGTCGACCTCTTCGTGTTGGTACATTAGGTCGACCTCCTCGTGTTGGGATCCATCGATTATCCTCTTGGACGAGGTCTAGTGCTGCACTCATCAATCGGTGGATCGCAGGATCGGACGAGATCTGGTCTACCTCAATGACTATGTCAGCCTACATGATATGAAAATATTTGGTTAACGTATGCAAATTGTAACGTATACATAACAAAATGAATTGTGGGTTAAAGTCTTCTTACGAGGCTCAAATATACAGCAGCGGTCCTGTCGACGAAATGGCGTGTGATAGACCTATACTAAGTGAAGTATGGGTCATTTGAATGCATCAGACCGTCCTCCATCACTCCTGGTACGATGTAGTCTCGCCGATGCTCCAACGCAGTGACGAATATCGCGTGCGTAGTCAACCAGTTTGTGACCCCTCGACCGCGCCCATCCATGCCGTGGAGGTCATCCCCAACTATATCTACCCGTGACGTCAGAAATCGGTCGGGAATGCCCTGTCGATACCCGAACTGTCGCATGACTTGGTTGAGGAGATACCACTTGATAATATGAAAGCATATGAGTGACACTCGGGCTACCCACAGGTCACTCCCGACTGCATGGTTAGGAGGCAGGTCGGCTAGAATCTCAGCCGTATATGGCATCCATAGGAACTGCACTTAGACATAAACAAAAGTTAAGCGAACTATAAATAACTGAAAGAAAGAAAGAAAGAGAATACCGTGTGCTATACTTTAATTGGTTTATACCTTATGCTCCCTGTAACAACCTCAAATAAAATATAACATAATAAATAAAATGGTCAACCTGAACCGTGGGTAACGGGGACACCTGTCAATCATAGCGGAAACCTAAGCAGCAGCAAGAATAAAATCTTAACCATTCATCCATAAAACATAATACCAGAGTTTACTACAACATCATAAAACTGTATTTTATATACATTCTCATAAGCGTCAAAATAACTCTAGGATCAAATACAAAATAATTCTGATTCTAGTACAAAATCTCACCCTCCTATTGGGGTAACACTACTGACTCCACGGCGGCTACGACTTGCCGGTCACTCAGGGTCTTTTGAAAAATATATTTAGTTCGGGGGTGAGACATTTCTCAGTAAGGGAAAATAAACTAAACACAACTGTGTGACAATATGAACATTTAATACAATTATACATATATAGTACATTTCATATATCAGTAAACTTTCATCATAACATACTAAATTCTCATGAACTTTCATATTTATTAATAAATCATAACGTACATAAAACATCTGTTATAACTGATAATACTGAAAACATACTCATGATGAATAACTAGCTAATGTTATGTATTATCCCCCACGACGGGTTGTGCAGCCCGAAGGGGGGACCC
The DNA here is from genome assembly GCF_029873635.1 of Malania oleifera. Taxonomy (NCBI): domain Eukaryota; kingdom Viridiplantae; phylum Streptophyta; class Magnoliopsida; order Santalales; family Ximeniaceae; genus Malania; species Malania oleifera. Next base: position 109,202,852 of record NC_080419.1, read on the forward strand.
GACAATGGCTGGCCGACCACTGCCGAATCAAATATGTCTGTAAGTATGATGAGCCCGCCACACCCTGGTCCGGACTGCCAGGTGGACGTCCACACTCTACTGAAAGCGACATCGACTATCCATCTCCCATCCCCTCGTGGATGGTTAGCACTAATCTGAACGTAGATATCTGATCTACATATAGTTACGGTACCGAACTCCTGAAACTAAACTAAACTAACATCCGGGTTCTGATAACATATAATACATGATATAATAGCGGCCTCGTGCCGTTCATTTTCATAAATACGGCCTCGTGCCAAATATTTCATAAATATGGCCTCATGCCGAACAATTCATACATAAATTCCATTTTGAAAATAAATCAATTATCATGTATCTTAAAACCATAACGTACTGTATTCTTTCTTACTTTCTCAAACATACATCATTCATATCATGATACTTTCCTACGTAAAATAATATTCATGCCACACATTTTTGCTATATAACACTATACATTGTAATCTAAAATCGTAGTTTCTGGCATCTCATACATATATATACATTTTATCATCATAGCAGTATTTTTCCAAACGTACATTTCATCCGTAATAAACAAATATAACATATGCTTTTCTGAAAATAAATTTACTTATAATTAATAGTAATTTGCATGGAAAATAAATGCTTTAATTTATTCCCTTACCTGACTACTGAAAAAGCCCCTAAAAAATTTTGGTCTCATACCCGTAGAATTTCCTAATCAATACCCTGAAATTGAAAACTCACAGTACTAAACTTCAGTATTTCTACGTGTATATCATTTCCTATAACTACCGTAAAGTCAAATTTGGCTTAAAAACCTTACCTCAACCCAGGGATGATTTCCAACTTGCTTTCATCAATGATCCGCTCCGGCAAATTTAGAGAGAACTTCTTCAGGAGCGTCGTGGTGACTTTGGATTGTCGATCCGGCATAAATCTAGCCCAAAATTGATGAGAGAGAGAGAGAGAGAGCGCCGAAGGGGAGAAAGAGAGAAAATAGTTTACTTAGTTGTGAAGTTAAAAATCCAGATTTTTCTACTTATAGAACTGGATTCGTCGACGAGCCACGTCATTCGTTGACGAATCCTTTATTAATTTCGTCGACGAAATTCAGTCCTCGTCGACGAAAATTCAATTCTCGTCGACGAATTTTCTTAAGCTCTCGTCGACGAATTTTCTTAAGCCCTCGTCGACGAATCCCCTGTATTCGTCGACGAAGCCCCTGTATTTGTCGATGAAGTTGACTTCCTCCTTTTATTACTAGTTTCATTTCCCTTCCTTTTATTATTTAAATTCCATTTTTATTCGGATTGTCACACTCCCGGTGCATGTCCAACTCGAACCTGTACCAAGACAATGTGTGAAGCGCAACCATCGGTGCCTTCAAGTCGTCCCTCCATCTGTATAAGATGAAACGCAAGTTTCCGAATGTAACGACTGGTAAGTACTATGAATTAGTATTCGTAGTACTTATAGAGTGAATGAGGAGGAATAGATGATGTTAGTACTAAACGGTATGCGAGTGGGAGTGGATCAACCGGATGACCGTCCTGACCCCTCTAAATTTGCAGGAAACCTCGCTGCGTAGGCGTCAAGGAAGGAAATCTCTCCCAGGCCCAATCTTGGAGTAGGCGAAGGGGGCCAGCAATCTGTGTCTTCGAGTGGTGAGCGGCGCGACACATCTCCCTGTATAGCCACGCCAAAGTAGCGGACCTCAACTGTACGAGTGACACGCTCCAAAGTCCTCAAGGAGTGGAAGAAACATCAGATGCGCATAGCTGCCCGAAATATAAAAAAATATCACCCCACAGATCAAACACAACAAGTGGGCTCGTGCGTGGCATGCTATCGTTTGTGCATCTGCATCTTCCGGGAGCTGAAGAAACGCATCCCCCTCGAGGACCTACATACGGACGTGTGCACCAACCAACTCGCTGTCAGGTGGAACAACCCCTAACAAACGCTCGCACATAACATGTAGGGCGAGTATACCTTTATTTACGAACTCTAGCTAACCCTTTGAAGCACAACACAACGCAACGCATTATTCATAGTTATACCTTTATTTGAAAGAGTTTTGTTAATTACGTAACTAAAAATGATGACAATGGTAATATTTCTTTTACAACATATTTTTCTAAATAAATGGATTCGTTGATTATGAGTTTGGTCAAATAACAATAAACTTAAAAGGATAAGATTTAATTTTGGCTTTACAGGAGTTTGTTTGCGATTGAAGAATAAGCATGAGAGTAGTTGTAAATGTTTGTTCATAAAACAAAATACTTGCTCTATGTTATATATATTTAGTTAAATTAATATATAAAATAGCGGTAATTATTTATGCTGTGAAGATGAATAAAGAAGTTGACATTGCTAATACAACACCGTCGAGATGACCGACAATAGAAATATAAACTCAAGGGACATATGATTCTAATTTACTACTGATGCAAACAACTGCTAGCAATTTACCTTTATTTCTCAAAATGTGGTAATGTCTAGTGAATTGTCTCTAATTGTGGGATCATCCTCTACTTGAAAACTTAACTAGTTGGAATAATAATAATAATAATAATAATAATAATAATAATAATAATAAATATTTTTTAATTTTTGGAGGTTGAAGTTAATTGGGAGTTGAGGTAGGTGCAGTTTAATTAATGTAAAATATAAGTGTAGTTGAAATTAATTTTTGCCTATAGTATTATTAACTCTTAAAACTTAAGACTGTTTTTAGTTGCACAAAAATATTAATACAATGAGAATGAAAAATACATTTGAGATGAGAAAAATGCATCCAACGTCTACAAAATACATGATGGAGTAGATTTACATATCTCTAAATCACAACATTCTTATTTTATTACAATAGTTTTTTTTGAAAAAAATAAAACCATTTTATTAATATTATTATTGTTGCAAACAGATATGAAGATGGGGAATCTAAATTTCTCAAAATGTATGTCATGCCAATATACAGTAATTTTAACTTTGCAAATATTAGATATACATTTACACCTACTAATTATTAGAAAATATTTTCTTAGTATTATGTACGTGAGCAGTAAATTGAACAGGCAGAACATAAAAAAAATATATATAAAAAAGCAAATAAATTAAAACTAACCTTCGTCCAGATGCAGCTATGAATCGAAAAAATCCAAACTAAACTATGAAATAAATCCAACTCAATGTAACAAATTTAAACTCAGTAAGTAAAACAATGAAATTCACGTTTTTGCTAAATAAAAAATACCTACCTGATATTCTCCCTTAAATAGCTTTCCTCGCCTTCAAACGGTTACCTGCAATCTCTGCCTCTCTGCAATCGCCTGCCGTTTCTCCCTTTGCAAACGTTCTTCTGAGCGCTCGGGAGAGAAATGAGTAGATGAAGCAAATCTTGCAGGATAGACCTGCGAGATTTTCCACATGTCACACGTCGTGCCATTTCAGAGACAAATCTCGTAGCACCAAACTGCGAGATTTTTGCCATGCGTCGCCTTCCTAAACGCTGGAACTTTAAATCTCACAGTTTAGTGCTGCAAGATTTGCTGAGCCTGGTGCCATGCGTCATCTTCATGCTCATTGGTTGCTTTAAATCTCGCAGTTTGGTACTGCGAGATTTGTTTAGACCCGTGCCACGCGTCACCTTCCCATTCGTCCATCAGTTTAAATTTCGCAGCATTACGTGAGCATTAGTTTGAAAAATTTTTTTCTAAATAAAGTATTATTTAATATTTTATTTTATTTTAATAATAAAACAAGAAAAAACTGGTGCATGCCTTCCCCCCTGGCTGCGGGACGTGGCTGAACCCAAGGCTGCTGAGGAGGAAGCCCAGGGGATCGGGGGGGCTTACCTTTCATTCGTACATCAAGAGGCACCATCTCCAAGCAAATCTCAAATCTTCATCATCATCACCTGCCAACAGTACTAGTTATTAAATATACTTTCCATATTAATTAGATGATTAAATACATCTTAAAACAAGAAAACATTATTCCATCTGAGTTTTTTCCTTTAAAACACAAAGTTCCTTATCTAAATTATGTAATACAAATTGTATTTAAGTTTGACCATTAACCCAAATTCATACCCCAAACACAATATAAATGACTTTTGAAAATAAAAATATAGGGAAAAATGCCTATATAGCTCCTTGTGACACCCCTTCCCTTCAACTTATTCAATTCCTCCAACCTCCAAATTAAAAGTTCCCAACTAATCAAAACAGCTAGCAAGCAATTATTAATTGTAAATAATTAATACTTTTTAAGGTTAGTAAAAAATTAATATTTAAAAATAATAATTGAAGCCATTTTTATTAGTTTTAGTATTATTTTTATTGTCCTTATTATTATTTTGATAGAAATAAATATTATTATTATTATTATTGTAATTACGATTAGTTTTTATTATTTTTATAATAAAAATTATTATTTTTATTTTTTGCTGTTTCTGTTCTATTATTTTCATAATAGTATTTGTTATTAGTGTAATTATTATTTTTATTTTTCAAAGATACAAATGTCCAATTCCACTAATAAAAAAACAGAAAAGGCAACAACAACTCACAACAATGCAGCTGGATTCTACACTCTTCTGCCAGCTGCAACACCTATTGGTTCACACAAGGAACCGGAGCTTCACAGCCTCCGGCTGATTCAATTTATTCGTTTCTCCGCTGTCCTCTTCAAACTCATCTTCCTTCTTCACTTCACAATTCTCAACGGCGTTCTCGCACTGGCGCGGCGGCGAAGACGGGGGACAAGCCTCGAGCTTGGCACGTTTCCGGCCAATATCAACGTCAGCGACAAACTTCAACTGCCGAATCTCCATTCTCTTCCGCCTCGTCGTTCGCGCGCTTGGCTTAATCTTCGCCGGCGTCTCAGCCTCTCCAACAACTCCAAAACACATCCCCGGCATTCCCGGAATAACTCAACTAATTCTTCAGCTAGTTAATTTCCGCGTAAAATTTTTCTCCGAATCAGTTCCCAAATCGGCTTTCTTTGGTCGAGTTCCAAAACTAGACTTGGAAGTCCAGAACCCAAAACAAGAAAAAAAACTCTAAAACAAGAGATTTCAAGCGAAGCACTTCAGGACGCCATTAAAATGGGTTCAGCGGAAGCTTTTTCTACAGGGAGGGAATACCCCCACCTGCACAGAAAGATCAGTTCTGGGGCAACCCCCAGTACTGCGCGTCTCCTTCTGCCTTTCCTTTTCAAAAGCATTCCTCTTTTATTTTTTCACACAGAAGGAACACTAATGCCGACTCCCCTCAATTGCTCCCTATACCACGTGTCAATACTTTAATGGTGAGGCGCAGCTCCACATGGAGGAGTGGGCTCCCGTATAATTTCCAATTCTCGACACTGCTGCCCAACTCATCAAAAACTGAGACAGACGCACAGAACCCTTTCCCTTCCCTTCCCCCTTCCCCTTCCCCTTAGAAATGGAATGTTCAAGAATGCCTTCAACCAATCCTCACTTCTTTATGCCCATTCTTCCTGGTTCCAACAAAGAACTGGTCACTGCCACTCATCTCTCTCTTTCTCTCTCTCTCTGCTTTTCATTTTTACTCTCTGTTTAACAGAAAAAAAATACAATATATATTTGTTTATCTATTGCAGTTGATTCCGTCTTCTTTCATGATCAAGTACTTGTTGGATGACCCTCACGGCGAACATTGCAAGCAAGCTGTCTTGAGAAGCAGCAGCATCGGAAAGCACTGGCCGGTAAAGTTGAACGGCCGACGTCTGGAAGATGGTTGGCCGGAGTTTGCCAGAGACCATAACTTGCAAGTGGGCGATTTCTTGGTGTTCAGACATGAAGGGAACTTGGTGTTTCATATTATGATCTTTGATGCAACTGCCTGCGAGAGGAAATACCGATCGTGTGATCATCATCATGTGAAATTAGAAGATGATGATCAAAGGCAAGAGAAGAATGAAAGTTTCAAACCAGGTCCTCTAAAGGATTTCAGAGGTAAATAATATTTTGCATTATGGTTTCTTCCTTAATGTGGCAATACTTGTTGATTTTGATTTTGAAGGGTCTAAAGATGTCTTGAAGAAGAAGCCAGAGCATCCCTGTTTTTGGGGCACTGTACCGTTTTGTAAGGATCATAGAATGGTGAGTTTTCGCAAAATATTTATTCCTATATATTAAAAAAATCCATGTACAAAATTTTTTTATACCATCTCGCAAGAAAATAACAACCCTTTATCTGATGTATTGCGTAAGTTTTATAGCTACAAAATCACACATGGAGGAATTGTTTTATGAAAGCATTTTTCATCTGTTCAAACTACTAGTTCAAGCATGAACATAGTTTAAATATGGTCATAATTGATTTTTGATATTTGTGATGGATGCTCATATGCTATTTTTAGAGTATACCATCATACTTTGCGAGAGCAAATGGTTTAAGTGGCAAGATGATCCTAATAGGCGAAAAGGGAAAACCATGGCCAGTGGATATATGGCACAGAAAAAGTGACGGCCTAGTTTGTATTAGTCGTGGTTGGTCTGCCTTCCGAGTTGCGAACGGCCTGAAGAGAGGAGACGTACTGATATTTGAGCTGATTGAGAAAGGAGCCATGCCCATTACTAATGTTCATGGTAAGATTTAATTACTTCATGAATATTATCAACCATGTGAACATGATAGTGAGTTGACTTGCAATTATCAACGAGATGAAATTATTGGATTCTTTAACAGGGAGAAAGAATGCCTTGTCTGCTATTATTTGATTTAATAATAGTTAAAAGGCAATAATGGAGCATAGTAAATCCACAAACCTATAGCCTTTGTTTTGGGCAGATTCCTCCATGAAATATCTGCTTTAAAATGCTGCATTCTCTCAATATATCATATCCATGAAGAAAATAAACTTCTTGATTAGCTCCTTTGTGGTTTTCTGTCTGAGGTGTTGCTCTCTTCTTGTAGATGTAGACAATTGTTGAACCACGCTAATTTTTCTCTCTCTTATTTTTATTTTTCTCGAATGATTAATTTTTCTATATCAACATTTCGTTTCTACACACCAGTCACTATCCTTTTGCAGCCTTAATTTCCCTCTAAATATATAAAAAGATGAGGGAATAATTAAGTCATTAGTGATTAATTTATTTACAAAGGATAAGTATATATTTAATATTTCATGACAGTAGAAAATGCAATATTACGATGGATACATTTATTAACTCGTTATTATTACATGTTGTTGGAGAAGTCATCTCTCGCAAGTGCCTTTATCCTTATTTTGTTGAAGCTATGAAGCCGTACAACATCAAGAAGTCTTATTTGGTAAGTTATACATTTATGAACAAATCATAAGATGAATAATAGTAATTAAGTTATATTAATTTTTCATACATAAACAAATTAACGAATGCAATGTTGGGTTGCAGACTATTCCTAAGAAATTTGTAATAGCGAATGATTTATCTCATAAAAATTGTGAGATAATCCTCAGAGATCAACAAGCTAGGTCATGGCCCGCGACATTGATCCATAGAAATAAGGGCCTTGTTTGTATTGAAAATGATTGGAGTAAGTTTACTGTCGCAAATGACATAGAAGTTGGAGACATCTTCGTGGTAGAGCTTGTTAAGGAAGGAACGAAGCTTGTTCTGAACTTCTTTTCATGGAAGGAATTCTTTGCACAATCACTAGAGAGTAAGCATTAGAAAAGTTTTGTTATGTACAAATATGACTAAATAGTCACTGTACTTGTCTTCAATAGGAGACTCAACAAATTAGTTCTTCATATTTTAAGTATGCTACGCTTTTATGTAATAGACCTATCGTAACTGAGAAAGGGGAATTGGCTAGCTTGATATGTAATATTTGACACTTGTTTGGTTTGTGGTGGTTATAGAATAGGAATGATATTTATTTTTAGAACATGAATTACGTTTCTCCCATTCAAGCTTGGTATTTAAAACATGAATTTAAGTTTGTGAGGGTTTTAAATAAAATATTATAAAAAAGTTGTATGGAAAATTAATTTCATTTAAATCTACACTAACCTAAATTTGGTGTTTTAAGAAACAACCTTAGGTCAATTATCGCACTTGTTTTAACACTTGTATTAGATTGTTTGAATTTGAGATTTTTTTATTAGATATTTTTATTATTATTTTTATTTGAGCTAAACTCACTTCAATTTTGCAGGAAGTATCTTTTAAATTCACACAAGTTTACTCCAAGCTTGTTAAGAAATATGAATATACAAAAATTGAGAAATTAAAACTACTCATGTTTTAGATAGAGAACAACATTTCCATCCTCTCTTTTACAAAACATTTATAAAAGGGTATAGATGAACTCTAAAATATTTTAAGATACAAGTGATCAGGAAAGGGAGTTATAATCCCAACCTCTTTTTTCCTAATCCCTACATTACCCTATATAGCTTAAAATGTCTTTTGCTTAATTACTCTGATCCCAACAATTTAGTCGATCGAACTACTAGTTCAAAACTGTCTTGGTCGACCGAACCATAGAAAATGGTCAACCAAACTTGCCTTGGTCGACTAAACCTCGAAGGGTTCAAAATCGCCTTGATATAGTCGACCAAATCTCCAATTCAAAATGGTCAGGGTCAACCAAACATAATAATATGGTTGACCGTTTCTTAAATATGGTTGACCGAGACCTCTCGGTTTGGCAAATTTTTATCAGGGCTAATTTTCATTAAACTCAATTAAACAATTTTCAAAATACCTTTGATGTCCTCAATGACTATACTTTTTGCCCAACTCTATATATACCCATTCATTTGTTATAATTAGGAAGTGATTAACATATATATGCAAAATTTTTCTTTGAAAATTTATTGTACTAAATCTTTCATACTTCCATTTTTTACAAAATATAATGCAAAATATCCTTCTCATACTCATTTAAATTACATATCTTTGAGAGAGATTATTTTTGTGGGTATTCATTTATTCTCTTTGCAAGCTAACAACTCTCTCATACTTGCATTTGTTGATTGTTGATTTTGGAGAGTAGTTTAAAGTTTTTCCCATGATCTTTTACTTAAAATATTAGATTGGGAAAAACTCTTCGTTGACTTTAGAACTTGCATCCTTATTGCTTATTGCAAGTTTCATAAGCTTGCTTTGTGTTTTGATTAAATCATTTCTAGCAAGCTTAAACCCTAATATCCTTTGTGCTTGATATTTGGAAAATATTTCTTGGGATGTTTGCTTAGGGTTCTGGAGATGTTTTGAATATCATATTACAAATACATTATCTTAAAATCAAATGTCTCACTCTAACATACACATATTGACATACATATTGTTGAGAGTTAATACATTGGTTAATGAAATCTTACTTGAGCATTAATTCCTTATCATCTGTGAGTACATTAGTTGTATTGTGCATAGTGGTACATATCTGTTTGTGTAGAAACATTTGAATTATACGCAAAAATTGTTATCATCTGTTGTATTCCAGGTAAGGTCTGAGGGGGTATTGATTTAGACCGTAAGGATCAGGTTGTAAAGGTTGAGGTTAGCCCTGATAATTTGACTTGGTGTTGTAAACTGTGCTGCTCTACCCGTTAAGTAAGCATTAGTGGTAATCCTCTTGCTTGTGAGCTTGAGGCGGGGACGTAGACAGTATTGGCCGAACCTCGATAACATTTCTTGTGCTTGATTTTAATTTTCGCAATTTAAATTTCAGCACTTGAATGTTTGTGTTTAATTGTTTGAATAATTGATTGAGTTTATGATTATATAGAAAGACCCTAGATTTGTATAATACTATTTGTGAAATTTGAATTAACCTAGGAAGAAGTTTTAAAATTTCAATTCACATTTTTTTGGAAATATACCAATTCCAACAATTGGTATTAGAGTCTCGTTGCATATACTTAAACGTTTTTACAAAAGATCGCAATAACTCTCATTGGTGTATTCCCATCGGAGAGGGACAATCACTTACTAGTCCTCCATTGTTTTGTGGTATTAACTACACTCACTGGAAAATTTGAATGAGCATTTTTATAAAATTTATGGACTGGAGGGTCTCACAAGTGATTGATAAAGGAATTTGTATGCCTGTAATTGAAAATGATTATAATGTAATGCATGCAAATTTACATGCTATGAATTTACTATATTGCGCTTTAGATTCTAATATTTTGCTTGAGTTTATGGCATGTACAAATGTGAAAGAGATTTGGGTTGAGTTGGAAAAGAGATATGAAGATACCCAGGATAAGGAGACCTTACTCCAGAAGTGTCACACTCAAATAATCAGAATGTGGTAAATCATGGGGTAATTGCATTAGTAGAAGTAGAGGTATATGACTCTATCTCTACCACTATTGATGATTCTTATGTTGACTTCTATGATACGTCATATGCTAAATCATCTGTTGAAAACACTGATAATGGTGCATGTGATGATTCTGGTGAAGAATATTGCTATATATCATATAATGAATCATCTGATATTCCATGTGATAAATATGTTGACAAAGCATGCATTGATTCATATGATTGCTATAGAAATACATCTTGTACTGAATCATGCAATGAGTCAAATGATAATGGCATGCCCTTTAGCAAAGAACTAGAACATACGTTATCGCTTCTAGTTCATATGTCTAAATAGAAACCAATTTTGAAAAATGAAAATAAGATAGTGGCAAATCAACGGAGAGAATTGAAAGAATATTATGCCACTCTTGAAAAGAAAAAGATTAAAAAAATCTTGAAAATTATCTGCTTGAAAGAAGTAATGGATGATTGCTCTAGCATAACACCCTTAAGAGCTAAAAGAAAGAAATTCTTTAATAAGGGTCCATATTTTATATCCCATAGTCTTAAAATTTCTCATGCCTCATCTAGAGAAAATAGAACAAATAAGCAAACTCCCTCACATGCATATGAAGCTTGCTTACTTAGTAAAATGAAAAGGCACGCGTGGTTTGCTTATTTACTTAGAAGTGGCTGAGGCTTAGATAGGAAGATGATATGGGTTGTCATGATGGCGAATCTCGTAGGGCCAAAGGATAATCGAATCTCTATGGGAATTGCATAAATGTTCTTAAATTCATCCTAGGTCTTGGGATTAGGATTAGTGGTGACTAGAAAGCTTGGGAAGTAATTTGGCTTAGAAATTATTCCAATAGATCCCAACTTACTTGAAAAGTCATAAGTTATTTTTTGTAAAGCAAGAAATAAGTCAAAATCAGGTCGAAATTGCAGAATTGACTGAGTTCGGTCGACCATATGTGTATGCTTAGATGAGTTTGGTCGACTGTACCATTGACTTTGACCTATTCGGTCGACAATCTTGTTTATGCTTAAGATCTTCGGTCAAACGAACCCACTTTGGTCTACTGATAGTCGACCGTACATGAAACCGAATGTCACTCGGTCGACCATCCACTTCAAGTACGAAATCATTCGGTTGACCGAACCTTGGAAACTGAAATGTCACATACAATTTCGGTCAACCATTCCCTGCTGCGGTTGACCGTCCTGACTCATTTTATATAGGAATTTTAATGTTTCGATCGACCGAACCCTAATTGGGTTGACCAAACCTTGCGAGTTTATATATATATATATCCCCACACTGAGAAGTTCATTTTCACGTCCAAAAACTCAAGATTTCCTCTGTTTTCCAGTCTCCTTATAAACCCTCCTTCATACCTACTAAAAGGCCTTTAATATTCCATCATGGCTAGGGCAAATGAGCAAGTTGATGTTTAGGAAGTTGAGACCACGTAGGATAGCTAGTTTATTTTAGAGCGGGCAAGGACGAGATACGTAAGGGAGTTCCGGCCCAAAGAAGTTATCTTAGGTAAAGTCCTCGATCTCACCTTCATGGAAAATCATTTTAGAAATGTACTGGACATGTTTAGATATCAGGGCTGGGATGCATTCATGTCCTACCAACCCAAAGGGCACTATCCTACTTTTTTCAGACTATTTTATGCTAATTTGGGCAATGATGAGAATGGGTGCTACTCTAGGGTCTTAGATATTGATGTTAGATTTGATGATGAGTACTTGTCATGTGGTGTCTAGATGTAGTATCCTCCTGGATAAATGAACATGAGTTCACTATTGAAAAATTTTCAAACCTTGTCATGATTGGCCCTGATGTAAACCCCAATCACCCTCTAGACTATAGGTCCTTCAGTTTAGAGGCTAAAGTAGTTCATCATTTGATAACCTATAATATTCTGCCTAAGGCTGGGTCCAGGGTACATGTTTCCTATTTAGATTGCTTTGTCATGTGGTGTCTTTTCACTAGAAGGAAACTAGACCGGCCATGCTTGATGATGAAATGGATGCTTGCTAAGACTGCTGGGCGTAGGATTATCATGCCATATGGGGTATACTAAACTTACTGTTTAGGAGGATTGAAGTTACCCGATCAAACTATGCCCTGCTTAAGAGAAGGAGGAATGCAGAGATATGTTCTCCTTAGTCACCTTGAGGCTTATGAGATATGAGTTGGTCGGTAATATGTGGATGCCTACAACTGGTAGGAGACAGGCTGATCAGCAGGAAGTACCACAGGAACTGCCACCACAGCCTACATAGCCGTCAAATGCAGATTTGATGGCAGCCATCACAGGACTCACCAGTTCCTTTGCTGAGTATAAGGATTCCTAGTTCCAGATCACACAGTTCATATAGACAGATATCAGGGAGTTGGCTTCGTCATCTAGTGCTCAGCACACAGCTCTTCTGAATGAGTTTAGGGAATTTTCGATCACTTCAGAGTATAGGTACAGGGAGTTGGAGAGGCTCATGGTTGTGAATTTCAATAAGCTAAATGATCATATTCATGAGTTGCATGAGGATGGCGAGGAGTAGATGGACATTGCCAGAGATAGGGAAGACTTCTTTGATGATGGGGGTGGCGCAGAGGCCTAGAGAGAGCATCATGGAGATATTTGTTTTTCGTATCTCTTTTTTTTGCCTACTTTTTATCTTGGTCTGTATAACTAAACATCATACATTTTTCTTTTCATCGATTGCACTGCACTTTCACCCATTATCTATTTTGCACATCTGATGGTTGGGTAATTATTGATAGCTACCGTTGATGGTAAATCTGGTAATGTTGATGACTTTTTTATTTGATCATGCTTCGATTATCATTGTTGTTTATATTTTACCGTTTATATCTGGAACACCACCTGAATGGTTGATGCAGTGATGTGTAATACAGGTGCATATTTGTATGATTTTTATGACATGCAGGTTTGAGAAATGTCCATTTTACAGATGACGTGCTGTCGAAATTTCGACAGAAATTTTTCTAAAATAAAACTATATATAAATATGATTATGATAAAATCAATGATAAAATCTTTTTGAAAGGATAAGTGAAAACAAAACAAATATCAAATTTCATTCTTACATAATCATCAGATATTTAGGGGAGCAAGAATAGTTGCTTATACTACTTAGCGTGCTTAATGAAAATAATCTTGTTTAGTATAAGCAAATTTACTTCATCTAAGATAGATCTCAAATTGACAGGGGGAGCTTTTGAAATAAAACTTTTTACCATGTTTGCGCTAACTAATATTCTTAAGCTTAGATGATCATTGAAATGTATTGTGGCATACACTTGATTGTTACGTTTTTTATTGAACACCTTAAGTGGAAAATATAATACTTGCCATGTAGATTTTGATCTTCCCATATGATCTTACATGTGATTGTTAAATCTTTAGAATCATTGTTGTTATGCCTTTCTGATCATATTTTGTGTGTGCCTAAATGAGATACCAGAAAAACTGTGCTTGCATATTCTTTAAAGCTTTTATTTCAGCAAGCTCTGCCCCCAGTACTTCTTGATGATATCACAAGGAGAATACACACACACACACACACACACATATACACACACACACACATAGATATTTATATATTTACAGTTGTATCTAGCAAGAAATGGTTGAACATTGAATATACTCTTTGTTTCTTGCTTATGTGTCAAATTACTATACCCAATCTTTTAAAATCAAAAGGAGGAGTTATATATTCAAAATAGTAAATCAAAAAGGGGGAGTGTTTTTTAGGGGAAGAATCATTCAAGCAAAATGAATATTTTTAGAAAAGGGGGCTACCATTCTCAAGCTAAGAATTCTTTTACAGTCATCACACATTCTTCTTAGTTTAACCCTTTTGCTGATGTCAAAAGAGGGAGAAGTTTTATTGAGCGAAATGCATGAGTGCTTGTATTTGACAACTAAGACTAAATGCAAATGGTTTTGAAATGTCTTATGTCTTATTTTTCTGAATATGCCTGAACTAAATCATTGATTATTGATTATCTTTTTACGGTATGCATATTCTTAGGAGGAGTCTTTTCAGGCTGGACCTATTTTGTTCATGCATGTTTGTCATCATAAAAAAGAGAGAGATTGCTGACTTTCTGAGTTCGATATTTGTTTTGATGCTGACGAAACATGGTGAACTTATGTGTGTATTTAGCATGTGAACAAGTCCATAATTGAGATCACACATAAGGGATAGGGAGATTAGAGGTCAAGACGAATAATACGCATATACCTAGCTTACTCCATAAAGTGAAGAGTAAGGAGATTGAAGACATTTATTTTTATTGTAATTGCATTTAGTTTCTAGATCTATAATAATGATCTGTAATATTTGCATGTCATCCATGATAGAGTATATGCTCAAAGGCCTTAGAATGACCATATGAATCATCACCTATATAGCCTAAAATGCCTTATGCTTAATTACTCTGAGTTGATGAAACATTGAGGCCAAAATAGGGCTTAAATACACATTTTAAGTGGTTTCAGTCGATCGAACCCAAAGCTATATAGAAGCTTTGGTCGACCGAACTTACTAGAGTCAACTTGTTGACTATTCGGTTAACCATTCTGAAATGAACTTGCACTCCACGGTCGACTGAACTGACACATGGTTGATTCCCAACAACTTGGTCGATCGAACCACTAGTTCAAAACTGATTTGGTCGATCGAACCTTAGAAAATGGTCAATCGAACCTACCTTGGTCGACCAAACCTCGAAGGGTTTGAAATCACCTTGATACGGTCGACCAAATCTCTAGTTCAAAATGGCCACGGTTGACCAAACTCAATAATATGGTCAACCGAAACCTCTTGGTTTGACAAATTTTTACCACAGTAAATGTGGGTTAATTTTCATTCAACTCAATTAAACAATTTTGAAAATACTCTTGATGTTCCCAACGGTTATATTTTTACCCAACTCTATATATGCCATTTCATTTGTTATAATTAGTAAATGATTAGCATATAGATTAGCAAAATTTTTCTTAGAAAATTTATTGTACTAAATCTTTCATACTCTTATTTTTTACAAAGCATATTGCAAAATCTTCTTTTCATAGTCATTTAAATTACATAGTTTTGAGAGAGAGATTATTTTTGTGGGTATTCATTTATTCTCTTTGCAAGCTAACAACTCTCCCATACTTGCACTTGTTGATCGTTGATTTTGGAGAGTAGCTTTGTGATGCCCCGATTTTTCATACCAATTTTTTTTTTCGTATAAACTACACATATTAGCTGGATCAACCATTGATACCATAATGCATAACCCGACTTGCAAGTGGGTACCGGGTATACATCATACGCACATACATAATCCTAATAGTGGAAGTCATTTCATATTCACATATACATCCCACAGCGAATACACATACCAGAGTACAAAACCATCCATAAATACAAGTCTAATACAAAACCTCTAGGGAAACCAAACCTCCCTAGCTCAAAATACTCACCTTGGCTATTCAGGGTATCTGCTTCCCTCTATCTCGGAGCTCTATCACTAAGTCTATCTCGGTTTCTTGAAATATTTAAGTGATTGGGTGAGACACATATTAGTAAAACAGAATAAATTATCTACAGTGTGTGGCAATATTAAATTCATTATATCATAACATATAAGCATACCAATGTTAATATTTTCTAAGAAAATATACCTTTTCACATTTATCATCATACAGATATACAAGATAAGCTTTCAAAAGCTTTTACTTTAATTTCCAAAATCATTCAATATAACCTAAATTTATCAGCGAAGTTCTTGAGAATAGGGAAGTTTACCCACCCATACAAGCAGCTTCCTTCTATCTTGGTATCGTTTCCAGTCTAACTCGATTAACTCGGGTTCAGTTATAACTGATATTTATCAAAGCACTCACCTTACTCAACAAACTCTCAGGCGGTGTGTTTTACTTCGCTTTAATTATTTATTAACTCACACTATTCATTTCTCATTTCATTATTGTTCCCATTTTCATGTTCATTTCCATTCTTATTTCTTTTCCATTTTCCATTTTCATTTTCCATTCCCTTTTACTTTCCATTTCTATATCTTGCTTATGAGTGTCACCATATTGATGTATCTGTGTCTGTACTCATGGCTGTCTTGAGGATTTCGCTCCACGTCATGCTTCCTCCCATAAATAAGGTTGTGTGATCCGAAAGCTGGACCTAATCGCAGCTGGCCAACCCAGTTAGGTCAAATGTTACCATATATATCATGTCAGTAGTACGATTGGCTGGCCAAAGCCCTGATCCAGACTCAAGGGGCACAATAACTCTACTATATGGCTTAACCTACTGCCACGCCACACGCTCCACGAGCCCATGTGGTTGTACTGCTCCACTGACAACGGTACCATGTTCTCCTTATCATAACCCATCATTAGAGTTTCCATATTCTTCCATCAAGGTTTTCATCATCACATACCAACAATCATTATGTGGTATTGACATTTCATCCATTACATGTCTGTATTCCTCGTGCAAAATTTCACTTTTCATTTCTCACAATTTAATATTCATATTGTAGAATTAACGTGCAATTTTCACATTTCACATATTTACATTTCCCATAATCATATTTCACATTTTCATATTGTAGAATTAATATTACAATATTTTCATTTCCCATATTCACATTTCTTATCATCATGTTTCACATGTTCACATTTCTCATATTTATATTGCAGAATTTTGCATTACAATATACACATTTCAAAATCAGTATTTTCAACACATTTTATCATATATACATCTCTTTTCACAAATATTCAGTATTTCTCAAAACATATTCACATATTTCACATTTCCTCATTTTCTCAGAAAATATCTTTTTTGCATATTTTACTTTCATCATTTTCGCATAATTCAATTCTTATATCATAACACATTTTCATATAACATATTTCATATCTTATCACAGTTTAAACATTTCTCAACACAATTCATATGACACACAAATTTCATCTAATATTTATATTATAAATAAATTTTAGGTAAAATATCATATATACCATTTTCACATATTTTTCAACCCATAATTTTCATAAAAATACTGTTATAATTTATTCCTCTTACCTAACTTACTGAGATGCTCGCAATTTAATCCAAACCTATACCCAGGGTGTTCCCAATTCAACACCCTGAAATTTATATTTTTCTAAACTAAATTTCAGTATTATTCCATCTACTACACTTTTATCAGTTCAAAAATACCGAATATCTTATAAAATTTAAAATAACCAACTTACCCAGATTTTGGGATGATACCTAAGTTGGCCTAACCAACGAACTATTCTAGCAAACTTGAAGAGAATCATCCAAGGAGTAGCGTGAAGGCTGCTGATCGTTGAATCGGTGAAGAACGAAGTCGGAAATCTAGATAGAAGGTAGAGGAGACGATTTAGAGAGAGAGAGAGAGAGAGAGAGAGAGAGAGAGAGAGAGAGAGAGAGAGAGAGAGAATGACTGCAAGAAAATTTCGTTGAAATCCCGAGGTTGGTGTATTTATAAAATGCAGATTCATCGACGAGACACGTTACCTCGTCAACGAGTCTATGAAAGAAGTTCGTCGATGAACTTGTAATCCTCGTCGATGAAATTTAGGTTCCGCTGAACCCCTTTCGGTAAGTTCTCGTCGACAAGACACGAGTCCACGTCGACGAGATCCTACTAAGTCCCTTTAGAAAAATCCTTTTCTATTTTTTCTTTTATTTACTTAATTTCTATAATTTTTCGGGTCTCTACATTTTTCCCTCCTTATAAAATTCCGTTATCAAAATTTACTATTTGTATTGAACACCATCTTTTGTGTAAAAATCGGCTACTTATTTTATTACTTACCCTCACTTGTGGCGGAGGAATATCGTGGTTACAAAGGGGTTGTGGGAGATTACAACCATTGATATAAAATTCTCCTCAAAACCATTAAAATCTAAACACTACCTAATCTATACTATACAAATTAAATTACAAATCTTAACCCTGATTCCCGTCGAACAGGTGCGGATATCTCTGGTGCATCTGCTCCTCTAACTCCTAAGAAACTTCATCTACTGCATGGTTGTGCCACAAAACTTTACCAACGGTATACTTTTTGTACGTAGTTCCTATTCTTTTTCAATCCAAAATCAGCACCGGCGCTTCTTCATAAGATAAAGCATCACTGAGCTCCAGTGGCTCATATTTGATCACATGGGAGGGGTTTGAGATGTATTTCCTCAGCATCGAAATGTGAAATACATCATGGATTCTAGACAAAGTAGGTGGCAGAGCCAACTTATAAGCAATTGGACCCATTCTCTCCAGAATCTCGAATGACCAAATATATCTAGGGCTTAGCTTACCCTTCCTCCCGAATCTCATAACACCTTTCAATGGTGCCACTTTTAAGAACACATGAACCCTGGTGTCAAACTTCAACTCTCGCTAATAAGTATCGGCATAACTTTTCTGCTGGCTTTGCGCTGCACTGATTCTATCTCTGATGAGTCTAACTTTATCCTGAGTTTGCCATATCAGCTCTGGCCCCAATATCTGTCTCTCACCAATATCATCCCAATATAATGGGGATCGGCGCCTCCTGCCATATAATGTCTCAAATGGTGCCATCCCAATATTTGCCTGATATTTTGTTATTATATGCAAGCTTGACTAATGGTATAAACCACAACCAACTGCTTCCAAAGTCCAGCACGTATGCTCGTAGCATATCCTCCATTATCTGTGTCATCCTCTCTGTATGTCCATCTGTCTAAGGATGAAATGCAGTGCTGAACGACAACTGAGGACCCATGACCTCTTGCAAACTCCTCCAGAAACGAGATGTGAACCGTGGGTCTTGATATGAAACTATGGACACAGGCACACCATGCATTCTCACTATCTCCTGAATATACAACTCTACCAATCAGTTTAAGGAGTAGTTAACTTTGATAGACATGAGTCTTCGTAAGTCGATCCACCACTACCCAAATGACATCCTGTCCATGAAGTGCCGATGGTAATCCGGTGACAAAATTCATCACTATATGCTCCTATTTCCACTCAAGAATATATAGTGGTTACAATGATCTCGCCGGTCTCTGATGCTCAGCTTTCACCTGTTGGCATGTCAAGCACTATGCTACAAATTCCGCAATCTCTTTTTTCATTTCACTCCACCAAAACGAATCTCGAAGATCCTTATACATTTTAGTACTACTAGGATGTACCATATACAAGGATCAGTGCGCTTCCTCCAAAATCACTTTCTTAATCTCAAGATCGGCAGGTACACATAAACTGGTACGGAATCTCAAGGTCTCATCATCTGAGATACTGAAATCTTCCTCTAGACCATCCTGTACTTTCTCTATCAGCTCTACCAATTCTGCATCACTCCTTTGTGCCACTTTAATTCTTTCCTGTAGAGTCGGTTGCAACACTAGATTGAAATTAAATGCCTGATGATCACCCTCTACGAGTTCTATCCCCATTCTTTCTAGATCCATCTGAATCGAGTGCTGGATCTCCACTGCAAATACTGATACACCCACGAATTTTCGGCTTAAGGCATCAGCTGCCACATTAACCTTTCCTAGGTGGTAACTGATGGTGTAGTCGTAATCTTTTATTAGTTCTAATCATCTCCTTTGCCTCATGTCAACTCTTTTTGTATGATTTATGATCAGTAAAAAATTCACACCTACCCCCATAAAGATAATGTCGCCAAATCTTTAGTGCGTACACTACCGCTGTTAGCTCCAAATCATGGGTAAGATAATTCTTCTCATATTCTTTCAATTGATGTGAGGCATATGCTGTAACTCTCCCCTATTGCATCAAAATACAGCCAAGCCCTTTATGCAATGCATCACTGTAAATCACAAAACCCTCCAAACCTGAAAAAATCGTCAAACATAGGTGCAGTGATGAGTTGCTGCTTCAGCTCCTAGAAGCTCTACTAACATTCATCTGACCATTCAAACTTTACCCTTTTCCTGGTCAACCTAACCCTCAACGAATCTGCTGTAGTATCCAACCAATCCCAAAAAACTTATAATTTCCTGCACATTCTTTGGTCGTATCCAATCTACTACCGCCTCGATCTTACTCGGGTCTACTGAGATACCACCATTGGAAATCACATCTCCAAGAAAGGTAACCTACTTTAGCCAGAATTCGCACTTCTTAAATTTCGCAATCAGTTTCCTTTCCCTCGGTATTTGAAGTACTATCCTCAGATGTTCCTCGTGCTCCTCTAGTCTCTTTGAATACACCAGTATACTGTCAATAAATACCACCACAAATTGATCTAGATACTAGTGAAATACCCTGTTCATCAAATCTATAAACACCGCAGGAGCATTTATCAACCCAAACGGCATAACCAAGAATTCGTAATGGCCATAACGAGTCCTAAATGCCGTCTTAGGATCATCCTCTGCTCTGACTTTTACTTGATGATACCTAGATTGTAAATCTATCTCTGAGAAAACTTGTGTCCGTTGCAGCTGATCAAATAAATCATCGATGCGAGGAAGCAGGTACTTATTCTTGATAGTCACTTTATTAATTTCACGGTAGTTGATGCACATTCTCATCGACCCATCTTTCTTTTTCACAAATAATACCAGTGCTCCCCAGGGCGACATGCTGGGCCGAATAAATCCCCTATCCAACAGTTCTTACAACTGATCCTTTAATTCTTTTAATTCTGTCGATACCATTCTATACGACGCTTTTGAAATTGGTGCTGTCCCTAACACTAAATCAATAGAAAACTCAACATCATGATCAAGAGGTAGTCCAGACAAATCCTCGGGAAAGACATAAGGAAAATTCCCACTATCGGGATATCCTCCATCCTCAATTCACCCTCTGGTACCGCCTTTACACAGGCCACAAAACCCTGACAACCATCTAATAGCAATCCCCTCACCTGAATGGCAGATAACAACTGTGGTGGAGTATGCACACAAGACCCCACAAATTGATACTCCTATCCTCATGGAGGTCTGAACACTACCTCCATCTACTGAAAATCTATACTAATAGTGAGCAGCTAGCCAGTCCATACCCAGTATCACGTCGAACCCATGCATATCCAAGACAACTAGATCAACCATTAAAATCCTCCCGTGATATACACTGGACAATTGCTAAGTACTTTATCACATATCCCCACAACCCCTGTTGGCGTAGCCTTTGACAAAATGATACCCAACCGCTGTGTTTTTAACCCATAAAATTTAATATACTCCTGGGCGATAAAAGAATGCGTCGCCCCCAAATCAAATAAAGTAGTAGCTGTAAATGACAGAATTGAAACTGTACCAGTCACCACATCTCCTGCAGTCTCTACATCCCCTGGTGTCAATGTGTAGACTTGAGTTGGGGCAATATTCCTCTACTATCTGTCATGAGGTGCCTGATGACCTCCTCTGTACGGTCTTGGAGCATGCATTGTCGCTGGCGGTGCATGACAATCCCTCGCCATATGTCCCGGTTGATAACACCGATAGCAAACTATCTCCTTGAGCCAACATTCACTCAAGTGTCTCCTATAACATGTTTGACAAGGAGGGGGCACCTGACCGTCTTGTACAGCTCAACCTCTCACTATCTGTCTCCGTCCACCTCTGCTGTCCTGCCTCCTCCATGGTCCCCGACTAGACCTTGCCTGAACATCTAAAGACACATACCTCTTTCCTTGACCTTGCACTGCGGTGCCTCTCTAAAGGCCACCCTCAATCATGGCAGCTCTGTCTACCACCTCTGCAAATGTCTGAACCCAAAAGCCTATAACCTGCTCGAATAGATTCTGCCTTAGACCCTCCTTAAATTTTCTCGCATTCCTTTTCTCGTCAAGTATCAAATACGAAGCAAATCGAGATAGCTCGACAAACCTCGCCGCATATTGCTGTATTGTCATCGGTTCCTGCGTCAGATGCAGAAACTCTGCCGCCTTTGCACTCCGAACAGTAGCGGGAAAATACTTCTCGAAAAACATCTCCCTGAAACGACTCTACGTCACCGCTACAGGGTCCGGTCTATGCTCCTCCAACAACCTTGATGATCTCCACTAGTATTTTGCTTTCCCTATCAGCTTAAACATCGCGAATAGAACTTTCTACTCATCTGTACATGGCAACATTGCCAGCATATCCTCTATGTCCTGGAACCAATTCTCAGCTACCAGTGGGTCAACTCCTTTATAAAATGACGGGAGTCTTATCCGCGTGAACTGCTCAATCGTGTAGCTTCGCTCCCCTGAACCTCTAGTCATCTCAGCCATCACCTGCTGGGTGATACTATGTAATACAACATCTAAATCTCCTTTGCCGATACTGGATGACCCTGCATTATCACTACTCCCTAGATCCATCATGCAAGGGAGGTTTTAGAACTTTATCATCATAACTCACTATCACACCAAGCATACCAAAATCCACAATATATTCCGCTATACACATCTCTTTATTCCCATTTAAGATTCAATCCTACCATACGACGATAGTATCTATGGTTTTCCAGAAGTCGTCACCCTAGGAAAAACACAAACAACCACAGAACTCGTGCTTCCAGGTCTGAAGATAGAACCCTATATTCTAATCCCATCCTCTAACAATCATCTGACCCATATCTCGTTAATATCCATTCCTATACTCTGGTATTGTATTCTGCTATTTACTAAAGTCTGCAGAACCTAGCAAACCTAGACTCTGATACCAAACTGTGACGCCCTGATTTTTTATACCAATTTTTTTCCATATAGACCACACATATCGGCCACGTCAACCACTGATACCATAATACATAACCCGACTCACAAGTGGGTATCGGGTATACATCATACACACATACATAATCCTAATAGCGGAAGTCATTTCTTATTCATATATACATCCCATAGCGAATACACATACTAGAGTACAAAACTATCCATAAATACAAGTTTAATACTAAACCTCTAGGGAAACCAAACCTCCCTAGCTCAAAATACTCACCCTGGCTACTCAGGGTATTTGCTCCCCTCTATCTCAGAGCTCTATCACTGGGTCTATCTCGATTTCCTAAAATATTTAAATGATTGAGTGAGACACATCTCAGTAAGGCGGAATAAATTATCTACAGTGTGTGACAATATGAGATTCATTATATCATAACATATAAGCATACCAGTGTTAGTATTTTCTAAGAAAATATACCCTTTCACATTTATCATCATACAAATATACAAGATAAGCTTTTAAAAGCTTTTACTTTCATTTCCAAAATCATTCAATATAATCCAAATTTACCAGCGAAGTTCCTGAGAATATAGAAGCTTACCCGTTCATACAAGCAGCTTCTCTCTGCCCTGATATCATCTGCAGTCTAAACCGATTAATTCGGGTTCAGTTATAACTGATACTTATTAGAGCACTCACCTTACTCAGCAAGCCTTTAGGCGGTGTATTTTACTTCGCCTTAATTATTTATTAACTCAAACTATTCATTTTATTTCATTATTGTTCCCATTTTCATGTTCATTTCCATTCTCATTTCATTTCCATTTTCCATTTTCATTTTCATTTTCCATTCTCTTTTCCTTTCCATTTCTATATCTAGCTCATGAGTGTTGCCATATTGAGGTATCCGTGTCTGTACTCATGGCTGCCCTGAGGATCTCGCTCCACATCATGCTTCCTCCCATGAATAGGGTAATGCGGCCCGAAAGCTGGGCCTAATCACAGCTGGCCGACCTAGTTAGGTTAAATGTCACCATATATCTCATGTGTGTAGTACGACTAGCCGACCAAAGCCCTGATCCAGACTCATGGAGTACAAAAACTCTACTATATAGCTTAGCTTACTGCCACGCCACACGCTTCATGAGCCCGTGTGGTTGCATTGCTCCACTAGCAACGGTACCGTGCTTTCATTATCATAACTCATCATTAGGGTTTTCATATTCATCCATAAGGGTTTTCACTATCACATACCAACAATCATTATGTGGTATTGACATTTCATCAATCACATGTCTATATTTCCCGTGCGGATCCCCACTTTTCATTTCTCACAATTTAATATTCATATTATAGAATTAACGTGCAATATTCACATTTCACATATTTACATTTCCCATAATCATATTTCACATTTTAATATTGTAGAATTAACATTGCAGTATTTTCATTTCCCATATTCACATTTCTTATCATCATGTTTCACATGTTCACATTCCTCATATTCATATTGTAGAATTTTGCATTGCAATATACACATTTCAAAATCAGTATTCTCAGTACATTTTATCTTATAAACATCTATTTTCACAAATATTCAGTATTTCTCAAAACACATTCACATATTTCACATTTCTTCATTTTCTCTAAAAATACCTTTCGTGCATATTTTACTTTCATCATTTTCCCATAATTCAATTCTCATACCATAACATATTTCAATATCACATATTTCACAGGGTAATTCATTTATCACAATTTAAACATTTCCCAACACAATTCATATGCCACACAAATTTCATATGATATTTATATTATAAATAAATTTCAGGTAAAATATCATATACCATTTTTACATATTTTTCAACCCATAATTTCCATAAAAATACTTCTATAATTTATTCCTCTTACCTAGCTTACTAAGATGCTTGCAATTTAATCCAAACCTACACCCATATTGTTTTGAACTTAACACCTTGAAATTTATATTTTCCCAAACAAAACTTCAGTATTATTCCATCTACTACACTTTCCTCAGTTCAGAAATACCAAATATCTTATAAAATTTAAAATAACCAACTTACCCAGATTTTGGGATGGTGCCCAAGTTGGCCTAACCAATGAATTACTCCAGTAGACTTGAAGAAAATCTTTCCAGGAGTAGCATGATGACTTTCGATAATCGAATCAGAGAAGAATGAAGCAAAAAATCTAGAGAGAAGATAGAGGAGACAATTTTAGAGAGAGAGAGATAGAGAATAGCTGCATGAAAATTTCATCGAAATCCTGAGGTTGGTGTATTTATAAAATGCGGATTCGTCAATTAGACACGTCACCTCGTTGACGAGTCCACGAAGGAAGTTCATTGACGAACTCATAACCCTCGTCAACGAAATTCAGGCTCTACTAAACCCCTCTCGATAAATTCTCATTGACGAGACACGAGTCCACGTCGACAAGCCCAAGAAGGTTGCTCGTCGACGAACGCTCTGCTTTTGTCGACGAGACCTTGCTGAGTCTCGTTAGAAAAATCATTTTCTATCATTTCTTTATTTATTTAATTTTTATAATTCTTTGGGTTTGTACAAGCTTAAAGTTTTTCCTATGATATTTTACTTATAAATATTAGATTGGGAAAAACTCTTCATTGGCTTAAGAACTTGCATCCTTATTGCAAGTTTCATAAGTTTGTTTTGTGTTTTGATAAAATCATTTTTAGCAAGTTTAAACCCTAATATCCTTTGTGCTTGATATTTGGAAAATATTTCTTGGGATGTTTGCTTAGGGTTCTGGAGATGCTTTGAATATTTATATTGCAAATACATTATCTTGAAATCAAAGGTCTCATTCTCACATACACATATTGACATACATATTGTTGAGAGTTAACACATTGGTTAACGAAATCTCACTTGAGTATTAATTCCTTATCATCTGTGAGTGCATTAGTTGTATTGTGCATAGTGATACATATCTGCTTCTGTAGAAACATTTGAATTGTACGCAAAAATTGTTATCATCTGTTGTATTCTAGGCAAGACCTGAGGGGGTGTTGATCTAACCCGTAAGGATCATGTTGTAAAGGTTGAGGTCAATCCTAGTAATTTGACTTGATGTTGTAAACGGTGCCGCTCCACCCGTTAAGTGAACATTAGTGGTAATCCTCTTACTTGTGAGTTTGAGGCGGGAATGTAGGCAGTATTGGCCGAACCCTGATAACATTTCTTGTGCCTCCTTTTAATTGAAGATGATACTTCATTAGCTATTAAATCTATTGGAGATGCTCGTGTTCAAAATGGTACTTTTGTCCTACCTCTTAATAATGTTCTCCATGTTCCTCATCTGAAACATAACTTACTGTCTGTAAGCCAACTCACTGATCATTATCCCTTGAATTGTGAATTTTCTAACATGGGTTTTTGTGTGAAGGAACGGGAGACAGGCCACAAGGTGATGATGTCTCCCACAAGGTGATGATAGGACGGCACAAGGGTGATTTATATGTTATTTCCAGCCCCTATGAATTGCATTTTTCTAATAGATTTAAATCTAGCTCTGCAGAAGTATGGCACCAACGATTAGGACATCCTTAAGTTCTCGCGTTGAAATTGCTTTAGAATGAAGAATTAATCCAAGTTCAAGGAGTCAATAAAATGCGATCAATTTGTGATAGTTGTCAGTTAGGCAAACTTAATAAAATGCCTTTCTCTTGTTTTGATAATTCTAGTTCAAGTATTTTTAATAAAATTCATTGTGATTTATGGGGCCCATCTCCTGTTTTGTCTCTTGGAAAATTTCATTATTATGCATGTTTGGTTGATGATTTCTCTTGTTATACTTGGATCATACCTATGAAAACTAAATCTGAGTTTGTAGGTGCTTACCAAGCCTTTAAACAGTACGTAGCACGCCAATTTGAAAAGAAAAACAAAATCTTTGTGGAGAATTTTTTAATTCAAGGCTTGGTTCTCACTTCCAATCACAAGGCATAATTCATCAAATTTCTTGTCCTCACACCCTAGAGCAAACATGTATGGTTGAGCATCATCATAGAATAATTCGTGAATTGGGTATGACTATACTATTTCACTGTGGTGCTCCATTATACTTATGGGTTGAAGCCTTCACCATTGTTGTGTTTCTTCTTAATTGTCTTCCATATGTTGCTCTTAATCTTGATACCCATTATTTTAAGTTGCATGGTAAGCATCCCACTTACTCCTTTTGTGTGTTTGGAGCTAAATGCTTTCCCTACACTTGGGACACCCATAAAAATAAATTTGATCCAAAGACAATTCCATGTGTTTTTATGGGATAAAGTGACCAACACAAAGGTTACAAATGCTTCCATCCATCTACTCAAAAAATGCTCATCTCTCGACATGTGGCTTTCAATGAGACAAGCTTTCCATTCAAAGAGCCCCGTGGTTGTGACCTTGGCATTCCCTCTGATCAGTGGATAAGTATATTTGACTCATGGATGACTTTGCTTTTTGATCTTAGCTGATTCTTCTATGCCTATAGGGGATACTTCAGCATGTTTATCAACCGATTTGCCCATCCACGATGCTTCACCGATTGCAGCTATTAGACAGTCACTCTCCGTACACACCAACCCACTCGTGACCAATTCAACCTCACACTCCTCCGATAGCTCAGGTGACAACACTATGTTGTCACCTCCTGCCGAATTCCCTCCAAATCCTCCATCATGGACTTGAACACCAATTAGGATGACACACTTCTTGATTCTTCACATTCTGCTTCAACCATTCTCTCCAATACCAATCCTCTTATTGTGCCTTCTTTGTCTCAAGATCCAGCTTCAGCCACTGTTTTTGGTCCTTCTCATTCCGAGTCCCTCGCATCTCAGCCTAACGCATTGCAAACTTTGCCCAAGCCATCTTTGTCACAAAATCATCGAATGGTGACTTGATCTCAACTTGGAATTCACAAACCCAATCCCAAGTATGCTTTGACAATCTTGAGTCAAGAGACTCCCAGGGAACTTCATTCTATTAAATCTGCTCTCAATCATGATGGATGGAGGGCTGCTATGCAAGAGGAGATGGATGCACTTCACCATAATCACACTTGGTAGCTTGTTCCACGTGATCCTACTATGCATGTCATTGGCTCCAAGTGAATCTTTAAGCCGAAACTTAAACCCAATGGTACTCTTGATCAACTCAAAGCTCGTATGGTTGCAAAGGGATATCATCAACTAGATGGCATAGACTACACGGAAACTTTCTCCCTGGTTATCAAGCCCGACACAATTTGTCTTGTCCTCAACATTGCTCTAGTTCATCATTGGGATATCCGACAACTAGATGTTAAGAACGCCTTTCTTCATGGTCTCATTTCCGAAGATATCTATATGGAGCAACCACTCGGCATGGTTGATCCAGCATTTCCTAATCACGTTTGCAAGCTACAGTGAGCACTCTATGGCTTAAAACAAGCCCCGCGTGCTTGGTTTGATCGCTCTAGTGCTTTTCTCCTTCAACATGGTTTCTTTTGTAGCTTAGCTGACCTGTCTCTCTTTGTCTTGCATTCACCTCATGGAACTTTAATTCTTCTATTGCATGTTGATGATATGCTTCTCATAGGTTCAAATCCGCAGCTCTTAGACAACTTTATCCAGACCTTACATACCGAATTTGCCATGAAGGATCTCAGGCCAGTCCACTACTTTCTTGGGATTGAGATTACACATACCACTAACAGACTACATCTCTCACAATCTAACTATGCTCTTACTATTTTTGAAAAAACCCAGATGGTGGATTGCAAGCCTATGAGTACTCCTTTAGAGGCTAAGACTGAGGGTCTTGACAATGATGTTCCACTTGATGATCCCAGCTTCTACCGAGGGATTGTTGGAACCTTATAATACCTAACACTTACTCGCCCTGATCTTTCCTATAGTGTTAATTTTGCTTCACAATACATGCATGCACCCACTATTGCACATCTTAAAATGGTGTGTAGAATTTTGCGGTACAGCAAAGGGACTATTTCTCTTGGTCTCAATTTTACTTCTCACAATACACTTGATGTCTATGCTTTTTCTGATGCAGATTGGGCAAGCTGTATTACTACTCGACGCTCCACGACCGGATATTGTACCTTTCTTGGTTATAATCCCATCTCCTGGTGTGCAAAAAAATAGAATACCATTTCCCGCTACAGCACTGAAGCGGAATATAGAGCGATGGCCCACACTACTGCTGAACTTAGATGGCTCACATTCATTCTCAAAGACCTTAGAGTTTATTAACCAGCCTCTTGTGTTGTTTTGTGACAATCTTAGTGCTCTTCACATGATAGTCAACCCAGTTGTCCACGCACAAAGCAAGCACATCGAGTTAGATTATCACTTTGTGCGTGAACGGGTTGTGCTTGGTCTCCTTGTTATTTGTCATATCTCCACTACTCATCAAGTTGCATATATTTTTATGAAGCCCATGTCCAAAGCTTCTCTCATTTCCTTTAGCATCAAACTTAGCCTCTAGAGCTTGACACCTCCGAGCATGCCGCTACGTGGAGAAATAAGGAGATTACGACACTTTGGAGTAATAAGGAAGCATATGAATAAGGAGATTACGACACTTTGGAGTAATAAGGAAGCATATGCTCCCAATCAAGCATATTCTCGTAAGCAGCATGCTTATCAATCTGTTGAAATTTGTGATATTTGTCATTTAATGAGAAAGATTCGAGATTTGTGGATATTTGATGCACCAAATGAGTGCATGAAGATCCGATCCTACAAGTTAAGGCAACATGGAGATTTGTCTCTACCTTCTCCTTTATTTCTTGCACAAAAAATATAATCTTACCTTTTTTTATGTTTGTCCAGCATAGCTTAAATACCTATTGTAATCCCTTCTTGTTGCTTGCGTTGATAAAGATATATATGAAAATCAATTTCAGTTTTTAAATTCAAAAAATTCTCTAAAATAAATGAAATTATAAAAATTTTAAATTCATTTAATGGAGCAGGTAAAAAAATGTGTATTTCAAATTCACTGAGTAATTTTTTTTTTTTTTTGCATAGCGATCTTATTTCATTTTTATGGAATGATACAAACGTTTATATAAATATATATTTTTAAAAATATATATTATGATGTGACATGGTCTTTTTTAATAGCAGTAAAAAAAGTTCAAGAAAAAATAAGGCACGACTTCTTATTTTAGTTGCACAAATGAATTTATTAGATTATTTGCATTTAAATAGGTATTTTATTAGTTAGTATGTGACAATTAAAATTTATTAATTATACATCAAATAAATAAATTTATTATTTTATTCGCATTTAAATACTTTTGTTTTATTAGTTAGTGTGACAAAATTATACATAGAGTGCATTGCATATAAATTAAGGATATTTTTATAAAAATGTTTGTTTAATAATGTTTATACATACCTAAAATAAATTAAATTATTTTTTTTGGTGTGTAAATGTTCATTTATTTCTTCTAGTCGGTCTCTTAAATCGTTGTATATATTTTTATTTTTAAAAATAAAAAAAACCAGATGAAATAATTAATTATTATTATCGAAGATTTATATAATTTGTTTTGATCTTCAACTTCGTGGAAAAAAAATCCACAAGTTTAATAAATAAGGGGTTTTAAATTAAAATTTTTAAAATTAGTTTTTCAATCTGCTGATTAATAAGGAGTTTTTTCCCTTTTTATTATTAAAAATAAATAAAATATTAAATAATACTCTGATTGAGAAAAATTTTCCCAAATTAATGCTCACGTAATATCGTAGCTTGATGTTGCGAGATTTAAAGTGATGGGCAACTAGAAGGACGACGCGTGGCATAGAGAGATAAAGAGAGCAACCAGTGGGGAGGTGACGCGCGGTGTGACTGGGGCAAATCTCGCAGCTTGGAGCTGCGAGATTTAAAGGGAGCGGCAGAAGGCAATCTTGGGAGGGCCTTCGAAGTTCCTTGGGCGAAAGAAGCGAGATCTGCGAGCAAGGGTAAGGGAGGGTTTGGACTGAGAGCGCAATCGGAGAAAAGCCAAAACGCAGAGAAAAACTGAAAGGGCGATAACGAGCTTCCAGCCGAACCAGAAGGCGTGTCGCAGGGGTAGAGGAGGTGGCTTTTTCGCCATGGCTGCTACCAGAGCTCCTACTCCTGCAATTGAAAATTTATGTGAAGAAGAAGATCAAATACAGTAATTCATTTAAGGTTCGAAAAGAGAGAGAGAGAGAGAGAGAGAGAGAGAGAGAGAGAGAGAGAGAGAGAGAGAGATCACATTGAGGGGGTGTGAAGGGTTTTGAGAGCACAGTTGCAGTGGCGTTGAGTTGGGAGAGGTTTGAACATGGCAATCGATAGGCCATTTTAAGAGCCTCTGCAAGAATGAGAAACCAAATACACGAAAACAAAATACAAAAACAAAAGCAAAAAGCAGACTGTCGGAATTTTTGCGTTTCCCTTTTTAATTTTTGGCAAAATTCATGTTGATAATG
This sequence comes from Malania oleifera, assembly GCF_029873635.1. Classification (NCBI taxonomy): domain Eukaryota; kingdom Viridiplantae; phylum Streptophyta; class Magnoliopsida; order Santalales; family Ximeniaceae; genus Malania; species Malania oleifera. Next base: position 109,234,429 of record NC_080419.1, read on the forward strand.
TGATTGATTTAGAGGTGTCAAAACAAAATGTGAGATTTGGCTTCCTGCATAGGTTCTGATTCATTGCGAATAGGGATGGATTCTTGAAGCGAGAGCCTAGGCTTGCCGAGATTTCACCTTGGAGGTTATTGAACGACACATTGAAGTGAACCAAGGTAGAGATGAGTGCAAATTTTGGGGAAATCCTACCCATCAAGTTGTTCATGGAGAGATTTGTTAGGCTCGACAAATTTGACAAAGACTCGGGTATTCCCCCGGAGAGATCTTTTCCGTCCGGTAACAGAGATAACAGGGATGAACATCTAGAGATTTTTTCTGAGATTTCACCCATTAAATTGTTTCTACCCAAATCAAGCTCATTCAAATGTGAAAGGCCGGAGAGGTCGGCAGGAATGCGGCCTGTTAAATAATTTGACCGCAGACTAAGGATTTTGAGATTAGAGCAGTTGCTAAGTTCCGGCAGAATGGAGCCTGAGATGAGATTGTAAGACAACGAAAGAACGGCCAACGAACGCAGGAACCCAAATCTCGCAGGTCTATCCTGCGAGATTATCCACGTGTCACAACACTACTGGATTTCAAAGACAAATCTCGCAGCTTGGTGTTGCGAGATTTGTGCCACGCGTCACCTTCCCGCTACCGCTCCCTTTAAATCTTGCAGCTCCAAGTTACGAGATTTGCTCCAACTCCGCCACACGTCACCTTCCCGCTGGCTGCTCTCTTTAAATCTCGCAACACCAAGCTACGAGATTTGCTTCTCTCCATGCCACGCGTCGTCCTTCTAGTGGCCCATCACTTTAAATCTCGCAGCATCAAGCTGTAAGATTACGTGAGCATTAGTTTGGATAAATTTTTCCTAATCAGAGTATTATTTAATATTTTATTTATTTTTAATAATAAAACGGGAAAAAACTCGATTAATAAGACTAAGAGTTTTACCTTTTTAAGCTGCAGAAATAAAGTTCTTCTCTCTCAAAAACTAAAAATAATAAAAATAGATTTTTCTTTTACTATGTACACGTGTTACATTCTCTCAAACATGACATCTTCTCTTTGGAATGCATGCAAACTTGTCAATTTCCCAAACAGAAACTTCACATGCACACAGAGCTGCAAAATCATGCACAATAATAATGCAGCTGGCTTCTGCACGCTTCTGCCAGCTGCAGCACGCACTTCCTTTATATTACCAACTCATCAAAAACTGAGACAGACACACAAACCCCTTTCCCTTCGTCTTCTCCTTCCAGAAATGGCATGTTCAAGAATCCGTTCAATCAATCCTCACTTCTTTATGCCTATTCTTCCTGGTTCCCACCAAGAACTGGTCGCTGCCACTCATCTCTCTCTCTCCCTCTCTCTCGGCTTTTCATTTTTACTCTGTGTTTATACATATGTTTCGTTTTCATAATAATGAATAAATGCTTCTGCTAATCGGAAAAAATGCAATACATGTTTGTTTATCTATTGCAGTTGATTCCATCTTCTTTCATGATCAAATACTATTGGATGGCACTCACGGTGAACATTGCAAGCAAGCTGTCTTGAGGAGCAGCAGCACCAGGAAGCACTGGCCGGTAAAGATGAACGGCCGGCGTTTGGAAGATGGTTGGCCGGAGTTTGCCAGAGATCATGACTTGCACGTGGGCGATTTCTTGGTGTTCAGGCATGAAGGGAACTTCCTGTTTCATATTACGGTCTTTGACCCAACTGCCTGCGAGAGGAAATACCCACCGTCTTATCATCATCATGTAAAATTAGAAGATGATGATGATCAAAGCCAAGAGAATGATCACAGTTTCAAACTTGGGCCTGTCAAGGATTTCAGAGGTAAGTAATATTTTGTATTATGGTTTCTTCCTTAATGTGACAATGCTTGTTTTCAATCTCACTTCACTTCACATTTATTGCTTCTTGATTTTGAAGGGTCTAAAGATGTCTTAAGGAAGAAGCCAGAGCATCCCTGTTTTTGGCGCACTGTACCATTTCATAAGGATCCCAGATTGGTGAGTTTTCGCAAAATATTTATTCCTTTATTTATTTATTCCTATATATTAAAAAAATCCACGTGCAAAAGTTTTTTATACCATCCGATAAGAATGCGATGTGCTGTGTAGGTTTAATAGTTACGAAATCATAAATGGAGGAATTGTATTATGAAAGCATTTTTCATCTGTTCAAACTTCTAGTTTAAGCATGCACATAGTTTAAATATGGTCAGAATTGATTTTTGATATTTATGATGGATGCTCATATGCTATTTTAGAATATACCATTATCCTTTGCGAGAGCAAATGGTTTAATTGACAGATGGTGCAAGATGATCCTAGTAGACGAGAAGGGAAAATCATGGCCAGTGAATTTAAGGCAGAGAAAAAGTATCGGCCTTGTTTGTATTTGTCGCGGTTGGCTTGCCTTCCGAGTTGGGAACGACCTGAAGAGTGGAGACATCCTGATGTTTGAGCTTATTGAGAAAGGAGCCACACCCATTATTAATGTTCATGGTAAGATTTAATTGCTTCATGAATATTATCCACCATGTTATGGGCAAGATGGTGGTAACTTTCCACTCACCATGTTATGGGCAAGATGGTGGTGACTTTCCACTCACAATTATTGGGAGAAGGTAAAGCCTTATCTGTCATTATTTGATATAATGATAGTTAAAAGGCAATAATGGAGTATAGTAAATCTACACACACCCCCCTTTGTTTTGGGTAGAAAATAAACTTCTTTAAAAGGCCACTTTGCAATTCTCTCAATATATGATATTGAAGACGAACAAAATAACTTCTAGAAATTATTGGATTTTTTAATGGGGGAGAAGGTAAGTCTTATGTGCCATTAATTGATTTAATAATGGAGCATAGTAAACCCATACACACCCCCTTTGGTTTGGGTAGAAAATAAATTCTCTCAATATATCATCTCAAAAGAAGAAGATAAATTTCTTGATTAGCTCCTTTGTGGTTTTCTTTCTGAGGTGATAAATGTTTCTATAAATTTTCAATTTCATAGTGAATATTTATGTCTCTCTTTCTTGTCTCGTAGAATTAATTTCTCTATATCAACATTTCGTTTCTACACATCAGTGGCAACCCTTTTGCTTCTTTAATTTCCCTCTAAATATATAAAAAATGAGGGAATAGTTAAGTCATTAGTGATTAATTCTTTACACAGGATAAACATATATTTAATAATTTATGACAGTAGAAAATGCAATATTGCAATGGATACACTTTATTATTAACTCGTTATTATTGCCTGTTATTGGAGAAGTCATCTCTACCAAATGCCTTTGTCCTTATTTTGTTGAAACTATGAAGCGGAGCAACATCAAGAGTTCTTATTTGGTAAGTTACACATTTGTGTTCAAATCATAAGATAAAAAATAGTAATTAAGCTATATTAATTTCTCATACACAAACAAATTAATGAATGCAATGTTGGGTTGCTGACTATTCCTAAGAAATTTGTAATAGCGAATGATTTGTCACACAAAAATTGTGAAATAATCCTCAGAGATCAACAAGGAAGGTAGGTCATGGCCTGTGACATTGATCCATAAAAATGATGGTAGAGTTTGTATTGAAAATGATTGGAGTAAGTTTACTGTGGCAAATGACATAAAAGTTCGAGATGTCTTTGTGGTAGAGCTTGTTAAGAAAGGAATGAAGCTTGTTATGAACTTCTTTTCATGGAAGGAATTCTATCTCTTGCACAATCACTAGAGAGTAAGCATTAGAAAAGTTTTGTTATGTACAAATATGACTAAGTAATAACTGAACTTGTCTTCAATAGGAGACTAAACAATTAGTTCTTTGTATTTTGAGTATAGTACGCTTTTATGTAATTGCCCTATTGTATAGTATGCTTTTATGTAACTGACTTATCAATTGAGAAAGGGGAATTAGGCAGCCTGATATGTATTTGATACTTGTTTGGTTTGTGGTGGTTGCAGGATAAGAATGATAATTATCTTTGGTGAATTTAAGTTTGTGAGGGTTTTAAATAAAATAGTATAAAAAATTATGTGGAAAAATTAATTTCATTTAAATTCACTCTAATTCAAGTTTGGTATTTAAAGAGACGACCTTAGGTTGCATAGTATGAATTTGGGATTTTTTTTATTCCATGTTTTTATTATTATTTTTATTTGAACTAAACTCACTTCAATTTTGGAGGAAGTATCATTTAAATTCAAACAAGCTTGTACGACTCACTTAGGATCTTCATTCCCTAATTTTAATTAGTGAAAGTACACACTTTTTGGCAAAAATAGAATTATTATAATTTTAAAATGTTATGACTTCACAAAAAAATTATTGTCATCATAAAATAAATGAAATTTTAAAATGTTATGACTTCACGAAAAAAAAAAAATCACATGAATTTCTTGTACCAGAATAGTTATTAAATCATAAATGGCTTGTTTCAATTTGTGAGGGTCACCCGGCCAATCCTATGTATACTCGAAATCGAAATGAAATGTTTTCAGCTACTTTCCAAAATGCATGCATTTTCTTGTTTCATAGCAACCGGAGAAGAAGATGAGGCTGGCCGGAGACGAGGCGAGACAGGCGGAGAGGAAGAGGCTGGCCCCCAGAAAACGGCAGGAGATGGGAGCCTAACCGGAGCTGACGGAGATGAACATTCGGCCAGGGAACAGCCGGAGGAGACAGCCACACATATGCTCGCAGAGCACGTGATGCCGCGCAGGAATCGAAAAAACAGCAGCACGTCCCAGACCCGAAAGAGTCAGACTCGGGAATAGGATAGGGAAGAAGGAGTTTTTTCCCGTTTTATTATTAAAAAGAAATAAAATATAACATAATACTTTGGGAAAAAATTTCCGCTCACGTAATCTCGCAACTTGATGCTGCGAGATTTAAAATTTCAGCCAATAAGAAGCTGCCGCGTGGCACAGTTACAGAGAAAATCTCATAGTATGAAGCTGTGAGATTTAAAGCCTCAGACCAATAGGGTGATGACATATGACACTGACCAAATCTCGCAGGTTACGGCTATAATAAACATTTCTTTATAAATTATAACTTTCTTTTTTTACAACTTTAAATTTAAATAATAAAATTCTCTTTTAATAAATTTAATCATAACTTTCCCTTATAAATATAATTTAGAGTTAAATTTAAATTTAAACTTAAATTTAAAATTTAAAATACATAATTTAAAAAAAATCTTTACATAAAAGAAATTATTGATTATAAATAAGTATTTTGTCATAAAAATTTGGATAAAATCCAAAAAAAAATTTCAAAATATGATTCTCACCCCTGAATTTTCAAAAAAATACTAAAAATTTCTTATAATTCAATTTTATTGACGGAATGAATATTTTGTTAGTTAACTATTAAGTGCATGTGGAATAACAAAATTTGTCCTTAATAAAATGATATTTTAAAATGACATTAATTTAGTAAATAAAAAAAATATATATATATATGATTAATATAATGATTAAAGTCAAATAAGTGGATTAGAGACCGAACAAAAATTTCGAATTGACTGCTTTAATGCTTTGGGTCAACTAATTATATAAGTATGACAAAATAATTTGTAGTATTTCAAAATTTTCTAAAAATATAATTGGAAAAAAAGAAATTTCTCAATAAGTTATAAAAATGCCTAGTAATTATAATGTTGCAAAATGTTTATTAGATGTAATATTTAAAATTAACAATTAAAATTTATTATTTAAATTTAAATTTAAATTTGTAAAAAGGGAAAGTTATAATTAAATTTAAATTATAACTTTAAAAATTTTAAATTTAATTAAATTTTAAATTTATAAGGGAAAGTTATTTTTTAACAATTAAACAATTGTTATATTTTAAATTTAAGTTTATAAAATTTATAAACTTAAATTTTATATTTTAAATTATAATTAAATTTAAATAAAACACATTGTTAATTTTAAATATTACATCCAATAAATATTTTGCAGCATTATAATTACTAGGCATTTTTATAATTTATTAAAAATTTAATTTTTCTAATTATATTTTTAAAAAATTAACAATGTGTTTAATTGTTTAATTGTTAAATTTATAAGGGAAATTTTATAAGGGAAGTTGTTAAAATTATATATTTTAAATTTTAAATTTTAAATTTTAGTTTAAATTTAAATTTAACTCTAAATTATATTTGTAAGGGAAAGTTATGATTAAATTTATTAAAAAAGAATTTTTATTATTTAAATTTAAAGTTGTAAAAAAGGAAAGTTATAATTTATAAAGGAATGTTTATTATATCCGTAAATCTCGCAGGACTAATCTGCGAGATTTGGTCAGTGCCACGTGTCACCACCCTGTTGGTCTGAGGCTTTAAATCTCGCAGTTTCATGCTTCGAGATTTTCTCTACAATTATGTCACGCGGTAGCTTCTCATTGGCATCAAGCTGCGAGTTTACGTAAGCATCAGTTTGGAAAATTTTTTCCCAATAAGAGTATTATGTTATATTTTATTTTTTTTTAATAATAAAATAGGAAAAAACTCGAAGAAGAAGGCAGGAGAAGGTGCACGCAAACTGAAATACGCAGCACCTTATTCAAAAGTGTTCTTTTGGAAAACACCAAAAATCAACTCGCTGCCAAAACATGTCAGAGAGGAAATACACGCCCAGCAATTTACAAGCAGTCCAAGAAAAACACCCATTTTTTCTCTTTGGAGCCGTGTGATCAAGGGATGTAAAATTAGTCACTAAAACGGACACATGAATTATCGGTGCATAATTTAACAAAAATAAAGAAGAAAAACACCCAACAAAATATAAACCCAGCACCCAACACAAACTCTGAATTCTGAAAGCCCAAAACTCAGCTGAACAAAAGCGCAACTTGTAACGATTTCAAAATAATAATAATAAAAAATAAAATTTCAACCTTTTAATTTCTTACATCTATAAAAATAAAAAAAAAATAAAAAAAAAGTGAACATTTTTTTTTTGGGTAAGGTGCCACCCACTTTTGTATCTTTCAAAATAATTATTCATTTTTCAACCACCTCCATAATTAGCTATTTTATTTTTAAAAGTAGCATGTCAAACACATTTATTATTTTTCAAATACAACCTCCTTCATAATTAGCTATTTTTTAAATAGTAGGCTAGTACTTTTATTATCTTTTAAAATAATTATTTATTTTTTAAAGATAGCGGATTAACCACCTTCATAATTAATTATTTTTTTTAAAATTAGTAGGGCAACATTTTTATTATTTTTTAAAATAATTATTCTTTTTTTAAAGATATTGGATCAAACACCTTCATAATTAGCCATTTTAAAAAAAAAAAAAATTAGTAGGCCAACACTGGTTTATAGTGGCAAGAATGCAAGGAAGGAATAAGGAAGAAGAAAAATGTGAGAGAAAGATTTGAGTGGTGGAAAGAAAATTTCTTCATACTTGAAATTCTCATTCTTCCACTCTTTCAAACCTCATTTTTACATTTTAAGAGATAAATTTTCTAAAAAAATCGTTGTGATCGCTTCACAAGTTAAATCAATGTATGTTTCTAAATAAAATTTTGGTGGTATACTTTGATTTTTATTTTTGAAATTTGGAGGTATCCTAATTCGATTTTTAGAAATTTTCAAGATTTGTATCTTTAACCTTGTCGAAATATTGAATGTCTAAAAGATAAGAATTTCTTTGGAACCGAGGTTTTTGGCCAAAAATTTTGAAATTTGGTGGGTTGATAGTTAATATATCAATATTCTTGAGAATTAAATTTTGAAATTTTTTGAAGTCATTTGGTATGATTTTTGATTTTTCAAAGCTATAATCGGTTGTTGTCATATGGTCCGGGCCGGGTCATAAACCAACGGGCTGGGTCATAAACGGGTCAATGTTAAATGGATCCTAATCATATAAATCCTAATCCGCTTAAACGGGCAGGTCACGGTTACCCACTTAAACAATAATTATATATTTTGATTTTTTTTAAATTTATTTATTTATTTAAAAAATCCTTATAATACTTATTAAATCTTTAAAAAACATAAAAATGTAAGAAAAAAAAAGCTACGGACCGAGCCAACTTGAGAGAGAGAGAGAGAGAGAGAGAGAGAGGGAGAGGGAGATTTGAGATCTGAGAGGGAGGGGGACTGAGGGAGACGAGAGTGAGAGGGCAGGGGAGTGAGGGAGACGAGAGTGAGAGCACTGAGAGGGAGACGGCGTGCGGCGACGTTGTGAGGCGAGGGCGTGCAGTAATGGCGTGAGGCGAGGGTGTGCGGCAACGGCGTGAGGCGACGACGTGCGGCGACGACGGGCAGAACTGGGCAGAGCGCTAGAGCCGCAGAGGGCAGTGCCGTAGTGGGTCTGTGGCTATGGATGACGGCTGGAGGAGACGATGACTCGAGAGGAGTACCAGATCGTTCGCACTTCGCAATGGACAGCAGGCAGCAAGCAACAACACTGGCAGAGGATCTGAGGAGAGGATTGAGAGAGTGAGAAAGATTGTCATGGGTTTAGGACTTTAGGGTTAGTATATAAAGGGTCCAGTAAATGGGTCATCCGTCGGGTTTCCAACCCAAACACGATTAACCCGTTTATACACGGGTCAACTCGTGATCTACCCATTTATTAAACATATTGATTTTTCTAAACCCAAACCTATTTTAAATGGATGGGTCACGGATGATCCCACCACCCCTTTTGCCACCCCTACATATGCAGTTAAAGCCATAACCAGACTTAAGTTCAGAATTTATTTTATGACTTATACTTTGAATATGACTACGAAATTTGGTAAACTCATATATAACATATATAGGAACATATAAATTTAATTTAGTGATTTTTGGAGTTAAGAATATGACTTTTTGATTTTTCAAAAATGTTGAATTTTGGGATACTCAGTTCAATTAGGAGAACTAAAAGTTAATTTCAAAATTCAAGTTTAGTGACCAAACGATGTTGTATGGGTACAAAATTTATCTCTAAATTATAAGCATAAAAATAAGATCATTTTGGGATAAACCTCATATTTTTTGGAATAGCGATTTATTTAATACAAATGAATTTAGAATTAGACCTTTGAGGGGGTTTAAAGTGAAATTATAATTCATTTTCTAAATCATGGATTTGTGGTTATCTTGTGATAGATTAAGGATTTACTAGAAAGTTTTCAATTCTCAAGAAGATGAAGGTAAGTGAGTTTGATTATGTTAACTTTTTATAAAATATTCCCGAGTTTATTTTTAAAGAAATATTTTAATTTCTCCTGGGTAATTTACATCATTATATTCTATTAAAAATAAATATTTTTAACATGAAAATCGCGTGGCATAAGCTTATTTTTTGAAAAGTACGTTACATGTTTTATGAAAATATGAGTAATGATGAGATTTTCATGATGCTATTTTATTGCATAAATTATATATATTAGTATGTTTTTAAAACTCCTTATGACTCAAAGATTACAAAGTTACCAATGCTCGACACTATAACTTACAGTTTACAGAGATCAGAGTACACTCACATTATTTTATAGAGTGGTTTTATAGAATAGTGGATTTCTCTTAAGTACACACTTGGTTCCGGATTAGGACTTAATAGGAAAAATCTTACTTACAGTTAAAATTAAAGTTTGACTTAGTTTGCACTGCAAAAAAACTAGTTTTTAGTAACGAAACTATTAGTGATAGATTCAATTTCGTTACTAAAAGTGCGTATTAGTGACGATTTTAGCAACCGTCACTAATACGGTATTAAATTTGTTAAATTCCAATGTTTTCTTAATCTCCTTCCAAATAAATTTTCCAAACACTATACCCTATAAGTAACATAGGAGCCTCCCAACTCCCTAACTGAAGATCTAACAACATTAAACTTTCAACTTAAGACCTAATTAGGGAAACGAAGATCAAATGCATGCATAAAATCTAGTCAAAATAAAAATCTTTATGTATGTATGTATGTATGTGTTTGTGTGTGTATAAATTTAAATAGATCATAGTGTTTCAAAGCTTACTTTTTTTTTTTGGTACCACTTATAAGATGCAGTCATTACGCATTGGATTATTCTAAACTGTTTAGTGTAAATACCCTGGTTTGGAACATATCTTTATAGAAAATGTCCTATTTACAGGGAAAATGCTGTCAAAATTTTTCAAAACTTTTATAATTTTGGAAAATATAATCTCATGGACTTTCATGCATATCATTGTCTTTTTTCTTTTGAGTCATAAAGTTGTCTTGAGCACATTGAACATCTGAATGATGCAAAAATCTTCTAAATTGCATGCTTTTGTGACTTGCAGGTTTATGAAATGTTCCATTTACAAACGGCATGTTGCCGAAAATTTGTTAAATTTCTCCCAAAATAATCAATGTCATATACCATATTTGTGAGAATGATTATAGTGTGTTGAATGTTAAAACACTTTTGAAAAGATGAGGGAAGTTCAAATGAAATTTGAATTTCATCTCTAAATTTATTTTTGCATATGCTAAGTGAAAATTTTATCAATAATGAACTCATTTGCATTATTTGATTATTGTTGTTGTTTTAGAGTCCTAAAGAAGCCATACAAACCATTATCAACATCTCATTCTATTTTTTCATAAAACTATAGTCTAATATAGATTGTTTCTGGGATGCATAAACACATTACATTATTTAATACTGATTATATAAAGATCTTGTGTACTCATAAAATTCATTAATTACTGGTTGGATTATTGTGAATTGTTTAGTGTAAAACACCTAGGTTTCGAACATATCTCTATGGAAAATGTCCTATTTACAGGAGAAATGCTGCTAAAATTTCTCAAAACTGATAAAACTTAACTATTTAAAATACTATTAATTTTTTTTAACTTTGTCCGAATGTTCGATTATTTTTCTATCAAATCATTGATACTTATAGTACGTATATGGTCAAAAATTATATACTAAGTTTTTTTTTTTTTTTTTATAATTCATAATTTGTAGGGTTTGCGACTGTCACAACATCAACATGATGTCATGTACTACAGTCGGATGCAGCTTTTGATTTTATTTTTTTTTTGTATTTTTTTTGTTATCTGAACATATGAGATTCATGTATAAAATATTCAGAATTTGTATAATGTATTTGTATTTGATTTTGAATTAGAATTTTTAATAATTTATGAATCTTTTTAATAATTATGGTTTAATGTTATCTATGCAAAAATGTAATTACAGATTTTCACAATAATTAATAATTAAAAAAATATTAATTTTAAATTATTAGTGACGGTTTGAAAACCGTCACTAATAATTGTCTATAGATATTAGTAAAGGATCAAAACCGTAACTAATACTATACTATTAATGACGAATTTAAAATTAATATTGTCTATAGATATTAGTGATAGTTTTTAATTAATAACATGTCATATGGCGCCCAACGTGGGTCCCACTGCTGACGTGGTGGATAATGTGGCGCAAGCTCGATTGTTGACATGGCATTTGACTAGACTACTTACTTGGCGCTAACATGGCGCATTGACTTGATGCTGACTGGATGGACACATGCTAATGGGGTGTTAACTTAGCGCTGATGTGGCACGCTGACGTCAGTCGTCTTCTTCCTTCAACCTCACCGTTCACTCGCCAGTGCGTGGGCGCTTAAGGACACTTGCCGATCACCGATGGGTGCATGAAGGTGCGTGGGAGCACGTGGGAACGTCACCTGGCCCTCGATGGCGCGTGCAGGCATGTGCGGCTTTGTTCGAGTTCTGGTTACCACCGTTGGCTTCGTTTTGACGAGAAGAACACATTGGTAGCCTCAAAATTGAGTTTTGAGCTACTAGACAAAGGCTCTAATCCAGCAATTTTGCTTCCATCTGGCGATTTTGCTCTAACCTTACTCTAATACCAATTGTTGGGATGGATCTATGAGCAACAATCACACATGAGCAAAATAAACAACCCAAAAATGGAACACCGAATTTTACGTGGTTCGCTCTACTGTGACTTATGTCGTCGGGAGCACACAACAATCCACTAAAACCGGGAGAATAATATAAGGAGGAGGAGCACCTCTGCCCAACCTACTCTATCTCTCTCTCAACACAACTCTATGTTCCTCACACAACACTCTCGCACGCAGTTCCTTCACTCTCTGCGCACACTGCACTCACAATGTCAACGAATGCAGCTAGGTTGGTGCGGCTGCCTACTCCATTACGAGGCACACCCTAACACAATGTACGCTTTTGCACACTTGATGCCAAACAATGAGGACATTCCCCATTGTTTCATTTTCGAATGCTCTTTGATTTTGGGAAGCTCCATTCATCCCCCAAGTAGAGAGCTATTTGCATGTTGGAGTACAAATTGTTTTGCTTTCTGGGTTTTTGCTATTCCTAAACTAAAAATAGATATTAATTAATACAAATAGGTCAACCCCGTACATCCAAATTTCACAGGGAGGATACCTTGTCACTAAGGAAAACATAGTGTGAAAACCACCAGCACCTCAGCACCCCCATTTTTACAACATCAACCAACATTATGGGCAACATCTTGGCGTTGAAAAAACTTTCCATATCCTATTGACCCACATCATTGTTACTAAGATTTTGTAACAAAAATAAGAAGTGGTGAAAGGTAAAATGCTTATGAGCTTGTATAATTGTGAGCTTGGTATTCCAATTAGGCTGATTATGCTGGTGTTTGATCTCCTAGAGTAGTCCAGGTAAGGTTAACTTAACAAAAACACAGAGTATCTGGAGCTTATGCAGGATCCAATTTGGGGGTGGGGGGGGGGGGGGGGGGGGGGGGGGGTAATGCTTCCTCTTAAAGCAGTTTTTAGGAAGCATTTTGGCATTCAAATATTTAAATGGATACCACCATAATTGCTCTCTATGAAGCACCTAGGATCTCTCCTTTTAAGACCTCCAACGTGAAAGTTATAAACTTTAACCTCTGAAATGTCTCATATGAGTCAATTTTGCATGTTATATTATGTGTAATAAGATTAATGCAAATAATCACATTGCATCTTGAATAATAGACAAAGGATTTAAATTTTTCAAATTAAAACTCTTTGTATTACTTAAAGGACCATTGATATTTCTATCAAAAATTAAGAAAATAAAAACCAAAAATGAAAATGAAAGTAGAAAAACTTGATTGAAAAAATGTTCATTTTTTGTTCTTGAATCATATAACAATTACAAAATAATTTAAATAATAAAATTACAATATATATATATATATATATATATAAAAGTAGAAATAGATGGTGTTATAATTATTTTACTTAATAATTATATTTCAAAACTCACCTTGGTGCTGCAAGAGCAGTCTTCTTTTTTCTCCTTTTTTTTTTTTAAAGAGGTACTACAATAATCTTTTTTGTAAACGAAAATTGAAAAATAGTACAAATACATTTAAATGATTCATTTTCCCCAAAATTTCATGAATTTTATGGATTTTTTTTATTTTAATTATATCTTAAATCAAAATAGTCATTTATTCTAATTTTAATTAAAATTATGCATAATCTTTAAAATGAATGGCATATTAACTAATAGATTGATTTATTTGAAAATTTTGAATAATAAGTATATAAATAATAATAATAAAAGGTATATACTATCAATTTGTTTAGAAACATTTACAGACAAACCCCTCACTCACTCAAGATAGGACTTCTTAGTCTTCTGCTCTTGTACTAATCCATGGATGTGGAAGCAAGTGACAATTTATAAAGACATTTTATTCAGATCCACATAAATTTAAATCTAATGTCCAAACTCCAAATTCAAAATTATGGTCAAGTTATAATCTAGTATACAAAATTTATTTATTTATTTTCAAATTCACTCCTCTTGTCATAGATTTTCTTGTCAATTTGTATTATGGGTAATATCAATGTTCTCTGTTGTTCTTTAAAAAAATTCTTTTTGTCAATGTGAATATTATGTTGCTTAAGAAGATTTATATTGGATAGTTTGCTCAAAATTTCAAGGTTAACTAAGATTGAATTTAAAATTAAATGTAAAATCATCTTAAGAGGTAATTAAATGCTTTTCTTAGGCCATCTCATGCACTTTTCTTTGCACAAATGAAATTACGAGCCAGCATTTAGTACGTTGAAATCTATAGCATATAATAAAAGTGAATTTGAATACCTAAGTCGTTGACAAGTGGTATTTCTCTTTGCATTATTTGACCCGGATGGATTTGGAGTGAATTCGGTTAATTTAAGAGCTGTTTTTGCTTATATCTAAGCGGATTAATTTGTTTATTAGACTTGTTCAATTAGAGTTAGAATGATTTACTTATAGCTGCCTTTGTTTTTTTTTTTTTTATTTAAAATTTTCAGCAAACCAACTTAAATCAACTGCTAAGCCAATTTACAGAAGCATTAATGGGTGGTGGGGAGTGCACATTCATCAACTTACTTTGCAAATCCAAAAACTACTTTGATAGGTGCGTTTTCTCTATTTTTCTTGGGCGCATGATAGCATTTGTCATGTGGCAAGAGCTTATTAGGCGCCAACATGCTCTATCTAAATAGGTCGATGAAGGCCTGGCAAAACGGGTTATGACCCGTTGGGTCACCCGGATCCACCCGTTTAAAACGGGTTCGGGTTTAAAGAAATTAACCCATTTAATATTTGGGCGGGTCACGGGTTAACCCGTTTATAAACGGGTTTTTCGGGTTTGGGCGGGTCACCCAGCGGGTGACCTGTTTTTTTGGATCCTTGCCTTAATGCATAATTCCATTTCCAGCCTCCACTCTTCACTCCAGGCGCCGCTCCAGCTTCATAGTCGCGACTCACGACTCACTCACGCAGTCACGCACACGGCACACGGACAAGGCACATGCCTTCAGGGTTTGGCTTCAGTAATTTTCAGAGTCTCAAGAGACTCAGTCCGTCAACACAAAAAAAACCCTAAGGGCTCTAGGTCTCTAACCCGCGCCGCGGCTCTTGAGTCTCAAGCTCTCAGCCTCTTCCTCTCCTCTCCTCTGGATTTGGTGCGCTGCAAGCCTGCAACGTGTCGGACGGCCCCGACCTGTCCTCTCCTCTCCTCTGGTGCGCTTCTACTTGCCGAGTTGCCGGACCTGCCAGTGCTGGGAGCTTGCAATCGATCCACTCCACCTTGAGTCGTCGTCGTCGTCTCCAAGTCTCCTCCAGGCTCCACGAACCACAGCGGACCTGCCAGTGCTGTGTGTGTTTTTTTTTAATTTCACATGTTTTAAAAATTGTATCATTAAATGGATGTATTTTTTTTTTACATTTTATGTTCTTTTTATTTAGAAATTAATAAATAAAATGCAGTTGTTTTTTTTTTTAAAAATGTCATTTTATATGAAATTTTTAAAAATTTTAAAATAAAAAAATCATATTTTTTAGACGGGTGACCCGTTACCCGCCCGTTTATTAAATGGACGGGTTAGGGTTAGCATGTGTGTGATCCATTTAACATCGACCCGTTAATGACCCGGCCCGTTTATGACCCAACCCGTTAGTGACCCGCCCAAACCCGACCCGCCCGCCCGTTTTGCCAGGCCTAGGTCGATCACCCTCATTTTTTCTTGTACTTATAATGTGTAAGAATTTTGAGGCCTATTCGAAATTTGAAAAATATTTTTAAAAATAAAAAAATATTAAAAATTGTACACTTTAATGTTTGGTTGTTAAGAAAAGTAAGAGAAAAAATGACAAATATATTAAATTCATCAAGAAAATTTTGATTTTACACATTATTGATATTTAACTTTTCAATTTTTAATCATATTAAAATAAATATGTATTTTCGTAGAATTTAATATAAAAGGAAAATATAATTAAATTTCCTCCCTATTTTTTCTTTTTCTTTTGCTCCAATCAAAATTATTAATCCCAACAAGCTTTGATAAGTCTAAATTAATAAATGAACCCCATACTCACACATAATTGAATGTATGAAATGAAGTACTAATTGAATTGGGAGAGTAGACTTTATCATCATGATTAAAATAGATGGATGAGTGTTATGGTAGAGGAGATGGAGTTACTGCATAAGTATTAAATGTGGGAGTTGGTGGAACTTCTAGAAGGGAAGAGGGTGATAGGATGCAAGTGGGTGATTTTTCCGTTGTTTTATGTGAATGACATGTTAATTACTGGGAAGGATTTGACTAAGGCTAATCAGTTGGGAATTCTGTTGATAAAATGTTTTGACATTAAGGTTTTGGATATGACCAAGAAGAGTCTTGGGTTGAAGATACTCAATGACAGAGTTGCAGGGAGATTGAGATTATCTCAAGGTGGCTTTGTGAACGGAACTACAGAGAGATTGTGTTGTCTCAAGGTGGTTTTGTGGCAAATCAATGTAAATTGTCTATCGCTCAACGCCCAAGGACGAACAGTGATATTTGGGATATGTCAAAGGTCCCTTATACTGGTGCAATGGGGTATTTCAACAAGAAACATAGTGTTCCATCAGTTGTGGGATTTGTCGATGCAAACTATGTAAGGGATTTGGATGACAGAAGGTATACAATAGGGTATGTATTTACTGTTATAAGAATGCCTATTTGTTGGAAATCTAGGATATAGTCTTAGGTTGCACTATTTACAACTGAGTTGGCATTTTTGGTAGTAAGCAATGCTATCACAAACAAGTTCAAGCATTGTTTGGACTTGATTTATGTCTCCAGTTGCTAAACGGGAGGCGGTCCAAACCTAATGTCCCAAGGTCAAGGTGGAGCAGAGAGTTTATTTTTTCAGTCTTCTCCTAAGGGGTATATATTCACCAAGATGGAGATTGTTTTAATATATGACTCATATGATTGAGTGGAAGACATGTACAAAGAGAAAACATGAAGAAAATAAGAATGTTGATTTGCAAGAGGAAACTGTCGATGGTTTCCCTGTAACGTCAATGGTTTGGTTCAGATTTAGTGAAACAGTCAACAATTTTGAACCTGTTACATCACTGTTTGTTCTCCGTATTAAGCCTTCGACGGTATCTCTGCAAACTGTCAACGGTTTGGCTCGGTTACTCAACATTTGTTTTCAAATTTTGAATTGAGACATTGGACAAGTTGGGTTTTGGAGGGAAAGCCTCTGTGAAACTTATATTTACATGGTTTATTTTGTAACTGTGTAATGTTCATGTCTTTATACATAAGATAGTGAAATTTACATCGTCGATTGCTCCCGTGGATGTAGGCATTGCCGAACGACGTAATTTTTTGTGTCATTATTATTGCTTTTATTATAATATGCATGATTGTTGTTTTGTACATTTCACTGTTGAGTGCTGCATTATACGACCAATTTATTCTATTGTGCATTCGATTTTCACAACACTTTGCTTTTAAATGCTTTCTAAAAGGGCCACTTTCTTTGAAGAGAAAAGTGGAGAAGACTTATAAGAAAAGAGAAAAAGGGAATCGAAATGGGTTTCTTTCCACTTTGTATTTTGGTTCACTTTAGATGAAGAAATGAGAAAAGAAATGAAGAGAGAGAACAAGTGAAAAAGAGAATGTTTTCTTCGCCATAGTTTTTAGAGAAGTGAAAAGAAACAATGCAAAAAGGACTAGGGTACACTTAAGACAACTTTAAAAAGCAGTAATGTGGGGGACATCATGTAAATAGTAATTAATTTAATTTAATTTAATTTTTCATGTATTTGTCTACTTTCTTTTATTATACCAGACAATATGGCAAAAAATTAGTTTCCTTTCTCATTTTCACCTCTCTCAAATCTAACATTAGTTTCTTTTCTCCTCATTACTTCTCTTCAAGTTAGTTGGTCCTAAGCATTTTGTTTCTTCGATTCTAGTGAATGTTAAGTGGAAATGTAGCGACTCATCACACTGCAGGCATAGATGAGCCCAACAAAGATGATTGGAAAGAACATGCTGCTTCACGATCATCTCATGTGACTCACTTTGAAATGAGTAGCACAAATATTATCCCAAGTATATGAGTTATATCGTGTAATAAGTAGCCCAAAAGGTTAAATCGTCTCCTCAGGGAATGCATATTAATTTCAAACTTGTGTTAAAATAAAAAGAAGAAAATAAGAAAACAAATTTACTGAATATAGTTCAGATTCAATTTCTGGGTTTTGAGAGTTTGTGACAAAATTAAAACGGATCAAAACATAAACTACGGACATCACATGCATAAAATTAACGACAAGAAATAGATAACGATAAATAAAGACGGGAAAATCAACCTAACTAGTATTTCTCACTCAATGATTCATCCATACAATAAAATAAATGATAACAAAATCAAATGAGTAAAACAATCTTATGTTTGAATCCAGCATCTTTTTTTTTAAAGGTCTGGGTTGACCTGCCTTCAACCCTGTTGAAGGCCGCAGAAGGCTGTGTTTGGTCGGGCAGAGCTGGCATCTCTAATGACTGATAAAGAATAAGGAAGCTTTGATTGATTCTGTGTTGTATTTCACAAAATTGGGCAAGAGATCTGTCCAGAAAGCAGGCATGAAAATCACCAAGGAATGCAGAAGGAAGGACCTCCTCATCAAATGCAAAAGAAACAAGCAATGCTCCTGCCCGGCAGGGGACCATGAAGCTTTTTCTTACATCAATCCATTTATGTGCTGAAAGATGCGGATCCGCAAATGCAGATCGGACCAGTGCGGACTGGGTCAGCCAGGTCAACCCTTGTTTGCAGAATTTCTGGTTTTAAGAAGTTGACTGAACCGACCTGGTGACTGGTTTCGGTCAAACCAGGTTGGACCATCCAGTCCAGTGCGTGTTTTAAAATCATGTTCCCTCTGAGTCTCCTCCTGACCAAGTAACTGAAACATATTGCAACTGAATCTCTCTCAAACCACTCACTCTAATGAAACTATAAAAAAACTGCACATTAGACAAAAACCTACTCCTGCAACCCTTTTCTCCAACTGGAATCCACAAAATTATAGTCAACCCCAATCACTCATCTAGAATAAGACAACCATACACAGCCCCCAATTCCTCACATAACTGAGATCTAAAGGCAGGTTAGAAAGGCCATAAACCAAAGTAATCTACCAGTACCCCCTGCCCTCCACTTCCAACAAGAAGGAAAAAAAGCCCTCAATTTAGTTTACTAAGTTAGCCATCCAAGTGTCCCAAATGAGAAAGATAATTCCAGAAGTCCCTTGAAATGATAGTATATCCCAATATTTACCTCTACCTGGTCAAATTTCCCTAATAATGCACGGTCTACACATTCTAACTTTGTTGTCATTAACACTAAGATCTCAGGCGAATCTCTAACGACCACTTCCCAGACCAGACCCCTTTTCTTAGATTTCCTAATCCTATGAAATTTCAACTCATCAACAGCATATTTTAACAATCTTAACCACACACCCCCCCCCCCCCCCAAGGGATAATTGATTGAAGATTCAAAGCTTGAAACAGCCATTTAAGCTCCTTATCAAAAGGAGACGTCAATTTAAAGCCCATCTCTTCCAGAAGGCCTTGCAGATCTCGATTATCTCTCTCATCCCCTAAAAGACAAACTGCAAAATTCTCCAACCCCCCCCCCCCCCACCCCTGGTACATAGAAAAAAAAAATTTGAACTACTAGCAGTGGGGTGGACGAAGATCGCCTCTGCAGTAGGGATGACTTGGGATAGCTGTGGGTGTCCTCGGCGGTTTTGGCTATGATGGCTGGTGTGCTGGAGTTGCAGGAGTAGCCGAGGAGGTTGCAGAGGGATGGATTACAGCAGGCTGGGTGGTGGCCGGAGTGGGAGTTATGGCTGGGTGTGGGCGAAGAAGAAGGAGAAGCTCCCGGCCGTCCTTTCCTGTGCGCTGCGCCCCCTCTTTATAAAATTTTCAACCCTAAAAAATCCTTCTTTTCTTTTCCTTTTTCATTTCCTTATTCTGTTCATACTTTTATGGTAACAATATATTCAATAATAATGATAATAATAATAAAAAAATAATAATAATAATAATAATAGTGGTAATAACAATGAAAAATAATAATAATCATAGATAATAAAAATAATGAGGCAATAATAATAATAATAATAATAATAATAATAATAATAATAGTGGTAGAATAATAATAACTAATATTTGAAAATAAATAATAATAATAATAGTAAATATGATAATAGTAAAATGGTAATAAAATCATAATAAATGAAATTTAAAAAAAATAGCAAAGATAATAAAATAGTAATATAATAATAATAATAACAATAGCAAGATAATAAAGTGATAATAATAATATTTTAAAAAAAATAATAATATTAAAAATAATAATAAAATCAAAATAATAATAATAATAATAATAATAATATAATAAAATAAAGATAATAAAAACACTAATAATAATAATAATAATAATAATAATAATAATAATAATAAAAATAATAATAATATTAAAAATAATAATAATAATATTGGGCCTGGGTAAAAATGGGGTGTCTACATACGTTATGTACAATACCAGAGTGCTAGTATGTAATATCTGAATACACATGTATCACTGTTCCCAAAATAACCTCAATTGGTGAGGGCTACACAAAAATGCTCTCAAAAATGATACTCACTCTGCTAACAGGGCACTACAAACGCCCTTCTGTTTGCGAGCTTGATCTGCTCACCTACCTGAATCACCTGAAAAATATTTCAACACTGGGATGAACCAACTCTCAGTAAGAAGAAATATGCTATTACTAGTGTATGATAAATGAGCTAACAATAATGTGCTAAATCTGATTTCATATAAACATGTATAACTGGATATATTAAGTAGAGTATCAGTAAGAAAATGCATCCCCTATCCGTGTTGCTTAACATAACAGTATTGTAAGTTATAACTTAAAATACTTCTAATATACATAAGTAGGGTCCCCGAACTAGTAAATTCATACGTATGTAATAAAAACTGAAACTGTTCCCTGTGGCTATCTGTGTCATGACATGCCCCTCATGATGAGGTTGTGCGGCCCATAGGCTGAATTTATCCTAACTGGCCAATCAGGAATAAATCACTGAACTCCATCAGTCAACCTGCCCACCTCAACCCATGTCTGGATGGGGAGCCTAACCTCTTCAAGGGCCTAGGTGGTCGACTTTACCACGCATATCTGAATAGGTGGTTGCACTCGTAAAGTAACGTATTATCTGTAGCAACGGTACCGTGCTCTATAGCTGCAAGTCCAACATAGTCTGATATCATATAATATATTTCTATACATAACTAACTGATTTACCATGATTCTAAAGTACTGGAATAATCACGATGCTGCATAACGTACTGAAATCTGAATAATCATAGCATGGAACTGCATATTCGTAATACTGGAATTCGTATAATCATGGTACTGAGATTCATAAAATCATGGTGCTGAAATATCGTAAAATCATGGTACTGAAATCCACAAAATCATAATACTGAAGTTCGTATAACCATAATACTGAAATTCATAAAATTGGGAAACTAAATTCTTAAAACATATCCCCGTACCATATACATAATCACAAGCCACAAAATACTAAAATACGTAATTTTCGTAAATAAATAAACTGTATAACATTTAGAAATTTCATAGCATAACATATTTCCCTTACCTGACTACTGGAAAGCCCATAGGGAATATAAGCCTAACACCCGCAGGGCCTCCTACAAAACACCCTGAAACCAACATATGCCAAAACTAAATATCAGTATTTTTCCGTCTATATCATTTTCTATAACTACCACAATGCCAAAAGGAGACTAAAAAGCCTTACCCTGAATTTGGGATGATTTCCAACTCTGATTTCCCGACGATCGGCTACGGTAGATGCGTAGAGAACTCCGCCCGGAGCGTCGTGGTAGCTTCGGATTGTCGATCTTGCGACTGGTGGGGCCGAAAATGAAGAGAGAAGGGAGAGAGAGTCGTAGGAGAGAGAGAGCGGCGAGAGAAGTGTGATAAAATCTTGATTTCCACTATTTATAGAGACAGGTTCATCGACGAGACACGTCACCTCGTCAATGAGCCCTTCACAAAATTTATCGACGAGACCCTGTGTTCATCGACGAAATTCAGAGCAGCCCGAACCGTCTCTCGGTATTTTCTCATCGACGAAGCCCTGTGTTCGTCAACGAAATTCTAAAGACCTTCCTTGACGAGACCCTGTGTTCGTCGATGAAGCTAGGCAATTTCCTAAATTTATGATTATTTAATATTATCTCCAAAATGCAATGTCGTCAATGAAGTCTACGGCCTCCTTTTGTTTCTGTTTCTATTTCCTCTCCCTCTAATATTTAAAATGCTATTATTTTTTGGGTCACTACAGTGGAACTTTCAGAAGGGAAGAGGGTGATAGGATGCAAGTGAGTGATTTTTTTGTTATTTTATGTGAATGACGTGTTAATTGCTGGAAAGGTTTTGACTAAGACTAATCAGTTGGGAACTCTGTTGATAAAATATTTTGACATTAAGGTTTTGGATATGACCAAGAAGAGTCTTGGGTTGAAGATACTCAATGACAGAGTTGCAGGGAGATTGAGATTATCTCAGGGTGGCTTTGTGAACAGAACTACAGAGAGATTGTGGTTGTCTCAGGGTGGTTTTGTGGCAAATCAATGTAAATTGTCTATCGCTCAGTGCCCAAGGACGAACAGTGATATTTGGGATATGTCAAAGTTCCCTTATGCTGGTGCAGTGGGGTATTTCGAGAGGAAACATAATGATCCATCAGTTGTGGGATTTGTGGATGCAAACTATGTAAGGGATTTGGATGACAGAAGGTATACAATAGGGTATGTATTTACTGTTATGAGAATGCCTATTTGTTGGAAATCTAGGATATAGTCTTAGGTTGCACTATTTACAGCTAAGTTGGCATTTTTGGTAGTAAACAATGCTATCACAGACAAGTTCAAGCATTGTTTGGACTTGGTTTATATCTCCAGTTGCTAGACAGGAGGCGGCCCCAACCTAGTGTCCCAAGGTTAAGGTGGAGCAACGAGTTTATGTTTTCAATCTTCTCCTAAGGGGTGTATATTCACTAAGGTGGAGATTGTTTCAATATATGACTCATATGATTGAGTGGAAGACATGTACAAAGACAAAACATGAAAAAAAAAAATAAGAATGTTGATTTGCAGGAGGAAACTGTCGATGGTTTCCCTATAACGTCAACAGTTTGATCCAGATTTAGTGAAAGAGTCAACAATTTTGAACCTTTTACATCACTGTTTGTTCTCAGTATTGAGCCATCGACGGTATCTCTGCAAAATTGTCAACGATTTGGCTCGGTTACTCTGCATTTGTTTTCAAATTTTGAATTGGGACGTTGGACAAGTTGGGTTTGGAGGGAAAGCCTATGTGAGACTTATTATATACATGGTTTATTTTGTAGTTATGTAATGTTCATGTGTTTAGACACAAGATAGTGGAATTTACATCGCCGATTGTTCCCGTGGATTTAGGCTTAGCCAAACCACGTAATTTTGTATGTCATTGTTATTGCTTTTATTATAATATGCATGAATGTTGTTTTGTACATTTCACTGTTGAGTGTTGCATTATAAGACCGATTTATTCTTATGTGCATTCGTTTTTCACAACACTTTTCTTTTAAATGCTTTCTAAAAGTGCCACTTTCTTTGAAGAGAAAAGTGGAGAAGACTTGTAAGAAAAGGGAAAAAGGGAATAGAAATGGGTTTCTCACCACTTTGTATTTTGGTTCACTTTAGATGAAGAAATGAGAAAAGAAATGGAGAGAGAGAACAAGTGAAAAAGAGAATATTTTCTTTGCCATAGTTTTTAGAGAAGTGAAAAGAAACAATGCAAAAAGGACTAGGGCACACTTAAGACAACTTTAAAAAGTAGTAATGTGGGGGACATCATGTAAATAGTAATTAATTTAATTTAATTTATTTTTTCATGTTTTTGTCTACTTTCTTTTATTATACCAGACAATATGGCAAAAAATTAGTTTCCTTTCTCATTTTCACCTCTCTCCAATCTAGCATTAGTTTCTTTTCTCCTCATTACTTCTCTTCAAGCTAGTTGGTCCTAAGCATTTTGTTTCTTTGATTCTGGTGAATGTTAAGTGGAAATGTAGCGACTCATCACACTACAGGCATAGATGAGCCCAACAAAGATGATTGGAAAGAATATGCTGCTTCACGATCATCTCATGTGACTTACTCTGAAATGAGTAGCGCAAATATTATCCCAAGTATATGAGTTATGTCATGTAGTAATTAGCCCAAAAGGTTAAATCGTCTCCTTAGGGAATGCCTATTAATTTCAAACTTGTGTTAAAATAAAAATAAGAAAATAAGAAAACAAATTTACTGAATATAGTTCAGATTCAACTTCTGGGTTTTGAGAGTTTGTGATAAAATTAAAACGAATCAAAACATAAACTACGGACATCACATGCATAAAATTAACGACAAGAAATAGATAACGATAAATAAAGACGGGAAAATCAACCCAACTAGTATTTCTCACTCAATGATTCATCCAGACAATAAAATAAATGATAACAAAATCAAATGAGTAAAACAATTTTACGTTTAAACATTCAGACAAAGAAATAAATCCTACAATTGAAACTTTGGACAAAAGACCAAAGATGAAAACTTTATTATTCAAATTAAACATCCAACCATAAAATCCTCAATTAAACATTCACTCAAAAAAAATGAACTCAACTCGATCAATAACTTAAACAAAAATAGTACTTAATCCAACAATAGATTTAAAAAAATAAATTAATTTATTAAACTTAAAATAAAGGTTTCAAAAATAAACTAAACTTAAATATTGACTTAAACAAAAATTAAACTCGAACAAAAGCTTAAATAAAAATAACTTAAATAATGTATTTAAAGGACAATAAAGTAAAGAAAAAGAACAAAGAAACAAGGGAGAGGGATGAGAGATAGATCCGCATGTGTGGCATTCTCACGCACGGGCCTTCTCCGCATGGGCCTACGTTCATGCAGGACTTTCTTGGTTTTCCCCCAGCGGCCAAGCCCACGCAAAAGGCTTTCTTTACTCCTGTGCAACAGCCCAAGTCTTGCTTCTGTTCAGCGCATGCACACATGGCCTCCAACTCACGTACGTCCAATCCACATATTGATGCATGGCCCATGCACGACTTCTAGCCCTCCACGTACGCCCAGCGCATGGCAGCCCAAAAAGCCCACATTTAACAACTCACGGCTCTCCTTGTTGGTTCACGCACAACACCTTCAATTTTGTGCTAGCCCATTCGTCCAAGCCGCTTTGTATTGGTGAAATTATATTTTAATTTCCTCAGTCCTCCTTTTCGTTTTATCTCAGGTTCACGCATGCATGGCCCATGCAAACGTGCATGGGCCTCTCCTCTCCACACACGTACGCCCATGTAATTTCATGCATGCCCCTTGAGTCTTCTTTGTCTCACACGGTTCCACTTTAATGTTCATCCATGGCAGGCCTCCATTCGGTGCACACGGTCCACTTTGCATGCATGATACGGATTCACGTGCATAAAATCCACATAGTCTTCTCATACATGATTCACGTGTATTTTAATTTCGACTTTAATTTCTAAAAATTATCTTCCAATAATAAAATATGAATATTTGTAAATTTACGGTAAAAGTAGGATAATTATCTTAAAATTATCGAATGATCTTAATGATTAAAATAATAGACATAATTAAGTATTTAATTAAAATGGTAACACTTAATTAATGAATTTAAATACTTAATTATCTAATTTTGATGCATAATCATTATGTCAGAGAGGTGGTATATGGAACGAAGGGAGAAAATTGATCTTCATAGGATGGCCAAGACTGCCAATCAACAAACTGCACCGTGATTGTATTCAGGATTCCCAAAATTTGCCCCCAGTTAACTCACCCTAGCTCGTTATTGCATCCAGTTGTTACGGAGGAGGTTCTAACGGTTAGAAAATGCGATTTTCAGAGGTGTTTAATCTAATGATCTGGACTTTGTGCAATGTGATGAGAACTTTCACTGAATATTTTGTATGATAAAATGTTATTTGGACAGATTAATGTGGCCGCATGGTTCAATGGCTATTCTTTAGTGACGAACTTGTTTTTCTTTCTTTCTTTCTTCCACCCAAAAATAGAAAAAAAGCAAATGAAGCAGCAAACGAACATAAAAAATTATTAAATAGCGGCGACGGCGATGGGGCGTGGCTCGTACGGCCGCGGCACATCAGCTTTTCAGCAAGACGGAAATAATTATGAGAATCGACGGGATAGTGGGTGGGACGTTAGTCTTTGTTTTATTTTTCAGGCTTCAGACTCTGTTTTCCATTTCCAATCTTGTAGCCTCTGCCAGTGCCACTGCCACTGCCACACTGCTCTAACTCACTCACTCTCTCTCTCTCTCTCTCTCACACACACACACACACACACACTCTCCTTCCTTTTTCGTTTGGGGTTCTCTCTACCAGAGACGTTTTGATTTTCATATCAAAGTCTGTCACTAAGAATACACATCCACTCCAATTAAATATTCAATTTTAAGATTTCGAGTAACTTGATGAATTAAATTTATGTTTACAAATTCAATTCATGAATGAGTTTTTATAGGTTAATGGAGTAAGATTAAGCAGACATTTACGTGTAGAAATGTGTGGGAAAAAGAAAGAGATAATTAATTGAACATGTTTCTATTAATATTCAAAATTCAAGGTTTCACAAGGCAATTATGGTTGTGCAAGTAAGAGGAAAAAATATACATAATAAATACATAAAGAGAAAAATCCCTTTCTAGAGGTTTTTTTCATTTTATTATTAAAAAAAATAAAATATAAAATAATACTATTATTGAGAAAAAAATTCCCAAACTAATGCTCACGTAATCTCGCAGCTTGATGCTGCGAGATTTAAAAGTCCAGCCAATGAGAAACTGATGCGTGGTACGGTTGCAGAGAAAATCTCGCAACATGAAGTTGCCAGATTTAAAGTTTCAGACCAATAGGATGGTGACACGTGACACTGAACAAATCTCGCAGGTTAGTCCTGCTAGATCTACGGCTATATTAAACATTCCTTTATAAATTATAACTTTCTTTTTTTACAAATTTAAATTTAAATAATAAACATTCCCTTTTAATAAATTTAATCATAACTTTCCCTTATAAATATAATTTAAAGTTAAATTTAAATTTTTAAATTTTAATTATATAATTTAAAAAATATATATTTACATAAAAGAAATTATTGATTATAAATAAGTATTTTGTCATAAATTTTGGATAAAATCCAAAAAAAAATTTCAAAATATGATTCTAACCCTTGAATTTTCAAAAAAATACTAAAAAATTTCTTATAATTTAATTTTATTGATGGAATGAATATTTTGTTAGTTAACTATTAAATGCATGTGGAATGACAAAATTTGTCCTTAATAAAATGATATTTTAAAATGACATTAATTTAGTAAATAAAATATATATATATATATATATATATATATATGATTAATATAATGATTAAAGTCAAATAAGTGGATTAGAAAGGGAAAGTTATAATTAAATTTAAATTATAACTTTAAAAAATTTAAATTTATAAGGGAAAGTTATATTTTAACAATTAAACAATTGTTATATTTTAAATTTAAGTTTATAAAATTTATAAACTTAAATTTAATTAAAACACATTGTTAATTTTATATATTACATCCAATAAATATTTTGCAACATTATAATTATTAAGCATTTTTATAATTTATTGAGAAATTTACTTTTTCCAATTATATTTTTAAAAAATTAACAATGTGTTTAATTGTTTAATTGTTAAATTTATAAGGGAAATTTTATAAGGGAAGTTGTTAAAATTAGATATTTTAAATTTAAAATTTTAAATTTAAGTTTAAATTTAAATTTAACTCTAAATTATATTTATAAGGGAAAGTTATGATTAAATTTATTAAAAGGGAATGTGTTTAATTGTTTAATTGTTTATTATTTTAGTAGGGAATTATATTGGGATTGATAAAAAATAATCAATTATTATATGCATGTGGACTATTGCGTAAAAACAATTTTAATATAAATTCAATTTACAACCCCCGAGTCATCAAGGATGGGACTGTTAAAAAATATTTGAAAATCGATTTTAAATATAATTAAAGCATGACATAATAATTTCTTGTATGGAGTGGTAAATCAAGTTAGAAATTTTTGAACGATGGAGGGGAAGAGAATATTATTATGAGACCCAACAAAACAAAGTAATAATCTATTGGAATTTAACTGAGAAATGATTAAAATTATACAAAAATTATCTTAGGATACTATCATATGGGTAGGTAGATTATTCTTATTTAATTTATTATTTTGAGATAAGGTATAAAATTATTTTATTAAAAAGTTATTTATCAAAACTCGATTACAATTAAGTACAATAAATAGTCTTAAACACCTATGACACTAGTTTCCACGCACACTTAAATGTCTAATTTGTTTTCATAGTCTTGGAAAATTATACGAAAATTATCTTAAAAAAAATTCAAGCTATTTTTTTTTAATACACAAGTAATCTTACTTTGATTACTCATGACACCAAATACACCGTGAAAAGTAAAATCCATTAACCAAATACCATACAAATTTTAGCGATACGAATTTTACAGTAAAAGACAATTCAATTTAAGGAATTAACTTAACTAGGCATGCAAATTTTAGCGATACGAATTATGTGTCATTTTTTATATTTGGCAGTATTGAATTCTTTAGAGATACGAATTATTAAATGATATATACAAAAGAATAAAAAAAATAATCAATTATATACAAATGAAATCAAAACAATCAATGATATACATACAAATAAAATGCAATTAAAATAATGCTAAACTACTCCGTGCCGCAACGAGGTCGTCTCCGGGGTCGTGGTGACTGTCGTCTGGGTCTACTCTCTCCCTGCTGGTCAGCATCATCAGGTGTCCTATCCCGTCGTCCTGGATGTGAATCCTCTCCCCCAAGAGGTGCTGCATAATCATCATCATCCATGCGGAGTGCACGCGATGAGAAATGATACGATGTCTTGGGACGAGAATGAGGTGGCATAGAGGGTGCATCGACCTCCACCCCATCGAAAAGATCGTCCAATAAAAATGACATCGATGGGGTAGCAGCAGGGTCGGATGGGGCATCAGTCGGTCTGCTTGACAGTTCGACAATATCAGCTACAGTGGAAGGCGCATAAGGCGCTGACGGGCCGAACAAGTACTCGGCCTGTACGACTGGTGGGGAGGACATGGGAGTCCCTGGATGACTAGAGGAGGCATGTCGTCCTCCTCATACTGGAGTTGCTCGACCTCCTCGTGCTGGCACATCAGGTCGACCTCCTCGTTCTGAGATCCGTCAACCGTCCTTGTGGACGAGGTCCAGTGCAACACTAATCAATCGGTGGATCGCAGGATCCGACGAGATCTGGTCTGCCTCAATGACTATGTCAGCCTGCAGGATATGAACATATATTATTAACTCATTCAAATCGGAACGTATATATATCATAAATGAGTTGTGGCATTAGTCTTCTTACGAGGCTCAAATATACAGCAGCGGTCCTGTTGACAAAGCGGCGTGTGATAGACCTATACCAAGTGAAGTATGGGTCATCTAGACGCATCGGACCGTGCTCCACCACTCCTCGTACAATGTAGTCTCGCCGATGCTCCCACACGGTGACGAATATTGTGTGCGTACTCGACCAATTTGTGCCCCTCGACCGCGCCCATCCATGCAGGTGGAGATCGTCCCCAACAATATCTACCTCCGAAGTCATAAATGGGGTGGGAATGACCTGTCGAAACACGAACTGTCGCATGACTCGATCGGGGAGATACCACTCAATAATATGAAAGCATATGAGTGGCACTCGAGCTACCCACAGGTCCCTCCCGTCTGCATAGTCAGGCGGTAGGTCGGCTAAAATCTCTTCCGTGTAGGGCATACATAAAAACTGCACTTAGACAAAACAAAAAGATAAGCGGACTATACACAACTGAAAGAAAGAAAGAATATCATGTGCTATACTTTAACTGATTTATACCTCATGTTCTCGGTACATGTCCAACTCGAACTTGTACCAGGGCAATGTGTGAAGCGCAACCATCGATGCCCTCAAGTCGTCCCTCCATCTGTATAAGATGAAACGTAAGTTTCCAAATGTAAAACTACTATGTATTACGAATTAGTATTCGTAATAGTTATAGAGTGAATGAGGAGGGATAAATACAATTTGTATTAATCGGTATGCGAGTGGGAGAGGATCAACTGGATGACTGTCCTGACCCCTCTCAATCTGCAGGAAACCTCGCCGCGTAGGGGCAAATGAAGGAAATCTCTCCCAAGCCCAAACCTGGAGTAAACGAAGGGGGCCCGCAATCTGTGTCTTCGAGTGGTGCGCAGCGCGACACATCTCCCTGTATAACCACGCCAAAGTGGCGGACCCCCAACTGTACGAGTGACACGCTCCGAAGTTCTCAAGGAGTGGAAGGAACATTAGATGTGCATAACTGCCGGAAACATCAGAGAAGATCACCCCACAAATTAAACGCAACAAGTGGGCTCGTGTGTGGCATGCTATCGTCTGAAAATCTGCATCTGCCAAGAGCTCACGAAACCCATCCCCCTTGAGGAACCGCATACGGATGCGTGCACCAACCAACTCGCTGTCAGGCGGAACGATGCCTAACAAACACTCGCACATAGTACGCAGGGCGAGTCGACCTTGACAGTCTGTAGGTCCTCCACTGGTCTGGCAGTGCAACCAGTGACGACTCGCCCATCAATCGGCAACCCGAACAAAACAACTACGTCCTGTAATGTGACGATGGCCTTGCCATGAGGTAGGTGAAACATGTGGGTCTCGGGTCTCCATCGCTCCACCAATGCTGTGACAAGATGCCAATCAAGCTGGATATGAGCAATCCGATAAATGCCATAAAATCCTGCATCGCGTATCAACTGGATGATGCGGGGGTCTGCCTCTAACCAATGCTCCGCAAACTGCGTGCCCCCTCGAGAGAACAGGGGCTCCGCATGCCCATCAGCCCACACTCGGCTGGCCCTGTGATGATCGCCCATCGTCAAGACGCTAGGATCAGACGGCCCTAGATCAATCCTGTAAAATGCATCGTCGCATCAAAATAGTTATATACAAAAAAAGAAGGGTGTGAATGAGTCTTAAACTGCATACGACATCAACGCGACGGTCCAGCTGCATCGCCTGAGTGAGTCCTTCTCGGACACCTTGTGCGATTATGTCCTTCTTGATGACATATACTACACGTGCTTCTCTTCCTACCTTCCCTAGCGTCCATCTCATTGTGTATACGGGAGCTCCTAGGACGACCTTTATGTCAAGCATACGCTAGATTTGCCTGTATAGTTGGTAACGACGATGCTGGCCAGTACGCATCGTGCATAATCGGTTGAAAATCCGCCGCATATGTCGCATAATGTTCGGCGGTGCTCCAACAAGGCTCAACGTACTGCATGGCGTTCAGTCGTGTCTCCGCACATGCAGCGAGAAGGTGGGAGGATGGAAAGTGTAAGGCTTGCCACTTCCCACACGAGCAGACGTGTAAATCCTGAATGCGCAGGGTTTGTACGTTGTTTCCTTTATGAGGTCCCAACTGCGCAGTCGTGATGCTAAAAGTACCTCTAGACCGGTTGAACGTTGTCACGCGATGTCTGGTTACCTTCAACTTCCTTCTTTCCATCGCAAGCAATATATGAGGAGTTAATGCATTTCCTCCTGATATTGCATTACGAGCAGCCTCCCGTCGGCTGTTGAAATAATATGCAACGCGATAAAATGTCGATTGCACAAGGGCAGTGATTGGGAGGCTACGAGCGCCCTTAAGGACGGCGTTGAAACATTCGACGAGGTTTGTCATCATGTTCCCGTACCTTCTGCCACCGTCGTGGCACTGAGTCCACATATGAAGAGGGATCTGATCAAAGAACGTCTTCGCGGGTTCCCCACCCTCATCAAAGATCTTCTCCATCCACATGTTAAACTTTCTGACTTGATGCTCCCTTTCCTCTTGCTCAGCCATTCGCTTAAGATTGACACTATGCACTTTCGTGCTGAAGTTGCTTACAACGTGTCGAAGGCAGAATCGGTGGTGCGCACGCGGTGGCTGCCAATCGGGATTGTGAGACACTGCAGCGATGATCCCTAGATGCCTATCTGATATAAGGCAAATGTCGTTCTTGTCGATAATGGAACGAAGACAACACAGAAACCAATTCCATGTGTCCAAACTTTCCTCTTGCACAATAGCGAATGCAAGGGGAAATATTTGCTTGTTTGCATCCGGGCACGTCACAATAAGAAGTTTTCCCTTGTACTTACCATACAAGTGTGTCCCATCTATACATATCACAGGAGGACAGTGAGGAAAACCCTGAATAGATGCTGCGAACGCCCAAAAGACTGATACAAATGTTACGGTCTGATCGCTGCCTGGTATAGGGTTCCATCTCCCCTTAATCGGGTATCTTGCGGTTACCCACAATGTATATTGATTTGGATCAATATGCAAGTACTTGTATATCTTCGTATACAATTTAGTTAATTTATACCTATGACCAATTCTAATAGGTTGAACTGGCGGAATACTATAACTAATACCGATTTGTCCAGTTATAATGTTACCCCCTATGTACAACAATACCGGAATCGGAATACTGCTTGAACTTCCTGCCATCTAGATTGACGCCCAGGAAATATAAAAGACCTACGCAAAACAACAATTTTATGTATAAGTGATATGCTAAGTGAATAGTAAACAAAAATTATTTTCACTACGTTCATGTGCATGCAATATTCTCTAAATGTTTCACTTGTCACTTTGAAAATATTCTTGCATGTAATTTTGACTTTTCTACGAAAAGTTGTATCGAAATTTCGGCAACATACCGAGTATAATTTGAACATTTACCCATTTTTACAATGACCCTTAAACGTTTGCAGACAATATATTAATATACTTTAAACATGCGAGAACTTATGATATCTACCAGCATGCAATTCACATCACCGCATCAGCCATGCAGGAGGCATTAAATTCGCGCTTAGAAAAAAAAAAGACTTCTTAGATATAACATATAATATCTTTGAAACTTTTTTGTAAGCAAGCCTTCAATTAATGCATGTGTCACAAATATTTATTTAATATTTTATAAAAATTAATTAACATTTTATATTTATATTATATAATTAAATGAATTATATATATATATATGTATGTATGTATATATACATATCTCAAATATAGATTGCAAAGCTCCAAAACATCATGTGCCATTGAGTGTATACTAAATAATTAACTTATAATTCCTTCAACTTATATGAATGCCCCAAAATTCTATATTAGGGGAACAAAAAAAATAGAGCCGCATCAGTTGCTTTATTACAACAAAAGAGAATTAGAATAGACCAATGACATGTCTGGATTTAATTAAGAAGAAATGAAAATCATAAAGTCATATAGAGTTCTATATTTTTATAGCCGACAAGACGTCAAATTTCTTTTTCGATTTGAAAAATTTTGACCTCCTTGAAAATAAAAAGTAGTATCTACAAATGATTAACTTACTCCCTTAAGTTAGGCTAGACTGCATAACAAATCATAGGTTAGGGTTGGGCATAGTTTGGTTAACTGAACAATGCCCTCGAACCGTTAACCGAACCAATGTTTCGATTCTCTACAAAATGCGAATTGAAATCAGTTCACTTAAAATGGTAATTGAAATTCGATTGATAGATTTTTAAATTAATTTCTATGGTTAATTGAACCGAACTGTTAAGTATAATTTGAAAATTTAAAGACACTACAAACAGTATTTTTTCTTTGATAATAATGAATATGTAAATTTAAAATATTCAAGATAAAATTTGAAGCATGAATATTAGATCAATATACTTTTTTTAATTTAAATTATTAAAAATTTACATGATATTATGCATAATATGCATTATATATATATTTATAGTATATCGGTTTGGTTTGGTTAATTGTGATTATTGAATGGGCCAAATAAAAACCAAACTGATAAATGAAAAAAATTAAAATTTTGTGACCAAAATTGAACCAAAGAAATGGTTAACCAATATTTCGATCTGGTTTGGTTTGATGTTGCGGTTCGATTTTTTATTATGAAACATAAAATCTTAAGTAATATCAATTAAGCAAATAATAAATAAATTTTATAAACTGAAATAGTCAAAACTACTCAAGTGAAACAACTGAAATTAAAGAAATTACACATTGAATTTCTAAAGATAGTAATAATAAACCTGGAAATGGAAAAAAAATTTATTTTTAAGAACTAAACAGGCCCTAAGTGTATAGCAATACCAAGTTCTACAGATCATTATGCACACAGAGTATATACACATACCAACAGAGACACAAACATACATGGCATGGGTAACTGATTTGTGAAGAAAACTCAGGTTTATAAATATAGATATATTCATGGATCTTATGATACTTCATTGCTTTCACTAAAATTGCACGTTAATGAAATTGTTAATTAAAAAAACTAACCTTCCTCTAGATACAGCAACGAACCCAAATAGTTGGAATGAAAATATGAAACGAAACCAACTCAAAACAGAAAATAAATCTCAGTAAGTAAAATAATATTTTCACGTTTTTGCTAAATAAAAATAAACCTACCCCATCTTCGGTCCTTAAATAGCCTCGCTTTCGCCCAAACGGTCACTTGCCACCTCGAACGGTAACTTGCCACCTCGAACGGTCCTCTGCAACCTTTTCTCCTTTGTTAGTCTTCTGAGAGAGCTCGAGAAGGTTTTGAGCAGACAAAGCAAATCCGCAGGATAGTTCTGCGAGATTTACCACGTGTCACAACGCGCATGGATTTCAGGTGCAAATCTCGCAACTTGATTCTGCGAGATTTCCGCCACGCGTCACGTTCCAGTTGGATGTCCTCATGAAATCTCGCAGCTCCAAGCTGCGAGATTTGGTCCAGCGTCGTCATGCGTCACTTGCCCGCTGTTTCTCTCGTTGCCACGCGTCGAAAGTAGAACGACCCATGAGTTTAAATCTCGCAGTATGAAGTTGCGAGATTAATAAGTATAATTGTAGGAAAATTTTTTCCAATCAAATGTTATTTTATTTATATTTAATAATAAAACGAGAAAAAACTCCCCTTTTTAAGTAGAAGCCAGAAGGGGACACTTGGGCTTAAGCTGTGTGAGAACCTCGGACCAGTTGCCCTGGCGCTGATGCTCAATGGCTGATTGTCACTTGGGCTAGGGCCTAGGGAGGCTCAGTTGAGGAGTCTCAATCAAAGAGTCGTGCGCCTTCCCAAGCCTCCGCCGACCACTTGTCGCCGACTGTCCCGTGTAGAGCAGTAGCTTCTCCTCGTCTTCCTCTTTCTTCTATCTTGAACCGCCAATAAGTAGAAGAGGCAGGTGCAAATGGAACGACTAACAAGACCTAGCCATAAAATAATTAAATGACAGAAAATCAGTGTACTCACTTAATCAATCAATCGATTCAATGTAATAATTTATTATAGCCTTATTTTAAATTAGAATGACCCGATATGTGGGTGTGTGAGAGAGAGACAGAGACCCATCCCCTCCCCCCTCCCCTATCACAACCTATTCAACTTTTCACTACACTACTGCCCAACTCATCAAACAACTGAGAGAAAACGCAGATCCCTTCCCCTTTTCCTTTCAGAAATGGCACGTTCAACAATCCCACCAACCAGTCCTCACTTCTTTAAGCCCATTCTTCCTGATTCCCACCAAGAACTGGTCACTACCAATCATCTCTCTCTCTCTCTCTCAAGGCTTTTCATTTTTACTAATACTTCTGCTAACCAGAAAAAATGCAATATATATTTGTTTATTTATTGCAGGTGATTCCATCTTCTTTCTTGATCAAGTACTTATTGGATGACACTCGCGATGAACATTGCAAGCAAGCCGTCTTGAAAAGCAGCAGCACCGGAAAGAATTGGCTGGTAACGATGAACGGCCGCTGTCTGGAAGATGGTTGGCCGGAGTTTGCCAGAGACCATGACTTGCACGTGGGCGATTTCTTGGTGTTCAGGCACGAAGGGAACTTGGTGTTTCATGTTATGGTCTTTGACGTAACGGCCTGCGAGAGAAAATACCCACTGTCTGATCATCATGATGATCAAAGTCAAGATACGGATCAAAGTTTCAAATCAGGCCCTCTGAAAGATTTCCGACGTAAGTAATGTTTTTGTATTATGGTTTCTTCCTTAACGTGGCAATGATTGTTTTAAATCTCACTTCACTTCACTTCACATATATTGCTTCTTGATTTTGAAGAGCCTAAAGATGTCTTCAAGAAGAAGCCAGAGCATCCCTGTTTTTGGGGCACTGTACCATTTTTTAAGTATCCTAAAATGGTGAGTTTTCTCAAAATATTTATTCCTTTGTTTATTTATTCCTATATATTAAAAAAATCCACGTACAAATTTTTTTTATACCATCCCGTAAGAAAATGACAACCCTTTATGTGATGCATTGCATAGGTTTTATAGTTACAAAATCATATATGGAGGAATTTTTTTGTGAGAGTATTTTTCATCTCTTCAAACTACTTAGTTGAAGCATGTACATTGTTTAAATATGATCATAATTGATTTTTGATGTTTGTGATATGGATGTTGATATGCTATTTTAGTGTATACCATCATCCTTTGCGAGAGCAAATGGTTTAAGTGGCAGATGCTCTAAGATGATCTTAATAAACGAAAAGGGGAAATCATGGCCAGTGAAATTATGGTACAAAAAATGTGATGGCCGACTTTGTATTAGCCAGGGTTGGCTTGCCTTCCAAGTTGCAAACGGCTTAAAGAGTGGAGACGTACTGATATTTGAGCTCATTGAGAAAGGTGCCACACCCATTATTAATGTTCATGGTAAGATTTAATTGCTTCATGAATATTATCCACCACAAGCCACAACCCTTTTTGCTTCCTTAATTTCCCTCTAAATATATTTAAAGATGAAGGAATAGTTAACTCATTAGTGATTAATTGTTTACAAAGGAAGAACATATATTTAGTATTTTATGACAGTACAAAATGCAATATTACAATGGATACACTTTATTAACTCGATATTATTGCATGTTGTTGGAGAAGACATCTCTCGCACATGCCTTCATCCTTATTTTGTTGAAACTATGAAGCCGACCAACATCAATTATTCTTATTTGGTAAGCTATGCATTTGTGATCAAACCATAAAATGGATGAAGAATAGTAATTAAGCTATACTAATTTCTCTACAATGTTGAGTTGCAGGTTATTCCTATGAAATTTGTAAGAGAGAATGATTTATGGGAAAAAAATTGTGAGATATTCCTCAGAGATCAACAAGGTAGGTCATGGCCTGTGACATTGATCCACAAAAATGATGACCGAGTTCATATTATAAATGATTGGAATAAGTTTACTGTGGCAAATGACATAAAAGTTGGAGACATCTTTGTGGTAGAGCTTGTTAAGGAAGGAGCGAAACTTGTTATGAACTTCTTTTCATGGAAGGAATTCTTTGCACAATCATTAGAGAGTAAGCATTAGAAAAGTTTTGTTATGTGCAAGTATGCACAATCATTAGAGAGTAAGCATTAGAAAAGTTTTGTTATGTGCAAGTATGACTAAATAGTCACTGAACTTGTCTTCAATAGGAGACTCGACAATTAGTTCTTAGTTCTTTATATTTTAAGTATGCTATGCTTTTATGTAACTGACCTATCGCAATTGAGAAAGGGGAATTGGCCGGCCTCATGTATTTCATACTTGTTTGGTTTGTGGTTGTTATATAATAGGAATGATATTTATCTTGAGAACATGAATTACGTTTCTCCCATTTAAGCTTGGTATTCAGAAAATAAATATAAGTTTGTGAGGGTTTTAAATAAAATATTATCAAAAATTGTATGGAAAAATTAATTTCATTTAAATCCACCGACTCAAATTTGGTGTTTTGAGTTGTACTTGTGTGGACCGTATGAATTTGATGAAGTATCATTTAAATTCACACAAGTTTAAATTTAAAATTTTAAGTCCAATATAAAAATGCATCATTTGAAATTTAGAAATTAAAATTACTCATGATTTAGATAAAAAATGACATTACCAGCCTCTCATTTATAAAAGGGTATAGTTGGACTCATAATTAAGAAAGGTAGTAATATTCCCAACCTCTTTTTTCCTAATCCCTACATTACCCTTCGTGGGTCACCTAGGATTTTCATTACCTAATTTTAATTAGTGAAAGTACATACTTTTTGGTCAAAATGTCTATTTTCAATAATGGAATTATTATAATTTTGAAATGTTATGACTCCACAAAAAAAATTATAGTCATAAAATAAATGAAATTATAAAATTTTAAATTCATATAATAGGAGAATAGGTAAAAAAAAAAAAAGAGAGAGTATTTTGCAAATAAATTAAAAAATGAGTATTTTCCAAATTCACTGTGCAAATTTTTCGTATAGTTATCTTATTTCATTTTTGATGCAATAATACAAACTTTTATATAAATATAATTTTTTAAAAAAAATATTACATTCATAAAATTTTTTTTACATGTATTTATATTTTATTTTATTCGTAAGAATAAATATTTAAACCAAATATAATCTTAAAAAGATTGGATTCTACAAAGGGCATGATGTGACATGGTCTTTGTAAAAATGGATATGATAGTAAATTTCTTTCTCAATAAAGGATGTGGACACATATAGTATCTCTTGCCAAAGAAAATCCTAGAAAAATAAGGCATGGGTTCTTGTTTTTGTTGCACATATACATTAATTAGGTTATCTACATAATGTTTTAGATAGAGACAAATATGACAATCTAATTTTTTCAAATAACTTAAATTATTTTTTTTGGGTATGTAATTTTTTTTTTTTTGTAAAAGAGGGTGGCACCTCCTATCTTTATTAGAAAACCCCTCACTTATGGTGAATGAATACTGTAGTTCCAATTGACTTAACAAATTTATTAAAAACCAATAAACCAATGACCAACAACCAAATAAATAAATAAGAATTAGATAACTGTAAGTGGAAAACTAACAAAATTTTGAAAGGTCTCGAAAAATAAACCATCCACTACAGCCTTCACAAATACCAACACAAAGCATCACGAACGCAAGGAAGGAAATTCCAACAAATCCAATCGAATCATTTCCTGACTTGCTGTGGAAGATCATCCTAGCAACAATATGATCGAGATATACCAAATTCACCTTGCTTGACAAAGAAATCTGCACTTTGATTCGCCTCTTTGTACACATGTTCCACTTTATAATGTATGTCTCTCAATGCTAACACAAACTCTTCCCACAATTCCCATAAGTTCCAAACTGAACACTTCCCAGAATTAATCTACTGAACCAACAAAGCAGAGTCACAGACAATCTCCACTTGATCAAACCCGAAATCTTTGCACGGATATCTGTGCAAGAAGCAGGTGCACATCTAGATAATTTGTCTGAAATGGATCTCATTCAATATTTAATATTAAGCCACATAGTTATCACTGAATCATGAATTGATTCCATCCTGACTTTACATCGATGAGTCCAAAGTCTCCAAATGATGAGACTAGGTATGAGACCTATCAAAATGCCTAACTGTGAGGCTCGTTTTGTACAACTAAACTAGAAATTAACTCTAGCTTTCCATGTAAATATGTTCATTTGTTTCTTCTAGTTAGTCTCTTGAATTGTTCATTTGTTACATATATTTTTTTTAAAATAAAAATAAACCAGACCAAACAATTAAATGTTATTATCAAAGATTTATATAATTTGTTTTGATCTTCAACTTCATGAAAAAAAAAATCCACAAGCTTAGTGAATAAGGGGGTTTTAAATCAAAAGTTTCAAAACAATTTTCAAAATTAGTTTTCATTAATAAGATAGTAAGAGTTTTACCTTTTTAAGCTGCAAAAATAAAGTTCTTGTCATTTTATTCTATGTATGTACCTTCTCTCTGTTATCTTATTAGGTTCTCTTCTCTCTCATTCACATGCCTCATCAGGAAACCAAAAATAATAAAAAGAGATTTCCCTTTTACTATGTCCAGCAGGGTTGACTCAAGTTATAAGGGCGACTTGGGACTTTGGTGACCCTAAGGTCACGGGTTCTATTCTCCCTTGAGAGTTTATCTCAGTGAATTACCAAGAGTGCACTAATAGACATGCGCCTTTTACCCCTCGGGTTTGGTGCCGTACCATAGTGTTTAAAGTGGCGCGATGGTGGATGGAAACCCCGGGTTATAAAAAATAAAAAACAAAAAGACATTTTCATAATAGTTAACAAAAAAAAAAAAAAAAACCTCCAAATTCTACCCTCAAATTACCATCTTCATGATGTCATCACTTTTGTAAATGCATGCAAACTTGTCAATTCCCAAAAAAAAAAGAAAAAAAAAACTCACTTAAACCCATAAACACAATGAATTTACATGATATACATTCAAACACAAAACCCAAAACAATCAAAGATGAGCGTAACACCCTCTAACCTAAACAAAGCGAGCCCCAATTCAAAGCCTAATGCCACAACTTGCAATTTTCAAAAAATGGAGGCCTAATCTCATCTCTAGGACTCTAGTTTGAGCTTATTAATTGAGTGTTTTTTTTTTTTTTTTTGAAAAGGTAATATTGTTATCAAAGGAGAAACCAAGCAAGATGCTTGGAAACTCCAAACAAGCTTTATAGAAAAAGACGAGGATAAAACTACCTCCAACAGAAAGAGGCGAGGATAAAACAACCTCCCATAATAATAAAAATACAATATAACACTTACCAATCTAAAACCACCATTACCCTACAAGCAAACAAGTAAAACCATCTCCTTTTTGTCGATGACACTATTATCTTTTTCAGTAATTCCCTTTCAGAGCTTAGAAATCTAAGGGCAATTTTGCTTTTCTTTGAGGCAGTGATCGGGATAAAAGTTAACTTGTCAAAAAGTTGAATATACCCGATCAGAGATATCACAGATGTGGACTCTAAGGCAGATATTTTGAGTTGTTCAGTGGGGGTCCTTCCCTTCTTTTTACCTCGACATTCCTTTGGGAGCAAAGTTGTTAGATGACGTGTTTGGGACCCGATTCTTGAAAAAATGGAAAGGAAATTGGCAACATGGAAGTCAAATTTTCTCTTTATGGGAGGCAGACCAACTTTGATCGATTCAGAGCTTTCCAATTTGCCCATTTATTACATGTCAATTTTATCTTTGAAGAAGAGGATTTCTAGGCTCATGGAAAGATACCAAAGAAATTTCCTTTGGTGAGGAACGTCCGAGAGTTTTAAATATTCCCTGGTCAGATGGATGTCAGTTACTCTTTCCAAAAATAAAGGAGGGCTTGGAATCAAGCGTTTGGAGATCATGAAAAAGGCTTTTCTTGGTGTTGTGAAATATGACTCACATTCTAAAGGAAAACATGAAGGAAATCAGGGTGCAGCAGTGCAACAGGGCAAACCGTCAATGGTTTTGCTCAGGACACCCAACGCAGATTTTGAATTTTGAATATTTGGATGTTAATATGGTTGGGTGTCGGGGAGGAAACCTCTGAGGAGGCTTATATATACATAGAGTATGTTGTATATATATATATATATAGTGAGTCTAGTGTTGGTTGATGATCGTTGAGAGAATTGAGAGGATTCTTGTATTGCTCTTGTAATTTACACAAGAAAATAGTGAATCCTTGTCGTTTGCTCCCGTGGATGTAGACATTGCTGAACCACACAATTCTTTGCGTCTTTGTGATTGTTATTGCTTTAATTTACTTGTTGTGGTTGTTGTTTTGTATTCATCATTAAAGTTTTGCATTGTTTGAATTTGATTCTTTACACACACACACACACACACACACACACACACATATATATATATATATATATATATATATATATATATATATATACATATATTCCGCTGTGCATATTTTGGGGTTTTACACAACACTTGGCAAATGGATTTGGAGATTTGTTGTTGAAGACAATAGCCTATGGAAAAAGGTGATATGTGTCAAGTATGAGTTCAGTAAACCCATATGGCGCTCCCCTATCCCCTTTGGTACCATAGGTGGAAGTCTTTGGATGAATATCCTTAAACTCAATTTGGTTATGTGGGATCATATGAAGATTTTGGTTGGGGACGGAAGTAAATCAAAATTTTGGTGTAGAAACCCGAACTTGAAAAATAAAAGAAAATATGTATAAAAGGGAGAAATAAGGAAAAATAAAGGAAAATAAAAACAAAGGAAGAAGTTGGATTTGGTAGGGCCAAAATCGTCGATGGTTTCAGAGAGCATGAGAAAAACTGTCTCCGATTTTGGGTTAACTGGGCGAGTCAATTGCAAAATCGTCGACAGTTTTGTGGGTACAGGGAAAACTATCGACGGTTTTTGTCACGCCCCGAACCCGAAAATGGGATCTAGGGTGTGACATAGTAACCTAACCTGTCCTTATATCATATAAAACACCAATGATATAATAATAAATGAGGGTTTGACCCCATGGGGTTCCCGTACACCCTATACACATTCACATACATGACATATATGTAGCGGAAAATGTTCTTTCTGTACATACTTTGTACCATAACAGAGTCTATACAAAAGAGTCTAAGCTCTATAATACACAACATAAACCCGGGTGCCAGCCAAAACCCAAAACGACAACCGATATAGTCCTAGTACTTACACAAGTACTTCACGCAGTACACCAACCACTACGCTCCCAACACAAGGACGCTAGTTCTGGTTACTCGAAGGACCTGAAAACATGTATGTACGATAGGGGTGAGACACCTCTTAGTAAGGAAGATATAGGTTATATCGGTGTATGACACATGAGTGCTATCATGACATAAAACATACACAGTTCAATACAATTCCAGTATTTTCACAAAACAGTTCTAGTATTGTGCTCATCACACACACACACACACACAATAAAGTAACTGATGTTGTCACACCCTTCGGCCCGAAGCCGGCTTGCATTACACGGCGTCCCCGGCACATGGCGTAGCCCCAGACTCTCATGGCATCGTACCGGTACATCTGATTGATCCACACCTTTCAGTGATCAGCCGAAAATACGGTATTTTATGCCCTCGGATATAGAGCCGAACACTCTTGCCACTGGCAGGTGGTATTTCACACCCTCAGATATAGAGTCGGACACTCTTTCATGACCAGGAACAATTCAGAATCCCGTTGCTATATCTCATTTCAGAAAATCACAACTTATGCATGCTCATATAATAATTCATTCCACACCCATTTGGTAATCTAAAAATCGTAATTTTCCAAAAATATAGTTTAAACAAGTCAAGGCATGACCATCTTCATAACACAATATATATCACAATATATCCACGGTTTTCTAACGAAACCAGAGATGCAACCCAATGCCCCATTTTTCCCAAAACTGTAAAATAAAAATCCCATAATTTTTACCTATTAGATTTTCCCAAATAAGTAGTCAAAATACATGCAGGACCGTGAACCACAGTTCTACTGAATTCGATTTCGAAAATAACCGATATAAACAGAATCCCCTTACCTTTCCCTAAAAATCCAAACCCAAACTTTACGGCTCCTAAACAGCTAACCGAGTTCCCAATACCTATAAATCAAAATATAAAACATACTTACAATTTCATTCTCTACAATACTACCAAAATGAAAATGAAAACCGAGTCTTACCTTGATTTTGGGTCAAATCCTGAAAACGCTCGAAACGAAGATCCGTTCCACAAATCTCGAAGAGAATCGTTTCCTGATCCTCGTAATAACGTCAGATCATCGATTCTAATGATGTACGACAAAGAAATCTAAAGAGAGAGAGAGAGAAAGTTTTGAGTTCTAAGAAAGAGAGGGAGAGGATTTTGATATCTTAACTTCTAAGCAACCCAAATGGATATTTATAACACCCTTGACTCAGCCAACCTCGTCAACGAGGTGGCATCTTCCTCGACGAGTTAAGGTAGGCAGTTCATCAACGTAGTGGTGGCCACGTCGACAAGCCTGTGATTTCCAAATTTCCCAAAACCTCTCGGCTTCTCCTCGTTAACGAGCCTCTGCATTTCGTCGTCGAATGACAAAAGGGTTTTTTTCGACGAACTCTGGCTTCGTCGACGA
Organism: Malania oleifera; assembly: GCF_029873635.1. Classification (NCBI taxonomy): domain Eukaryota; kingdom Viridiplantae; phylum Streptophyta; class Magnoliopsida; order Santalales; family Ximeniaceae; genus Malania; species Malania oleifera. The sequence goes on from NC_080419.1 coordinate 109,278,586, forward strand.
AGCCTGCTCAATTTACTATTTTATCCTTCACTTATTTATTTATTTATTTCATATATCATGGTTCAGGTTCTTACAATTTTCTCTTGGGTTGCCCACCTATAAATAGAAGTGAGCTCATTTTTTCTTGGAATTTCAAAATCTCTCTTTTTTGGGCTCTGCTAGGGTTTCGAGATTTCTTCATTAAAAGGCTTCTATGGGTTCTCTCTTGCTTCCGGCTCACTCTTTCTCCTCCAGGCTAGCCGGTACTCGTAGTTCTATTGGTTTGAAAAGCTAGGGTTTCGAGTCTTTCCATCCATTTCGGTTACTTTTTTAGAAACAAGTAAGGGGAATAAATTATATCAGTTCTTTTCTAAATTTTACCAGTTAAAAAGAAGTTTATATTTATACGTGTATGTTTACGACTTTTGTTTCAAAATCTAACCATTTAAAAAGGAGTATTTGGGCTTAGGGTTAGGTTATGGGTTATTATCTTCAAAACTAGCTGATTAAACTTGAATACGAGACCATAGCATTAAAGTAGTGAGTTTTCTGAACACATTGATTGGGTTAGAATATTAGCTTGGATTATCTTATAGATTTTTTAAAGGATCAAAGTAATTAGTAGGGTTGACTAGCTCAGTTTTGTAAAGTACAATTTAAATCCTTAAATTGTGTGGCATGAGATTGATTTTATTAATGAAATGGATATTGTGGTTGTGGTGTATTTGCCTGCTTGGTTGATGTGATATGTATATTTTATATGAAATGAGTGGTTGTTTTTATGTTTTTAACTCCTTTGTTAGTTATATTTAATTTTGTTTGTCCTAATTTGGTTGGTTGGTTTTAACTTGTAACCATGGTATTCCTCCGCCAAAAGTAAGGGTTTATTAATAAATAAATGGAGGTGCCGCCCTCTTTTAGCAAAAAAAAAAAAAAAGAGTGGTTGTGATTTGTAACTATGGGATCTTGTTGTGATATATTTGTGGGACTCTATTGTAACATTGAGACTCTAGCACGATGTATGTACTAAGAACGATGGGAAGGGATGCTCAGTACACTGGGCACCATGTGATGAAAAGTAACTGGGCACCATGTAATGAAATGAAGTGTTTGTGCATTATCACCTGTATATGTATGCAAATGCTGAGGTTTGCTTTATAGTAAATATGTGTGTACCGTCTGCTTGTACATATTTAGTTATTATTTGTAAAGATTCAAAAATTTAAAAAGGATTAAAATAATTTAAATAAATAAATAAATAAATAAAATAACAGATAAATAAATAAAAGGAATGACGTGGGAAAAGAAAAAAAATTTAAAATAAAGAAATTAAATTAAATTAAGATAAATTAAATAATTAAATAATTAGTTATTAAATTAAATATTTTTACATTAGATTTAAAAAAATATTAAAATTAATTAAAATGATATATATAAGTAAGTTATTATAATATATATATGATAAGTATAAGTTAAAATAATATATATATATAAAGTAAAGTAAAAGAATGAGATAAGAAGTGAAGAAGAAAGAAGAAAGAAGAAGCTGGAGAAGAAGCAGACATCCCCCCCCCCTTGAAACTTATTTCCTGCGTGCGGCCGCTTCGTCTCTGTCTCTCTTCTTCTCTCAATTATTCGACGAGTTTGCGACGGATCGGGAAACGGAAGGTGCCGTTGGAATCCTGGTCCTGTTGCCGACTTTTCTACTAAAGCAGATTTTTCATGGGAACGACTTAGGCACTGCTCCTAGGGAAAGGTAATTTTTTTTTTCCATTTTCTCAATTTTACTATTAATATGTGGTTAAATCGACGAACAGACACCACCACGGGGTCCTAGTCGTTGTTATCGTCATTTTGACGTAAGTAATTTTTCAATTGGGGTTTTCTAGGCCCTACTCCAAAGTGAGAGTGGGATTTGAGAATTTGGCTAAATTTAAGGAGATAATTATTTATTGGGTATTTAAAGGCCTAGGAAGTATTAAATTAATATTTTATTTAGGAATAATTTATTAGAATTAGGAATTTAATTTCAGGGTTTGGGTGAGTGTTGTAGGTATTTTTCGGAGTCCCTGTTGGCGTAGTTTAAGAAACCAGGTAAGGGGAAAAATATATATTAAATCAAAAGCTTTATGAATTAAATGAAAAATAAATTGTGTTATATATACATGTAATTTTTCAATATGGGTAAAATGCCAACTGTTTAAATTATATTTTTTTCGAGTGTAGGGCTGTTTATTAGATATATATGTGTGAAAATGAACTGATAAAAGTAGAAAAATATTTTGAGAATATTTATGTAAGACATGAAAGGTATTTTTAATACATAAACATTAAATATTGGTTGGCTTATTTTACAGGCAGTGTATGAATTTTACTGTTAAATTCTGTGGCATGAGAATCTGTGCAAATATATGTTAAATGTATGAGATGCATGCTAAGTAAGTAAAACCATGAAAATAAAATATGATATGGACAATGTTGCCTGTATGTGTTAATGCAATTATGTAAACAGCTGAAAGATGCTGGGTAAGCAGCTGAAATATGCTGGGTAAAACAGTTAAAAGTGGTTGGGTAAATGTGTCACAGCTGAAAGTGGCTGGGTAAATGTGTTGCAGCTGAAAGTGGCTGGGTAAATGTGTCACAGCTGAAAGTGGTTGGGTAAATGTATAACAGCTGAAAGATGTTGGGTAAAACAGTTGAAAGATGCTGGGTATGAAATGAAATGAAATGAAAAGGGAAATAAATAAAATGGAAATGAAATGTGAAATGTGAACAATGTAAAATGGGAAAGAGTCACTCAAAGTAAAATACAATGCAATGTTAAGCCATGAATATGAATAGATGTGTATAATTAAATAATGATAGAAAGAATGATGTATTATGATATTAGAAGTATGTATGTACATAGAACATGTTACGATTGGGCAAGGCGTACCTTTCTCCTGAGGGCTTGCTGATGTATTTACATAGAACATGATATTAGAAGTATGTATGTACATAACATACATGTTATGTATATACATAGAACATGTATTTACCCGCCCATACAAGTAGGTTCCCTCTGCCCTAGTACGTTATGCGGCTACTGAGTAAAGCGAGTGCACTAGTAGCTACAGATGTGGCAGTAGCTAATTAATTATTACTACATGAGCGCATTGATAAATGTAAATGGACAAAATAATTAATTCGATCCGTTGAAATTAAGTGCATCCATGGATATGTGTACAAAAATAAAATTGAGAAGAAAGAAGAAGATATGCAGAAAGTGAGTAGGAGTAATAGTAATCCTAGACACCACTTCTTCCAGCCCCTTCTTCCTGATGGGTGTTGGAGACTCACTCAATCATTGGTTGTGATTAAAACTTAGTGAGAATTGCACACAAATACACTCAATTGATTTCAATAATAATATGAAACAAAATACAGAGAACTTTCAAATACAATTTCTCTCTTCTCACTAGTTATTCACCCTCTCTACACCACATATTACATTACACACACACACACACACACACACACACACACACATCTATTTATAGCAAAGCATCTCAATAAGTGAAGATTATAATCAACAATGATGGACTGGTTGGTAAGGTTGCTGTTGACTCCAGTGCAAATTCAACAACAGTAGACTGGGATTAGTGGAGCTACCACCATCAAATTTTGCTGTCAACGTCCCATTGTCAAGTTTAATCTTCAACATCTCCCTTTAAACTTGACTCTCTTAACTTTGTCATTCCGAGCATCACCTTCAGTTTTACAAAAATATCATGCCTGAGTGCCTTTGTGAAAATGTCAGCAATCTGATCATACATTCTGCAGGATATTAGTTTCACTTCTTTTTTCTTGACATGCTCCCTGATAAAATGATACCGAGTATCAATATATTTGCTTCTTTCATGGTAAACTGGATTCTTCACAAGTGCAATCGTTGATCGGTTGTCGATGTAGACTTCTTTGGGGTTATCTTGAAGAAATCCCAGATACTTCAATACATTCTTGATCCATATACCATGAAAAACAGCTGAACTGGCAACAACATACTCAGCTTCACATGATGACTACGTTACGAATAGGTTGCTTCTTTGATGACCATGTAAACGTTGTATCTCCCATGAAGAATGTAAATCCAGTCGTACTTTTTCTTTCATCAAAATCTCTTCCCCAATCGCTATCTAAATAGCTGATAAGTTTGCAATCACCTCTTGATGAATAAAACATACCATTAGTGATGGTACCCTTGACATAACGGAGTATCCTCTTCGCTGCATTCAAATGAGACTAGTCAGGAGTCTCCATGTACCTACTGACAAATCTAACTGCATAAAGTATGTCTGGTCTGGTGCACGTCAAATACCTCAAGCTTCCAACCAAACTCTTGAAATATGTGCCGTCAACATTTCCTTACTTATTCTTTTTCAACTCTAATCTCGTTTCAACCGGAATTGTCACAGGGTTGCATTTGTCCATTTCAAACTTCTTCAGTACTTCTTTTGCATAGTGGTTTTGGGAGATGAAGATTTCCTTCTCGCTTTACACGACTTCTATGCCAAGAAAATGAGTCATCTGGCTAATATCCGTCATTTCAAATTCATTGATCATGCTCCTCTTGAAATCTGCAAACATCTCTGGATTGTTGCTGGTGAAAATTAGATCATCAACATATAGGTAGGCAATCAGCATACTTCTGTCTATCTCCATCTTCATGTATAACACATGCTCGTAAGGACGTTTCTTAAATTCATTCTTTTGGAAATAGTCATTAATCCTTATGTTCCATGCACAAGGTGCCTACTTCAAACTAGTGCCTTCTGCAGTCGGTACACTCTATCTTCTTTGCCCTTCTTCACATATCCAGATAGCTTATCAATATATATCTCTTCTTCTAGAAAACCATTCAGAAATGCTAATTTCACTTCTAGTTGATAAATCTTCCATTCATTTTGTGCTGATAGTGAAATTAGTAATCTGATAGTTTCAAGCTTGGCAACTGGGGAAAAGATTTCTCCATAATCAATCCCTTCTTTCTTCCTGTAGCCCTTGACGACAAGTCTTGTTTTGTATCTCTAAACTTCTCGTTGAGCGTTCTTCTTGGTCTTATAGACCCACTTCACACCAATAGTTTTACGGTCCTTCGGGAGATTTGTCAACTTCGAAGTCTTATTTTTCTCGATGGATTGAATTTCCTCATCCATCGTTTTTCTCCATTTTGTCTTCTTTGTTAGCATCCTCAAAGCTAACTAGGTCGCTGGTAAACAATAGACAGTATAATGTAACATACTCTTCTATAGGTTCTGTAGTTTCATATAGGTCAGCCAGATTATGGGCTCCTCTAGGCCTCATATCTAAGATTTCACGCTCAATTGGTGATGGAACTTTATTCCTCTGTGGTCAACCGTGTGGAGGTGTCTGCAGCTCAGGAACTTGTGACTCAATAGCCAGTTCTCTTGTTTATGTGGGCTCTTCTCCTTCAAGCATTAATTCTGCATCTTTGGAAGATTCGGCCTGGTCCCACTTTTAGGATTCATTTTCTTCAAAAATGACATCCCGACTATGAATGACTTTCTTGTTGATGGGATTGTAGAGTCGATATCTCATGGTATTGTCGCCATATCCAACAAGGATATATTTCTCTCCTTTATCTTCCAACTTTGTCCTTCTTGCCTTTAGGATCTTGGTGTAGGCAATGGAGCCAAACACTCTAAGATGACTCATAATGGGCTTGTGAGTATTCTAGGCTTCATGTAGTGTCTTTGTGTCAAGACACTTCGTAGGACACTTGTTAAGCAGATAGACTGCACATGGCAGTGCTTCTTCCCAGAAAATCTTGGGCATATTCTTATCCTTTAACATGCTCCTGGCCATGATAAGGATCGTGTGATTCTTCCTCTTAGCTACACCGTTCAACTGGGGAGTGTAGGTCGGTGTGAACAGTTTTGAATCCCTTGTTGCCTAAGGAATTCTAGGAAAGCTTCATCCTTGTACTCTCCTCCTTGATCTGATCGAAGTGACTTGATGCGATAGCCACTTAATTTCTCCACAAGAGCTTTGAACTCTTTGAACTTGTCAAACACCTATGACTTCCTTTTCAAGAAGTAGACCCAAGTCTTCATGCTATTATCATAAATGAAAGTGAGGAAGTGTATGTTTTGTCCATTTGAAAATGGTTTCAATGGACCACATATGTCTGTGTGTACTACCTGAAGCGGCATGGTAGATCTCTATTCAGTTTGATTTTCAAAGTTGTTTCTGTGTTGTTTGCTCAGAACATAACTTTCATATATCACATTTGGGTGGTGGATGTTGGGTAAGCCTTTCACTATCTTCTTGCTTCCCATTTGTTTCAAACTTTCAAAGTTCAGATGTCCGTACCTGAGATGCCATAGCTAGTCTTTGATGATAGTGCTTAAACACTTTAACGTATCATGTTGAATGGTGAGCAGAAACATTCAATTATTTGTCATTTGTATTCAAGTAACGAGCTTATCTCGAGCGTCTGTTATCACCATCTTCTTATCTCTAAGGCTAAATCGGTAGCCTTTCTCCACAAGATGTCCGAGACTAAGTATATTAGTCTCCATGATTGGCACATAGTACACATTGGAGATAAAAGCATGGTCTCCATCCTTCATCTTCATTAGGACATTTCCCCTTCCTCGAATTGGGACTTTAGAGAGATAACCAAATGATATCTTTTCCTGAACTTTGTCATCAAGTTTAGTAAATAGGTTCTTTCTACCAGTCATGTGATTGTTGGCTCCAAAGTCAAGGTACCAAACATTTTGGTCTTGGTGGGTGTGTGCCATCAGCATCAACGATTCTCCTTCGGCTTTCTCCTTTTCTGCAAATTTAGTATTTTCATTTACTTCGTGATTTTGGGGATTACCTCTGCACTCATTACTGTAGTGTTCGTACTTGTGGCAGCTGTATAGCTCTGAATGTTTCTCTTGTCTACGTTCGGGTGGCTATTGTATCCCCCTCTTCTTCCTTGTTCTCTACCTCGTGGAACATAGCTCTATTGATTGTGTCCTCCTCTAGTGGGATCTCTTCTGCCTCTACCGCCTTCTCTAGATTCAAAATTTCCCAAACTTCTTCCATATGACCCTCGGCTTCGTCTTCTTCCTCGCTGTGACGTCCTCCCTTTGTCATATCTATCTATAGTGAGGGACAACTTCGTTTGGAGGCATTGCTCCAGTGCTTTATCTTCACTCCTTCTATTGAATTTCTGCTCATGAGCTTGGAGTAAGCCCACAAGTTCTTCTGCATACATGATTTCTAGATCTTTTGTTTCTTCTATGGTCATAGTTATATAATCAAATTTTGGATCCAAAGATCGCAAAATTTTCTCACAAATTCTCTCGTCGTTGAGAGTCTCTCCATTTCTTCTCAATTGATTTGATACTACCATAACTCGTGTATTGTAATTAGTAATAGATTTAGTAGATTTCATTCTTAAGGATTCGAAATCACCTCGTAGTGTTTAAAGACGAATCTTCTTCACTTTGTTTGCACCTTTGTGTGTTCGATGGAGAAAGTCCTAAACTTTTTTGGATGTCTTGGCAGAGGTGATGATTTTGAACATGGCCTCATTAAGGTCTTGGTAGATTATGGATTTCCCCTTACAATCCTTCTTTCAATCGACTCGCAAGATTTTTTTTTGAGCATCAGACATAGATGCTTCGGCTTCATTTGATGGGCTTTCTCTATACCCGTTTTCAACGATGTCCATGACATTATGAGCACCTAGAAGGGCTCTCATTTGAATAGACTAGTTGTCATAGTTCTCCCATGTCAACTTAGGAATGATTGCTTGGGTAGTACTGTTCACCATTGAATTTAATATATAAAAAAGTAGAGTTATGGGGATTGATTTTGGCTAATCTGATGCCACCATTGTCTTCAAAAGGTTGAAAAACCTTAAGAACCGATTTTGGGTTACAACAAACCGGTTTAAAAATCACTGAACCGGCTAAAAGAAGTTCTGGATTTATTTTTTTAAAAAGGTTTGACTTAATGGAGTTTAACGGCGTCAGTGATTGCCGTTAGGGCCACGTGCCGGCTTCTAGGAGTGCCGCGTGTAACGACCCGACGAATAATGGTATTTAAATAATAAAAAGGAAGGGAAATGGAAATCGGAAACAGAAGAAGGCAGTCGACTTCGTCGACGACATTGCATTTTGGAAAGGATAATCCAAAGAATTTTTCAGCTCCTCGTCGATGAGGGTACAATAGGAGCTCGTTGACAATGGTAGGATTCGCCAACGAGAAGATACCGAGAGAGGTTTTGGGCAGTCTGAATTTCGTTGACGAGGAGTGGGTTTTGTCGACGAATTTTCTATAGGACTCGTCGACGAGGTGACGTGGCTCATCGACGAATCCCGCAGTATAAATAGGGATTAAAGGTAATTTTCAGTCATTTTTCCTACATAGAACTTCCCACTCTTTGTCCCTACGGTTCGTCCCCATTGTCTCGTCGATTTCGGGCCAAATCTTCGCTGAATCGACGATCTGACGCCACCACGACACTCTTGGGAAAGTTCTCTGCAAGTCTGCCGGAGCGGATCGTCGATGGGGTTGAGGTGGAAACCATCACAAATCTAGGGTGAGACTTTCTACTCAAAATTTGGTTAATTGACAGTTGTAGGAAGTGTTATACGCGTAGAAATACTGAACTTTAGTTATGAGGAATGCTGTTTCTAGGGTGTTGAGTTGGGAACCCTGTGGGTGTGGGATAAATTTTCTTAGGAGCTTTTCAGGAATCAGGTAAGGGGATAAACTAAGCTAGTTTTTTTTTTAGAAAATGTATAAATATATAACATTTGATTTCAGGAAAGTAAATATGTTTATATATATATGATTTATATTTAAGAAAACACTGTTGAAAATGATGGTATGTTAAATATATGAAAAACCTGTTTAGTGTGGCCTGAGTAGAAAATGTTATGAAATACTCTTTTCTGGAAATGTGATTATGATATGGATTTTTTTAATGGAAAATCGGCGTACGGGCCGAGGTTTTTATATGTTTTGCCGGCGTACAGGCCGTGCTATGTGTATGATTTGCTAGCGTACGGACTGAGCTATGGATATATGATTTGCTGGCGTACGGGCCGTGCTATGAATGTGATTTTCCAGCGTACAGGTTGTGCTATGATATGATTTTTCGGCATACGGGGTGAGCTATGGATGTGATTTTCCAGCGTACGGGTTGTGCTATGATTTGCTGGTGTACAGATCGAGTTATGATAAAATGTGTAATACCGGCGTACGGGCCGATGATTTTCATGATATATGTATATATGCAAAATGATATGATTGATTTGATAATTAATGAAATGAAATATCTCTGTATCACAGTTTCAGTATATGTTATATGATATCAGAACCTAGTTGGTTTGGTTTAAGCTAGCACTTGCACAATACCGTTGCTATGTGTCTATGGTCTTTGTGATCATGATATTTGTGTTAATGCCGTTGTACAGAGTGGTCTAAGATTGGATGGTCGATGTGGTTTATAAGAAATGTGTGAGCACCCCTGGTGTACGGACCAGGTCTGGTAGACCCATCTTACAGACTGTACTTTTGACTTGATAGTGGTCGGCCAACCATTATCAGGTCCCGCCTTCGGGCCACACAACCCAGTCATGTGGGGGTAATACATGACAACGGCTAGCTAACCTACCAGGAATGTTTTTGTGTTATTATTATTATATGAGATAAGATATGTTTGTGAAAATGCAGTATATTCTGCCATGTTTTGCTGATATATATATATATGTTTCCTTAGATTTGACAAACAGTTACTGAATATGTTATATATATATGTTTCCCTAGATTTGACAAACAGTTACTGAATATGTTTTGTATGGTGTATGTATAACACGAAATAGTTATGTTACCACATACTCGTATTAGTTTATTTCCCTTACTGAGAGGTGTCTCACTCCAAAATTCTATAAACTTTTTAGGAGCCTCTGATAGGAGAGCGGGTAAAACCCCGCTGATCTAGTACGGTTGGTCTGCCTTTCTAGAAGGGTAAGTATTTTGATAGGGTCGGATGTATTTTGTGAAAATAGCCCTAAGACATTTTTTTTGGGTTGAGTGATGTGTATATATGTATACAGTGATCGTAGTAACTGTGGTATTGTGATGTATGGTATAATGAGGTGTTTGTGATTTATGTTTCCTGTTGCATAGGCTTCCATGATGTATTTCTGATATATCCCTAGTACCCATGGGTCCAGGTGAATTATGATCTGTTGAGATTAGTGATATTGATTTATTATATTATGAAAAAAAAATGTGGAAATTAAGCAGGTTGTCACATCGCATGTTGGTGAGTGGGCGCGGGTCAGTCAATCAGGTCGGGTCGTGCTTACGGGTTCGGATCCAAGTTGCCCATTGCTGGGCCAGGTCGCGGATCTAGTGTTCGGGTCAGATCATGTCAACCGGGAGGAGAAGCCGCGTGGAATGTGTAACTTCACCGGTCAGTAATCTTGCCGGCGCGTGAGGCGCGTGTGGAGGATGCAGAATGGGTTGGAGGCACGTGGGAGCGCATGTGGGGACACCTGGACTTCGTTTAAGACGTGATTTTTCCCTTTGGATTCTTCTCGATGCGAATTTCACAATGGTGTACTCAAAAATAAATTTTGAGTAACTTCAAATCTGGGAGAAAATTTGAGTTTAGCCTTTATTTGGCGAATTTCAGTGAACCTGGGTGTTCTAATACCATTGATGGGTCGAGGTAACTCACTCAGTCATTGGTTGTAATTGAAATTCAGTGAGAATTGCACACAAATACACTTAATTGGTTTCAATAATAATCTGAAACAAAATACAGAGAACTCTCAATACAATTTCTCTCTTCTCACTTGTTATTCACCCTCTCTATACCGCATATTACATTACACACACACACACACACACACACACACACACACACACACCTATTTATAGCAAAGCATTTGACGATAAGTGAAGATTATAATCAACAATGGTGGATTGGTTGGTGAGGTTGCTGCCAACTCTAGTGCAAATTCAACAACAATGGGCTGGGATTGGTGGAGCTGCCACGGTCAAATTTTGCTGCCACCGTCCCATCATAAAGTTTAATCTTTATTACTTCCGGGTTTCCACCGCCGTATGTTTCATTCTCTCTCTCTCTAAGCCACTTTGTTAATAACATTCTATATATATATATATATATATATATATATATATATATATATATATATATATATTTATTTGCAGTTAATTCCAACTTTGTTCATCAAGCACTGCTTGATGATTAATAATGGTAATAATGGTACTTCTACTGATGATGATGATGATGATGATGATGATGAGTGCGGCTGCAAAAAAGAAATATTGCTGAGGAGCTGCCTGTCCGGCAAGCGTTGGCCGGTGAAGATGAACTGCCGGCGTCTCCAGGACGGCTGGTCGGAGTTTGCCAAAGAGCATGATTTGCACGTGGGTGACTTTTTGGTGTTCATGCACGAAGGGGACATGGTATTTGACCAAAGTCAAGAGACCAAAAATCAAAGTTGCAACCCGGACCATCCTGTGGCTATGGTGGAAGATAATTTTAATGGTGTGTGTTTATACCTTATATGAATGCATATATTATGGATATGGTTGGAGAGATTTTCGAGTTGCAAATGACATAAAGACAGGGGATGCTCTTGTGTTTCAGCTCACTGAAAAAGGAACAAAGCCCGTTTTTAGGGTTCATGGTAAGATTTAATTGCTTTATAAATATTTAGTATGAGTTACTACACTTTCCTTCTTTTTTTTTTTTTCTTTTTTTTTTCAAATAACAATTCTTACTCGTTTCATGCATGAAACTATCATGATAAGAATCACTGCTGCTAGGTGCTAGCTAAGAGAAAATGTACCACAAAACCCAAAGGCAAATGATAAGAAAGAAACCAAGCATACAGTGAAAAAGATCTCATTTGCACAATAAGAAAGCACAAACTGAAGTGGGTGCACCTGAAAGATCCCAGGGAGGTAGTTGTCTGTTGAGCTATTCTCTTGGGTTTTCTGTCGAACAATTGGTGTGCAAATTCTTCATTCAATTGATGAGTTGTTCTTTCCAAGCTAAATTTTTCTCGTAAAGCTATCTGCCACTGGTTGCCAACTGCTCAATGCACGTAGCGTTTTCGGAATGGAAGCCCAATATATTTGGAAGGTAATTCAACTGCCTTACAAGTTACAACCCAAGTTTCCTGCACATTACCATATTACACACGTTCTTTTCTTCTTTGATCCCTGCAATGCCGCTCTTATGAACATTGCCTTTAGGCTCTAGGCCTACTTTTCGTCATTTGGATTTCGAAATCATAACCATATCATCCATGAATTGAATATAAATTATGGTTTTGGGCTGTCTTACCATCCTTGTTCCTTCAAAACTGGTTGAGGGCACTCAAAGTTGGCCCCCTTCTCTGAAACCACTGCATGTTTGGATTCTGGATCTATTAACAAGGATGGAAACAGACTCCACTGATATGCATTGTTATATCCATGTTCTTCATTTAGCCTGAAATCCCACTTTTTGCAACATTGTGCTTAGAAAAATCCAATTGAGAAATGGAGGTCTTCTCAAAATCTTTCGTTAATATAATGCACCCTTTACAGTTCTTGAAAGATATTTGCAATCAGGATCCCATCCATGATCCATCCACCTCTCACAAAGGCTGATTGAAAGTCACGTACCAACATATGAATAACACCTCTCAAGTGATAGCCTAGGTATTTCTAGCTGTTTGTATATGCTCCCAGCAGAACTTACAGGGCAGGATTCTTTGGGATACCTAGTTTTTTACTCCTAGTTTGTAGAAAAATGGGATGTAATCAAACTCGTTACTTGATTTCTTCATGTTCTTTCATTGCATTGGAACCCCATTCCGTTCAATGAACCAAATTTGACATTAGGATTTAGGCCACGAAAGTTGGGTTCATGCTTTTGGCTAATCGCTATCATCATGGAATTTGTCTGCAAATATTATGAAACCATCTTTCATCATGTACCAGAGGTTCTCAATGAAGCTGAAAGTGGAGCAGTCCAGAATCCCATCCATGATCCAAAGGCTGATTGAAAGTCACATACCAACATATGAGCACGTCTCAAGTGATGGCCTAGGTCTTTCCAGCTGTTTGCATATGCCCCCAGCAGAACTTACAGGGCAGGATTCTTTGGGATACCTAGTTTTTTACTCTTAGTTTGTAGAAAAATGGGATGTAATCAAACTCGTTACTTGATTTCCTCATGTTCTTTCATTGCATTGGAACCCCATTCCGTTCAATGAACTAAATTTGACATTAGGATTTAGGCCACAAAAGTTGGGTTCATGCTTTTGGCTAATTGCTATCCTTATGGAATTTGTCTGCAAATCTTATGAAACCATCTTTCATCATGTACCAGAGGTTCTCAATGAAGCTCAAAGTGGGACCCCCCCCCCCTCCCCCCCCCCAAAAAAAAAAAATCACATTCCTAGAATGCATTGATTTTTTTGTCTTTAGAGAAAGGAGCTTCCAAGAATTTCAGTGTGTAAAATCCTATCCTCTTGCAGGGAGAGCATCAATTACTACTTTTTGGAGTTGTTGCCTTTGTGTGTGTGCACGTTTTATAATTTGAAATGGTGTATAATCGCTTTCTTTGTCTCTTATGGTGGCATACCCTTGTCCCATGAAAGTTCAATTTCCCTCTCAAGTTTCTCTTGTTCCTCATATTTTCCACTGCAAGAGGACATTTGATGTATCTATCTTCCTAGTACATCTTGTAACCACTAAACCTTTGTTTTCTGTTTCCATGGATTATCTTCCTGCAGCTTTCCAACTTCCTTCCCCACTCTCTCCCCCCCCCCCCCCCCAAAAAAAAAACCGTCAATCACCATTTGTTGATTCAACAAACAGTTCATATAGTTTTATCAAGCTCTTCTTTAAAAATGGCTACTCTATTTCGAGAATTCCGTTGCTTTTTCCTGTTTCTCAACTCTTACATCATGTTTCATTTGTAGAATGGGACGAAAATTTGAGTGGAAAGCATGAGGAAATCGAAGTGAGAAATTCAAATCTGTTTCATTCCTTTCTACCAAGCATGCAGTTAGTGAGTCTTCAACTTCTTGAATATTTGAAAAAGCCGGCAACCCTGCCAGCATTCTTCTTCTACATTCTCTTTGAACTTCGATGAGATTGCCAACAATTGAAATATCTGTCTTGTCACCAGTGACTAATACTTTTTTGTGACCTGATAGGCTTCTAGTTAGTCACCATTGCTTGTTAATTTCTCTGGTGAATTAACTGTTTTGAAATTTCCTGCTAAGCACCGAGGGCCTTGAATCTCCTCATTTTTTTAAGTTCACTCGATAAGTCTGAAGTCATCGTTCAACATTCCAATTGTTTGTATGTATGGGACGCTGCTATGTGGGTGGCTTCTGGCTCCTTCCCAATGAAAAAAAAAAAAAAGGAAGAAGAAGAAAAAGAAAAAGAAAGAAAGAAGAAAAAGTACCACTACTACATGTGATCATCAAACCTAAATGGATGGTAATTAAGCTTTCTTCCCATGCATGAACTGAATGTGAGATGTTTAATTCTTTGCAGTACATTCCCAAAGACTTTGCAAGGGCAAACAATTTATGTAACAAAAATTACGAGATAATACTTAGGGATCAAAGTGGAAGGTCAAAGTCCATGAAACTGGAGGGGAAGAGAAGGGGCGTGGTTTATATTGCACATGGCTGGAGTAGGTTTGCCGTGGCGAATGGCTTAAAAGTGGGTGACTTATTCATGATAGAGCTTGTCAAGGGAGGAAAGAAGCTTCTTATGAACTTCTATGGTAAGTTTAACGATTAATTTGGTCTTATTTGCATGTGTTTATTTTTCTTTTTGTAATTTTTTATTAATTCTGAAGAAGACAGCATATATTTTGAGTAATAAGAAGATATTTTATATGTAAATAAGCTTAAGATGGATATAGAAAAGTTAGTTTTATAATTGAAACATCTTAACTACATGCAAGTAAGTATTCACACTTCTTGTGCAATTACACACTGTAGCTTTTAGACACTGTAATTAAAAACATTACCCTAAAATCCATTATTTTTTTCAGGAGTTCGATTTTCTATAATTCCAACAAAATTGTTATCCTTAAATCCCTCGATGCCTTCCCCAATGGATTTGAACCTTGACATATTGGGGTTTGGGTGATGTTCAAACACAAGATCAAAGCCCAAGCTTAATTAAACTCTACCATTACTCTGATGACTTGTTTCTAAATTCCCATGTAAAGAAAATCCACAAAAATAAGATTTTGGGAGAAATGTTTTTGGCTCATTATCTTAGAAAAATTTGAATCGATTTCAGGTGTGCACACAGAAGGAAATGGCTCGCACAAGCAGGACGCAAGCAGGGCATGATAACTAGGAAGTGAAACAGAGGAAGAGAAGCCTGTTTTTTTTTCCTTTGGCAAGTATGGCTCAATCTAGCAACTGAACTTCCTATCATACATTTTTTGGTATGATCTTAACATGTTTTTTTTTTTTGTTTGCTTTTGGGTTTTGATGTAACACTTGAGTTCCCAACATCTATGCATGTACTATCTACTGAGTGTGTTGTAGCAGAGCAAGCTTGTGTTGACCATATAATGCCATGAAAATTAAGCAGTTTCTGTTCAACAATGAGATTTTCTCAACGCTAGCGAAACCGAAAAATAAGAAAAAACAAGAAGAAGCCCACACTGTAAAAGCCTTATAGCATTGAGATGTCATAGATGGTAAATATTTGTACTAATTTGTTGTTCCTTGTTTGAGATTTTGGATTTGAAGTCTTAGGAGGCATAGGAAGAGATTGAGGATTGGAATCTTGGGAGGAATAAGAATGGATTGAATTTGAGCAGAAAGATGAGTTATCTATTGTTCTGTATTCCTGTTAGTCCTAATACACGAAAAGGGGGAAAAAATGTGATATGTATGGCATTTTATTTTGTGATTTTATATTGAAATTTGACGTGACAATGGCACTCTCTAAAAATAAAGGAGTCTTATAAAATATGAATTTCTATTGTATAGGAAGTTCATGTAGGAATTTTACTTTTGTGATCAAATTTTCATCTCTATTTTGATTGGTTCGACATTATTGGCTTCATAGTGGCATTAGTACATGCTATTATTAATTTATTATATTTACTAATTTTTTATAATAATAAAAATAAAATCAATAAAATTGAAAATAATATCATTATGTTATAAAATTTTTCATAGTAAATATGACTTGTCTTCTTTATGTAAGAGTCAACAGTATAATGGGACAGAAGATCTTTTTTATTTTGATTCTTGAATAGGGCGTGCTTGTTACTTGAAAAAGTTAAGACAAGAAAAGAAAAATATGAATTTTTTATGTTTAATTATATATATAACAAATGAATGAACACAAAATTAATTTGCACATAATTAGTATTTACTATTTTTAATTTATAATCATATTAGAAAAAAAATATTTTTAGTAGTATTTTGATATAAAGGAAAAACACAATTAAAAATAAATTTTCATCTGCCCAATTGGTCACTTTAATTTTATTTAGTTTGCTTTATTTATTATTTTTTTAATACTTCCTTGATTGGTTTATAAAATAATTATATAAAAAAGGATTATCAAGTCGCTCGCTGCATATCATTGTCCTCATCATCATCATCACAGAGATTTGAATCCATAAAATAAAAGCAGAGTGTCCCATATGACTTTCTCAAAATATAGTTCCCAAACATTTTCATTCCTTTGAACATGCAAACGACCTTGTGCACTCCACAATTAAACTGCATGTGTTAAGATCATACAAAGAAATATATAAAGGAAGCTAGGTTCAGCTGTTGGGTTGAGCCCATACTTATTGACAAAACAGCTTCTCTGCCTCTATTTCACTTCCAACTTGTGCAAGCCACTTTCTTCCATGCGCTCTTCCTTGCAATCTATACACGCAAATTTTCTTCCATAGAAATTCATAACATGCTGCGTTCCTCCCTTGACGAGCTCTAACATGATTGAATCTCCTGCTTTTAAGCCATTTGCCACAGCAAACTTAATCCAACCATGTCCAATGTAAGCGCGGGTGCCGCTCCTGCTCTTCATGTGCCCTAGTTTCATGGGCCATGACCTTCCATTTTCATCCCTAAGTAATATCTCACATTTTTTGTCACATAAACCATTTGCCCTTGCAAAGACATTAGGAATATTCTGCAACCAGACATTGCACATTTACATGCTTGCAATCGACCGTGCATGAAAATTAGAAAAAACTTAACTATGATCTGCGCACAGATATATTACTTATTTACCAATAGATATTTCTTGAGGTTAAATGGGCGTATCCTGGTGACAAAATAATGAGGTGAACATCCAAGAGGCATCGCTGCTGGTGCAGTAGCCGTTTCTTGCTTCACCATGGCTTTTGTTGCAGGAGTAGTATGAGACATTTCTTGGTTCATTCCTTCTATTTTCATAACCACATGTAATCAAATAATTAGTTTTATGATCAGATGGGAAACATGGCACTCACAAGTAATGTCTATAGATGAAGGTTATAAGGTAATTACAGGCAAAACAAAACCACTTGTATCCCTCCCCATGCCCTAGTTCTTGCATTATGCATCCTTGCATACTGCTTGCTAGCTAGCTGGTACTTTATACGCTTAAATTTTTGTGACATCAATTGTGAACGTTGATGATTAAGTGATAAAAGCTTATTTTTCTAGCTATGAAGCCCTTCGTTCCAACTCCTTAGCTATGCATTAGTACATTGTACTGGTGTTTTGTATATACATATACCAGTACTAAGCACTTCGATCTATCCCTCATTAGGCCCTAGTTTTTCCAACAATATGTGCGCTTTGTGAATATTGATCCTCTATATATTATGTCGCAAATATCTAAAATATGTAAAGTATTAGTGCTATCAGCTATGTACCATACCATTAGTGCATAACAAAGGATTTCTAGCCCTCTCCCCAATTAAGGAGCTCTTTCTCCTCTACCATGCACTAGTGTAGAACAATACTACTGCTTTGCTTGTTAAGACTTGACCCGTACGTAATAGGCAAAGATCTTATTTAAAACAGGACTATTATAAGGTACCCATATGAATATCATATTATTATGTGACAAATATTTAAACATGAAAAGCTCCTTTGCTATGCACTAGCTAAGAGCACATATATAGCACCAATATTTTGCATATATGACATGCGATTTGCCACATAGCAAAATTAAAATTTCTATTCCACACCAATAGGCATAAAATTATCCCATTTAGAGAAAAACCTTATATGAAAATAGATCGAATTGTCACCCTTATTCATTGAGCAATGGCACTTACCATGAATCTTAAAAGTAGGTTTTGGTCCTTTGTTAATGAGCTCAAATGCGAGAAAATCTCCTCCTTTAATGCCATTTGCGGTAAGGGCCTTACGCCAACCTTGTCCAACCGAAAATCTACCTTTGTTTCTGTTTACTTTCACAGGCCATGACCTTCCTTTCTCATCTTCAAAGATCATTTCACGTTTGCTAATTAGACCATTCGCTCTTGCAAATTCTGTTGGTATTCCCTGAAGGAACATATATTAATCCGCGTAGAAAAAAAGGTTATAAATCATCATGTAATATGCACATTTATACATATAGCCTCGGATTAATTCAACAGGTTAATGAGTAGAGTCAACTCATCACACCTACAAAGTTTAACCAACTTGATGATCACTAATCTATTTCATTGCATGTAAAGAAAATAAATAAAATATCAGAGTGGTGCTTAAAACTTTGGTCAAATGGATTAATGGATTTAATCATGATGAGATAAACATTTAGACTGATCAATAAGATGGAAGGCATAATTTTAGTGTAAACTATATTATCAAGTGTTCAATTTCTATACCGTGGCATCAGAGTTCTCTCTTTGAATTTGTAAAAAATTGAACAAATATTAATACAAATTTATATAAAATAATTTTTTTATTTGAATTCACTTTATCGATTTCAAATTCAAAATTCCAAATTAATTCAAAATATGATGCATGCATCATAAAACTTAAGTAAAAAACAAAAAATATTTGAAACACTTACCATTGACGATTTGTTGATATTATAAGGCTTGATAGTGCGCGCAAAATAGGGATACTTGAGAGATAAAGAAGTAGCTGCTGCTGCTGTTGGTTTGGGATGAATCTTGGCTCGCTTGTTTTTCAATAACCCTTCAGACTCTTTGAAGAAGCATAACATAAATCAATCTTAGTTGGACAGTAAGACTAAAATCAAGCATCGAGTAATGAATGAAAATGAAAAAAAAATAATAATTACCATAAAAAATTTTCACAAGTTATTCAGTTGAATTCTTATGATTTATTAACATTAATTGGATGTGAAAAGGTCAATAAATTCCGACATGGTACAAATCTGATCATGAAAAATTAGATGTTTATGTACATATAGTCCTTGTAAAGTTGCAATTAAATATATATGCTTATACACCCTTTTCAAATTCATTTGGGTAAATCAAAAATGGATTGTAATTGAGTGAATTTATTTTTCTCAGATGAGCTAAGAAATTAAAAAACCTTTTTTTAAGAATAAAATGACTAGATAGAAATACCAAATCCTATGTTTGGAGAAACTTTGTATTTGTAATACAAAATTATATTGAAATTTGTCAAAATTTACTTAAAATCAAATCTAAAATCCAAAAGCTATACTCCTAAATGCAGAGTTTTAATTTTTTGAAAATGAATGCAACATCATAGCTAATTAAGCTAGGTATTATTTCCTATATCCTAAGTGCAAAGTAACTAAGAAGATGCAGGTAGCTAATATACATATACATGCAGACCTGCATATATAAACCCTAAACCCTAAATCCTTGTTTGTGAATAAATGAAAATATACAATATGGATAAAACATCATATTAACAGAGTGTTTCGCTTGAAAATTTTAGAACAAATATAAAATTTAGGTTGAAAAAAGCACATCAAAGGAGGGGAAAAAAATAGGGACTGGCAACAACAAAATGGATGACACGAAAAGACCAATTTGCCTAAACAAATCGATTGACCTGAATCAAACGAAGAGACCCACCCACTTTGACCAATCCAAACTTGTCCGAAAGCTTGGGCCCAAATCTTTGAGAAATTATTAGGTAAATCAAGTCAATCACATCACTCTTCAACTAACCCAAAACTGAGACCAACCCACTTGACCAAACAACCCAAACTAAACTCAATTATTTAAATACATATGCTCAAATTAACAACTTAAATAAATAAATAAAAGTAAATTAAGACGCATGCACGCACCGTGATGAAAATGGTGTGCAGGGAGGTGTGCATTTGAACTTTGGTCATCATCTTCTTCTGATTTGATGAAGTGACGATAATATTTCTTCTGGCAGGCGGAAGGGTCAAAGACCATAACATGAAACACCATGTCTCCTTCGTGCCTGAACAGCAGGAAATCTCCCACGTGCAGGTCATGCTCCCTGGCAAACTCCGGCCAGCCCTCCTGCAGACGCCGCCCGTTCACCTTCACCAGCCATTGCTTCCCGGCGACAAGGCAGCTTCTCAGCACAGCTTGCTGCTGGTTGCATGAGTGCCCATCACCATCACCATCACCACCACCACCCAAGTACTTGAGGAAGAAAGCAGATGGAATTAACTGCATGCGTGCAATTAGTCAATCAATTCACAATTTCTTCAGTTAATTTTTTATTTTGAGTTAAGATCTTCTTTGGGTAACTTAAAAATGCATTATTAATCAACTAACTATGGAACCACATGTATAAACGAACGGTACAGTACAGATCTCTGCGTGTGTGTGTGCGTGAGGGAGAGAGAGAGAGAAATACGAGTTGGAGGTGGAAATCAGGGAGAAGGGGCTGGAAGAAATGGGGTTTGGAAGCTGGGAGTGCTGATCTTCTACATGCAGCCATTGATTGCGCTGTGCATGAGTGAATTGAAGCTCTAATATTCACTCTCTCTCTCTGTCTCTCTCTCTCTGATTGTTAGAGATATGTCATTTACATTTGCATTTGCATTACATTTTACATTTACATTTCAATTTGTATTTCATTTACATTTCATTTCCTTTTGTACTCAGCAGTATATAAATACCTGCTGCCTTGTATTTCAAAGCAATACAGAATAAAAAATTTCTCACTTTTCAGAGCAAATCTCTCTCTCTTCTAGTTTAATCTCTGCAATATCTGCTGCTCGATCTCGCAGGAAATGCGCGTGCGCAGAATTATTCAAAAAATACTGCTCTCTGTCTATCCTCGTCTGCAGCTTTTGCTTCAGATTCAAACACTCCAGGTTTCGGTGCTCTGATACCATTATAACAAATGACTTCTGTTGAAGAAGAAGAAGAACAAGAACAAGAACAAGAAATCTGCAGCAGCACGCGAGAATTTGAGCCAGTGATTCAGACGAAGTAGATGAAGTAGATCTAGAAATCTGCAGCAGCAACTGAAGAAGAAATCTGCTGCGTTCAGTGACAGCAAATTCGAACAATCTGCAGCAGCAACGTCCGATTGAATTTGCAATCGCGTATGATTATCTCCTTTCCAATTGCGTCGAGCGAGAGAGCTTCACTCCGAGAGAAAGAGAAGTACTGCGAGAGAGAGAGAGAGAGAGAGCTTTGCTCTGAAAAGAGAGAAATTTTTTTATTGTCTGTATTGTTTTGGAATACAAGGCAGCAAAATGAAATGTAAATGAACTACAAATTGAAATGTAAATGTAAATGTAAAATGTATTGCAAACGCAAATGTAAATGACTTATATATTTTAAGAGTGATATCTTTAATTAATGAATGAATCTGCTGCCGTTGGTGCTAGCTAGGGTTTTGGTGAGGGTTTATTGAATGTTGAACGGTGGGGTGTACACAATTAAATTGATTCACATCCCATTTATTACTGAGTCACAACCGGGAGAGACCTTCATATATATATATATATGTGTGTGTGTGTGTGTGTGTGTGTGATGTGTTTGCTTTTTTTGGTAATTTTTTTTAGATAAAGTCTAGTAAAATGAATCTTTCTCTACTTCTTTTTCAACTTGATCGTTATGAAATATGAATTTTGAAATATTATTTTATAATTTTTTAATTCTATCTTTGATAGACTACTTGAATTTAATAATATTAAATTATATTTTATTTATAGTATTATAATTATATTAAGTATTTTATGATTTATTAGTATTTTTTTTATATTATTATAATGTGTGGAAAGTGAGTAAATCTTTCTTCTTTTTTCGATTGATTTACCTTTAGGATACTTCTTGAGACCAATTCCTTCCAATTATTAAGTTTCTCTTGATAATTAGATTTTTCTTTCAATTTTCCTTCCTTAACTAATTATAAAATTCTTTATCATAGTGCTTGGGGATTTAGGAATGAAATGATTGTCTAGGATTATTCCATTTGAAAATATCATAAATGTCTGATATTTTTTAAAGAATCTACTTCCCAAAAGGAAATCATCTGGTAATTCTGGAATCAAGTAAAGAATCTGCTCCTCATAATCTTTGTCGTTCATCCTAATTTTCACGTTTTTGGCAACCTCTCCTATCTGGAGTAATGAACTGTTACCATACTTAAAGATTTTCTGATTCCCAAGTCACTTTTGGAAATCTAATCTTCGTACAAGACCATGTACATTCAGTATCGATAAGGGTTGTGCATTTTACCTTACTAATATAAATGTTTACAAATGTTGCCCATTTTTCGATTTTGGCACTCAAAATGGATATTCCCATATATGTGATATGAGATTGGTCTTCATCTTCGTCTGCATAGATGGAGATTTTTATGGTTTTCTGACTAACTACCTTTCTATTGCTTGAAGTTCTCCTTAATTCAGATGGTCTAGATCCTTCTGATTTAGTTTTTGAATTAATATCTTCCTATATACTCGCTCTGCTACGAGTATACTCACTCAGAGTTTCTGTTATGACTAATCTATTCGCCTCTTGTCGTACTGATTCTGGAAAAAGATTTTTCAATCTTTCTTCTATTCTTAGGGTTACCCAAATCTGCGGCCAACTTAGTGCTCTCGGATTTACGACCACTGGTTGTAATCGTTTGACTGAGTTGGTTTGATTCATCTTGAAGAGTTGAGTGAATCTACTAACTCCTCTTCTAAAAGCTGGTTTTTCCATATTATAGAACTTTAAATATAGTCTGGCAATAAGTCTGATGCACCTCCTATTTAGGCTACATTTTAACATATTCTCTCAATCTCGTGTATTGACTCTAATCTGTAGAGTTTTCTCCACACTCTTGTCTTGAAGATCAACGTGTAAATCTAGTATGACTTTTATCTAAAGTGCTCCTGAATGTAAGTTAGCCCTTGCTTCTCCTAGTAAGGACCTACCAAAATTTCCGATACTTCCATCCATAACTGCAATAAGGATAGGAAGATCGTGCCCTTTCCTTACCAATGGATCTATCTCTGCTTGGATAATTCCATAGTGGACATATCTTGCTCTTTTATCCATTGCTCTCTAGACTTCTTGTGTGGTGAGTAATGGAACTATAAATGTTCCTACATCCGTACTGGATACTTCTATTGTTACCTCTTTCTCGATTACCTTTACAGTCTCTTTGTAAGGTATCCATGAGGTCTGGTATGCTTAAGCCCAACTGGCTCGAGGCATCCTCCATTCCTGACAATCCCTACTTTTTGAAGGAATTTCAGTTTCTACAGTTTGCACTAGATCTCCTTCTTCTCCTGCTAGAGAAACTAGTTCTGGTTCTTTATTTACTACTCTCATCATAGTTAGTCTTAGCTAACTTAGCTTCAAATTATAAGGAGATTTGTCTTCTGAATCTTCCTCTTCTTCTTTTGAATCGGAGTATTCTGAGAAAATAAAATGAATACTCTCAACATCTGAGTGTATTTCTTCTCCCCAAATCGATTCATAAAGCAATTTTGAAGAATTCTCCATCAAGATACTCTCGAGGCTACCCTTCCTTTTCTCTGCTTCAAAACAATTATTAGCCTTATGGTCTTTCTTGCCACAAAACCAACAACAGTCACAACTCTCCAGAGTCTTTCCTTGCGGACATTTAGGATATCATCCATATTTCTTCTTGAATGATTCCTTGACATCTTCTCTAACCCTACTGGGTCTAAGATATCTCTTTTCTGGGTTTTTCTACCCTCTTTTAGAGCTCTTCCTTTTTCCAAATTTTTTCCAAGTCTTTCCTTTGACTTTGGATGTTTTCTTCTTATGGCATATTCCTCCTACAGAGAAAATGCTGGAGATTTTTGGGAGATGCTTCAAAGAAACTCAGATGTGAGTGCCATTATCATAAACACTATCAAAACTCCAGATGAAGTAATTGCTATCATAGCATATTTCTTCAAATAGGAGTTTGTAGGATATTCGCTAGTTGATAGAGGTGACGAGCTGGTTGAAAAAGCCAGAATGGCTCTCACAAAGATTCAGATCTGTGACATGTGTTACTTTGAAGAGTTTCTTTGTGAATTTCAATATTGGTATTACAAGCTCGATCCACAAGATCAAGCATACGCAAAAGAAGTCTTTATTAATAAATTACGCAGCAATTGGCCAGAAGTGGTAAAACAAGTTGTTAAGCAGAGACTGGAGAGAGATACAAAAGTATCAGATACTCTCGGAGTCAGAGCTGAAACAGTAAGACAAATGATAAGACTTTACTGTATGCAGCAGCACATGTTTCAGGTAAGAAATATGCCTTATTTGAATCTAGAGTGTTGTCCCAAGATAAGTGGGGTAGCAGGGAGATATGATTGTAATTAGAGACCAACTAGATACTCAGAACGAGTAGAAACTTGTTGTGCAGGAGGAATATGCCATAAGAAGAAAACATCCAAAGTCAAAGGAAAGACTTTGAAGAAATTTGGAAAAAGGAAGAGCTCTAAAAAGTGGCAGAAAAACCCAAAAAAGAGATATCTTAGACTCAGTAGGGTTAGAGAAGATGTCAAGGAATCGTTCAAGAAGAAATATGGACGATATCCTAAATGTTCGCAAGGAAAGACTCTGGAGAGTTGTGACTGTTGTTGGTTTTGTGGCAAGAAGGGTCATAAGGCTAATAATTATTTTGAAGCAGAGAAAAGGAAGGGTAGCCTCAAGAGTATCTTGATGGAGAATTCTTCAGAATTTCTTTATAAACCGATTTGGGGAGAAGAAATAGATACAGATGATGAGAGTATTTATTCTATTTTCTCAAAATACTCCGATTTGGAAGAAGAAGAGGAAGATTTAGAAGATGAATCTCCTTATAATCTGAAGCTATGTCAGCTAAGACTAGCTATAATGAGAGCAGTAGATAAAGCACTAGAACTAATTTCTCTTGCAGGAGAAGAAGGAGATCTAGTGCAAACTACAGAAACTAAAATTCCTTCAAAAGTAGGGATTGTTAGGAATGGAGGATGTCTCGAGCCAGTTGTGTAATGACCTGCTATTTAACTGGGTTTTTATTTTATTTTATTTTATTTTATACTATAACATTTAAAATGTTCTGATACCAAGATGAATTAAACCCAACCATCAACCTAAGCAGTGAGAAGTGGAAATTAAATAAACATAACCATATATCATTATATACAATACCAGAGTACTAGAATGTTTCCCAAAATATACAAATATGGTTGTTTCCCCAAAATACCCTCAACTGGTTAAGGCTATACAAAAATACTCCCAAGATACTCACTTTACTGTTAGGGCAATACTGAGGCCCCTCTATCTGCGAGCCTGGTCTGCTCGCCTACCTAGATCACCTAAAAAATAATTCAACACTACGATGAGCCAAAGTTCAGTAAGACGAAATATGCTATTGCTAGTGTGTGGCAAATGAGTTACAATACTATGAAAATCTGTTGTTATAAAAATCATGTATAACTGAACCTGGAAATATAGTACGAGTAATGGAAACCACCCCCATTTTCATGTTACTTAATATATCTGTATTTTAGGTTTCTAATCAAAATACTTCTAATATAAATAAGTACACTTTCTGTCTCTGTAAATCTGTATATACATAATAGTAACTGAAAACTTCCCTGTGGATAACTGTGCGTCATGATTTAACCCCTCATGACAGGGTTGTGCGACCCGTAGGCAGGATCTACCCTGACTGGCCGACCAGGATAAATCACTATACTCCCTCAGTCAGATCGGCCACTCCTTAACCCATATCTGATGGGGAGCCTGTCCATGTCTATGCACGATTGACCTACTACCACGTATTATCTAAATAGGTGGTTGCACTCTGAACTGACATATCTGTAGCTACGGTACCGTACTTTGTAACTGTATGGTCCAACAGGGTCTGATACTATATAATACATCTCTATATACAACTATCTGATTTACTATGATTCTGAAATAACTGTATTAACCATGACACTAAAATAAACTGTAACTGTGTCAACAGTATTTCTGAACTGAACTATAATTCGTAAGTCATGGTACTGAAAACTATATAATAATGGTATCCTGTAATTACTATAAAACATATTCACTGGGTGTATATTGTGTAAAACATACCCTGAAAATACTGTAAAATATGCTTCTGTACTATATTTATATTCTCAAGCCACACAGTAATTTAATACATAATATTCATAATTAATAAACGGTATAAAGTCCTTTTGTGAATAATAACTTGGTAAAAATATACATTTCATACTAGAAAACATTTTAGAACTACCTAACATAACATATTTCCCTTACTTGATTTTTGCTAAAATCCCCCTACTGAGACGTGTCCTACACCCATAGGGTTCTCCACTTAACATCCTCAAAATCATATATCCCATAACAGAACATCAATATTTCTTGGCCTACATAATTTCTTACAACTGTCAGAAGACCAAAAACTGAATAAAAGACCTTACCTTGATTCTGAGGAGAAATTCGACTCAATCCCACCGACGATCCGCCCCAGAAGACTTGAGGAGAACTCCGCCATGAGCGTCATGGTGGCCTCAAATCGTCGATCCGGCGACTGACGGGGCCAAAATTGAAGAGAGATGAAAGAGAGGCCGTAGGAGAGAAAGGAGAGAGAGCGGCGCTGAATTTATGAATTAATCTGAAGTTTTGCACTATGTATACTGCAGGATTCGTCGATGAGCCATGTCATCTCGTTGACGAGTCCTTCAGTAATTTCGTTGACGGACCCTACCTCCTCATTGAGGAATTTCAGACTACCTAAAACCCCTTCTCAGTATCTTCTCGTCGACGAAGCTCGCCCTCGTCGACGAGGTTCTGCTGTACCCTCATCAACGAATCCCTTGTGTTCGTCGACGAGATCTTGATAAATTTATTGGGGTATTTTTCCCAAAGTGCGATATCGTCGACTGCCTCCTTCTGTTACTGTTTCTATTTCTCTCCCTCTTTATTATTTAAATACTTATTATTCTTCAGGTCACTACAAGTTGGGCTGAAGCATACCAGACCTCATGGATACCTTACAAAGAGACTGTAACGGTAATCAAGAAAGAGGTAACAACAGAAGTATTTAGTACGGATGCAGGAACATTTATAGTTCCATTACTCACCACATAAGAAGTCCAGAGAGCAATAAATAAAAGAGCAAGATATGTCCACTATGAAATTATCTAGGTAGGGATAGATCCATTGGTAAGGAAAGGGCAAGATCTTCCTATCCTTATTGTAGTTATGGATGGAAGTATCGGTAATTTATGTAGGTCCTTATTAGGAGGAGCAAGGGCTAACTTACATTTAGGAGCAACTTGGATAAAATTCATACTAGATTTACACGTTGATCTTCAAGACAAAAGTATGGAGAAAACTCTACAGATTAAAGTCAATACACAAGACTGACAGAGTATGTTAAAATGTAGCCCAGATAGGAGGTGTAGTAGACTTATTGCTAGACTATATTTAAAGTTCTATAACACGAGAAAACCAGCCCTCAGAAGGAGAGTTAGTAGATTCACTCAACTCTTCGAGACGATCAAACCGACTCAGTTAGAGGATAACAACTAGAGGTCGTAAATTCGAGAGCACTAAGTTAGCCGCAGATTTGGATAACCCCAAGAACAGAAGAAAGCTTGAAAAATCTTTTGCTAGAATCAGTATGACAAGAGGCAAATAGATTAGTCATAACAGAACCTCTGAGTGACTATACTCCTAGAAGAGCGAGTATATCTAGAGAGGAAGATATTAATTTAGAAACTAGATCAGAAGGATATGGACCATCTGAATTAAGGAGAACTTCAAGCAACAGAAGGGTAGTTGGTCAGAGCACCATAAGAATTCCCATCTATGCAGACGAAGATGAAGACCAATCTCATATCGCATATATGGGAACATCCATTTTGAGTGCCAAAATTGAAGAATGGGTAACATTAGTAAACATTTCTAGTAGTAAGGTAGAATGTACAACCCTTATCGATACTGGATGTACAAGGTCTTGTATGAAGATTAGATTTCCAGAAGTGACTTGGGAATCAGAAAATATTTGGGTTATACTTGGTAACAGTTCATTACTCCAGATAGGAGAGGTTGCCAAAAATGTGAAAATTAGGATAAACGGCAAAGATTATGAGGATAAGATTCTTTGCTTGATTCCAGAATTACCAGATGATTTCCTTTTAGGAAGTAGATTCCTCAGAAAATATCAGCCATTTACGATATTTTTAGATGGAATAATCCTAGACAACCATTTCATTCTGAAATCCTCATGCACTATTATAAAGAATTATATGATAGTCGAGGAAGGAAAACTGGAAGAAAAATCTAATTATCAAGAGAAACTTGATAATTGGAAGGAACTGGTATCAGGAAGTATCCTAAAGGTAAATCAGTTGGAAAAAGAAGAAAGTAATCTTGAAGAAATCAAGAAGATGCTTTTAGAAAATTGGTCAGAGAATCCGCAGGCATTATGGTAGAAGGCCATGCTAGAAGCTGATATTGTGCTTAAACATCCCGATACAATTATTATGAGTAAAGAGATTTGTTATCCAAACGAAATGATAAAGGAATTTGAGAAGCAAATTCCAGAATTATTAGATTTGGGACTAATTAGGCACATTACAAGTGAGCACAGGAGTGTTGCATTCATGGTAACAAATAATGTGGAGCAGAAACGTGGAAAAGCCAGGATGGTTATTGACTATAGAGATTTGAATAAAGAAACAAGAGATGATGGGTATAATTTACCTAATCAAGAGTCTATTAGAAATAGAATAAGGAGGAAGAAACCCTCAGTTTCGATCTCAAGTCAGGATATTAGTAGATAAAGGTCAAAGAAAGAGCAATAGCTCTTACAGCCTTCACTACGCCGATTGGGCTTTTCGAAAGGCTAGTTATGCCATTTGGATTGAAGAATGCCCCAAGAATCTTTTAGAGAAGGATGGATAAAAGTGTTTGAAGGAATAACTGGATTTGTTGCAGTTTATATTGATGATGTTATAGTATTTAGTAAAAATACTATGGATCATTTAGAACACTTAAAGCAGGTGGCCCAAGTGTTCAAAAATGAAGGAATGATTCTTTCAGAAAGAAAAACCATTTGGAGCAACCTCAGATTGAATTCTTAGGTTTAAAAATTCGAGGTTGTGAAGAGGAACTTCAACCACATATAGCAGAAAGGCTATGTGAATTCCCTAATGAATTCAAAGATAGAAGGCAATGTCAATGCTTTCTAAGAGTATTGAATTACATTAGAAAATTTATAAAAATTTGGTAGAAAAGGAAGCACCAATTCAGAAAAAGGTTTCAGTAAAAAATCTTTGGAATTGGATTTCAAAGGATACTGAAGTAGTAAAGGCCTTAAAAGAAGAAGCCAAGAATTTACCAAAATTAGAATACCCAAACGACACAGAATTAGATATAATTATAGAAACCGATGCTTCAGATATTGCATGGGGATGTGTTTTAAAAATTAGAAAAATTGATAAAACAGAGCACCTCAGCAAATATTGGAGTGGGTGTTTTAATGGAGCACAACTAAACTACCTAGTTCATGAAAAGGAGTTATTGGCAATCCTTAAAGGAATTGGGGCCAATGAACTTTTCTTGGGTAAACCATTTATCATAAAATAGATAGTTCCTATGTAAAGCACTTCATGAGAATTAAGTTAAACGATACATTCAAGTAAGATTGATTAGACAGAGAAACGAATTGCAATATTATTCTTTTAATATAGAGCATATTAAGGGAAAGGATAATATTATTATTGATACTCTAACCAAATATTTGAATTCTTGTAGACCTAATGACAAGCAGGCAGTAGCAATAGCAATAGCAGTCATTCCAAATGTCCAATTTGTCAAGAAAGGCATAAGGTGGCAGATTGCCCAGTTGCCAGATTTGTTGACAAACAAATGCAGATAACTTTCAACTCCAGAAAGGGAGAATGAAGTAGTAAAGAAAGAAGAAGTGTTTCTCATAAGAGAGAACGACCAGTTCCAATTTTGGAAGAAAACCAAATGAAGAAGGGAAGCTTGTCTAGAAAGGATGACAGGCCTAGTAACAAAAGTCATATTCAGTGTTTTGTCTGCAACCAGTATGGACATTACAACACCCAATGTGTCCAGAACCCTAAAACTAGGAACGTAAAAGGAGAAGGCAGGCAAAGAAATGAGTTAGCTACGATCAACAGAAATGTTTCAAAATCTAGGAAGGATAGAAAAACAATCGAAGTTGATTTTGTTATTGAAGATTTTCTGGGAAGGACTCCAGAAATCACGAAGGAAAAGAGAGATTTTCTAGAAGGGTTAATCAATAATCCAACAACTACAACAAATACATCTTTTTCAGTTAATCTAAGGGAAGTGGTAGAAATATTGGAAGAATTTGAATCCTTTATTCAAGAAAACTTCAGGATCATTAACAGGGAGAGTACATCCGAACTTATTCATCAGCAAATTAAACTCAAAGTTGAAATGGATATTCAATTGAAGAAATACAACTTTACTACCAGAGCGATAGTAAATATTTCAGAGTATCCAGAGTTGAAGCAGTTTTGGATGAGAAGTGGTCTGTGTATCCCAAAATTACACATGCCCAGAAATTTAAACCTTGAACTTCTATTTGCAGTACAGAAAGCCTTGGGAATAGGAGAAGTCCAGTTTTTTGGTTTCAGTAAGACAGGACAAACTTTTGATTTCCTACCAGCAATGGTGAAACATGTGCTAAACTTCACTAATCCAAGATGACTATGGTGGACTAGCTACATTGAACCAATTGAATTGAAATCAGGAAAAGTTTTGTTTTGGAATCGTTTTCCAGAAGATTGGAAAGATGGAACAGTCTTAGATTTTCATGAAGAAGAACCAGACTGGGAGGATTTCTAGAAGCATAGGAAATTCTATGATTTGGTTCAGAATTTATAGGGAATTTATCTTCTCGAAACTAGAATAGCTTTAGATTGTATATTTTTCTTAGATTATGAAATTCTAATTGCAATTGAAGGGAAATATCTCTAGAAGTTCAAAGAAGCAAATTTAACATAATTTGTGATTGGAGCGAGGAATATAATTAATCAAATTAAAAATTGGGAGCATCATCTTCCTTCAACCCAGGTCATGAAGAGTAATCTTCATATCATACTTGCAGAATCAGTGAGAAAGCAGCACGATGAAGAAATAATCAGTGCTCTGAAAGATTTATGAAGAGGGATGAGATTGAATGGTTCAAATGATAGTCCAGGTGTCATCATATCCCAAGCCAAGCTGAGCAGACTACTCAGAAGGGTCATATCCAGACATTTGTCCAGAATCATGTTATATCCTAGGCCTCGTCGAAAGGACGATTTGTCTGGTCATATTTTTGTTGTTTAGTCAAAAGCTACTTTATTAAAGTTGTCGGCAATTGTTTTATTTTAAAAGGTGATTCAGCAAGTATGTGTTGTCCCCTCTTTCTTTTATTTTTTAAAGTAAGTGAGTCAGCAAAGCACGTGTTGTCCCTTTCTTTATCCTTTTGCTTTTGCTTTACGTCAGGCATCTACTTTTAAGAAAGCAAGTTATGCTTATCCATTAGCAGTCACTTGCCTATTTAAGGGAGCTTCGACCCTTGTGTTCGGGAAGGGAAAATTAAGAAACATTAATACAAGTCTATTCGGTGGAAGGAGCATTTGCAGAGGTTCCATTTAGACACCAAGCATACTAGTGGGATACGAAAGATTACCTGTTGCAACTTCGTGTAGGGTTGAAGAGAAGGATCAAGAAAAGGTAATAATTTGTATTAATTTATTTTCCTTTCCCCCTTTGTCACTCTAGTCTCAGAATTGAGTCCAATAAGGATCCATAAGATATTGGTACCGAATAGGTAATCTTTCGTATCCCACTAGTATGCTTGGTGTCTAAACGGAACCTTTGCGAATGCTCCTTTGACCGAGCTGCCTTAGGCTTCCTTAAAACTTCAAACGTCACATAATAGTATTTGGAATAGAAAGAAAGATTCAAAGAAAGAGAAAGAGATCTATGAGCTGAATAGACTTGTATTGATGTTTCTTAATTTTTCCTCCCCGAACACAAAGGTCGGAGCTCCCTAAAATAGGCAAGCGGCTACTAATGGATAAGCACAACTTGCTTTCTCAAAAGTAGGTGTCTGACGTAAAGCAAAAGCAAAAGGATAAAGAAAGGGACAATACATGCTTTGCTGATTCACTTACTTTAAAAAAGAAAAGAAAGAGGGGACAACACATGCTTGCTGACTCACCTTTTAAAATAAAACAAATTACCAACAACTTTAATAAAGTAGCTTTTGACTAAACAACAAAAGATATGACCCGACGAATCGTCCTTTCGACGAGGCCTGGGATATGACATGATTCTGGACAAAAGTCTGGATATGACCCTTTTGAGTAGGCCACTCAGCTTGGCCTGGGATATGATGACACCTGGACTATCATCTAAACCGTTCAATATCATCCCTCTTTAGAGATCTTTCAGAGCACTGGTGATTTCTTCATCGTGCTGCTTTCTCGCTAATTCTGCAAGTACGATCCGAATATCACTCTTCATGGCCTGGGTTGACGGAAGATGATGCTCCCAATTTTTAATTTGACTAATTATGTTCTTTACTTCAATCGCAAATTCTGCTAAATTTGCTTCTTTGAACTTCTGGAGATATTTTCCTTCAATTGTAATCAGAATTTGATCTGAGGAAAAGCACTATAGTGGCTGCATTTATTGCAAGTTGACAATATTAACATAGATAAAAATATTGCTTGTAAAGCTCTTGATGCACCGAAAGGGAATCTTTTCCATTTTTCTCTCCAAGTGTGTAACAAGTTGTGATTTCTTTTTTACTTGTATAAATACATGACAAATATTAATAAAATACTTAAGGAAAACCTTTCAATGCAAATGCCATTCTGATATAGTATCAGAGCTCGCTGACCTCAGTCTCCAATGGTTGACGCCTCTACTGCTACTACTAATGCCTCTTCCCCAGCATCCTCCTTTTCTCATGTCATCACCAACAAGCTCACTACCGACAATTTTCCTCTCTATAAGGATCAAGTCAGTGCCTATCTACGTGGACAAGACCTATACCAATTTGTCAATGGCAACTCTCCTGGCTCCTCCTCAATTTCTCCCTAATCAACCCACTGTTAACCCTAAGTACTATGCTTGGATGAAAACATACTAGCTTGTACTGAGCATCCTTTTTTCTTCAATTTCAGAATTTGTCATATGCCACATCCTCTCCTCTCCTACCTCACTTGCACTCTGGAGCTCTCTTGACTCCCTTTTCACCTATAAATCCCAAGCCTAACAATTCCAAGTTTGTTTTCAATTAGCCAACCTTGCTCGCGGTGAGCACTCCGTCACAGATTTTTTTCTCCAAAGTTCGAGCACTAGCTTTTAGCTTGAATTGGGATTCCTCTTCCTGACCAGGACTTTGTCACCTACATGCTCACCAAGCTTGGTCCCTCTTACAATTCATTCATAACCTCCATCACCACACAATCCAACCCCATCTCCTCCCACGAACTATTTTAGCTTCTTTTTGTTTACGAGAGCATATTAGCTCACTCAAATAACATGCTCCCCTATGACCCTTCGGTGAATGTCACAACAATTGGAGGCCGAGACCATTGTGGTCGAGGCTACTCAAGAGGGGGCAGATCTAGCAGACATGGCAACACCTGAGGACGCTCATACTCCTACAATAGAGGCAGTCGCAACAGCAGCTACCCCAATCCACCATCATTTACCTACCCCCCAACAACATCCCCTTGTCCATGGTGACATCAAAATATATCTATTGGTTTACGTCGATGATATTGTTATCACTTCAT
Organism: Malania oleifera; assembly: GCF_029873635.1. Taxonomy (NCBI): domain Eukaryota; kingdom Viridiplantae; phylum Streptophyta; class Magnoliopsida; order Santalales; family Ximeniaceae; genus Malania; species Malania oleifera. The sequence goes on from NC_080419.1 coordinate 109,312,867, forward strand.
CACATAACTCTACTATTGATTCCTTAATTGATGCCTTGAGTCAAGCTTTTCCTATTAAGGACTTGGGCCAGTTGTCCTATTTTCTGGGTTTGGAGATAGATTATCTAAAGGATGGTGTTCTGCTTACTTAATGGAAGTACATTAAGGACTTGCTACATCGTAGAAAAATGTCTAATGCAAAACTCATTTCCTCACCCATGGCAGCTTCATTAAAACTGTCCTCCTTTGATTCTCCTTCCTTTGATGATCCAATTCTTTTCAGAAGCACTATTGGAGCACTTCAATACATGTCACACTCTAGGCCAGACATTTTTTTTTGTCCAGTGAATAAAGTGTGTCAATTCATGCATAATCCCAACATATCCCATTGGAGTGCTGTAAATAGAATTTTAAGATACCTTAGGGGAACTATCAATCATGGTAATTTCCCTTCAAAACTTCCTTGACCCTCCAAACCTATTATGATGCTGATTAGGCAGGTTGCCCAAATGACAAAAGATCAACCGGCGGATATTGCATTTTCCTTAGCAACCATTTGATCTCATGGATTTCCAAAAAGCATAAAATAGTAGCCAGATCATGTAAGAACTTGAACCATGATAAATGAGTTTAAATAAATAAGAAAGGGATAAAATGGGAATTTGAACAAGCTTCGTCGACGAAGCCAGAGTTCGTTGATGAAGGCCTTGTATCTCTCGTCGACGAAGTTCAGAGTCTCATCAATAAGGAAAAGCTGAGGAGTCTCGGGAAACCGGTGTTCTCAGGCTCATCGACGAGGTTACCGTCTCGTCGATGAGAAGATAATATAGCCTCGTCAACGAGGAAGACAATATAGCCTTGTCGACGAGGACCTAATTCGTCGACGAGATGTGGCCGGGTCAAAGGGCTATAAATAGAAGTTTCTTTACTTCTCAACTATGAAAACTCAAATATCTTCTCTCTCTCTCTCTCTCTCTGTAGAACTCTCCCTACTCTCTATCTCTCTAGATTTCTTCATCGTTCGTCGTTAGAATCGTGAATCTCAAGTTACCATGAGGATCGTGGAAGGATTCTCTACAAGTTCTATGGATCGGAATCCTGTTTAAGAGATTTTTGGGTTTCGACTTAAAATCGAGGTAAGACTCGGTTTTCAATTCTGATCCTGTAGTTTAGTAGAGAACAGTGTTGTGAATATCTTCTGTACTGTTAATTGTAGGTTTTGGAACTCGGTTCGCTGTTTAGGGGCCTTAGAGTTTGGGAATTACTATTTGGGGAAAAGTTAAGGGGAACTGTGTTTATATTGGGTATTTTTGAAATTGGACTCGGTGAAACTATGGTTCACGGTCCTGTGTGTGTTTTGGCTACTCATTTGGGGGAATCTAACGGAAAAAACTATGGGTTTTTCATGATTACAGTTTTTGAAAAAAGGGGGCGACAGGCTGCATCCCTGGTTTTGTTGAAAATCGAACGTATATGTTGATTTATACTGCGTTATAGGGATGGTTGTGCCTTGACTTGTTTAAACTGTATGTGTTTGGAAAACCATGATTTTAGATTACCAAATGGGTGTGGTTTGTTTGATTATATGAGCATGCATGTGTGTGTGTGTGATTGGTTTAAATGCTAGTAGGAACGCAGTTCCAAAATTGTTCCAAGTACTGACAGTGTCCGACTCTATATCCGAGGGCGTATGAAATCACGAGCCATAGGTTGGCAGAGGTCCAACTCTATATCCAAGGTCGTGAGCCTATTCTGGCAGATCAGGCCGAAGGGTGTGGATCCATCAGTTAGCACCAGTACGATGCCATGGGAGTCGAGGACTAGCCATGTGCCAGTGGCGCCGTGTTACACGGGTTGGCTATGGGCCAATGCCGTATGTCGCGGGCCGGCTTCGAGCCAAATGGTGTGATGACATCGGGATTGCTGATCATGTGTGTGTGTGCGTGTATGCACTGTGTAAAATTAGTACTGGACTACATTTAACTGCGTGTATGTTGCATCATGATAACACTCAAATGCCACACACTGATATAACCTATGTTCTTCCTTACTGAGTGGTGTCTAACCCCTACTATACGTACATTTTTACAAGCCCTTCGAGTAACCGAAACTAGCGTCCTGGTGTAGAGAGCGTTGTGGTCGGTGTATCGCGATTAACGCTTAGGTAAGTGCTAGGACTATATTTTGGTGGGTTGCCATTTTGAGATGTATTTGGGCACCCGTTTGTACATTTGTGATAGAGGTTGTTTCTGCTCTTGTATATACTCTGGTATGGTACTGTATGTGTATAGAATGACCTATTTTTGCTGCGTATATTCTGTGGTGTTGGATGTGTATAGGGTGTCTGGGAATCCCACTGGGTCAGACCTTCATCCTTTGTACTGTATCTGTGGATGGTTTGTATGATACAGGGATGGATTAGATTACTTTTTCACCCTTGGGTCCCGTTTCTGGGTTCGGGACGTGACAACTTGGTATCAGAGTTAACTAGGTTGTTAGGTCTTGTAGACTTGGTTAGGCTTAGCTATTAGTACATACTAGAGTATAGGATGTTGGATATGGGTAGAGTTGGTTGAGGGTTGTTCGGTTGCTAGACCGAGAATTGTCGATGGTATTCCGTGTTTTTCTTGGGATGACAATTCCTATAAAAGTAGGGCAGATCATTGACGACTTTTGTGTTGGTGTGATAGGACAAACCTAGACCTAATAGGGAGTAGTTAACACGATTAGTGATAGATCATTGTATTAACTGTATGTGTTTTAGGGATACTGATAGATTCCTAATGTGTTGCATAATGGAGCGCAAGGATAATGACTTGGGAAGTGGCTCCGATGAGACTGCAAGTGATGTGTCTCCTTCTGTGCCTCGAGGTTTGACGAGGCAGGTGTTACGGGAGATCGGACGGAGTGTGAGGAGATGCGAGCGCTCTCCTACTGCTGCGGGGTGCACCATTGAGAGGTTCACACACATGCATCCTTCGACGTTCTTTGGAGAACCTGACTTGACGATAGCAGAGGATTGGGTGGAGAAGACTGAGAGGATCTTGGAGGTCCTGCACTGCACGGATAGGCAACGAGTCCTTTATGCCACATTCCAGCTATTTGGGGAGGCAGGTCGATGGTGGACTGCTGTGAGTCAGCTAGAGAAGCAGAAAGCCGGTCCAGAGGAGATGACGTGGAGTCGTTTCAAGGAGGTGTTATTTTATAAATACTTCCCGGCTTCATACGTGATGCGAAGGCGAATGATTTTTATGCTCTAACTCAGGGGAATATGACGGTGCAGAGGTATGCGGCTCGATATATAGTTCTATCCCAGTTCGCACCGTGTTTGATCTCGAGCGAGTATGAGAAGACTTAGAGGTTCGAGAAGGGTTTGAGGAAGGATATCCGTAGACTAGTGGGTATGCTTCAGATCCGCGAGTTCTCGGTGTTGGTGGATAAAGCCACGATGATTGAGACCGGTATCCGAGAGGACGAGGTAGATTAGGAATCGAGGAAGAGGATAATACCTTCTGGTCCTTAGTCTGGATCTCATCAAGGATTGTGGAAGAAGAGGAACAAGGGCTCGGGCTACCGTCAGAATACCGAGCGCCAGGGTTCTCAGGGAAGCCAGACTAGTGGACGTTGTATTAGATGCCGCAAATGGCCCGAGGGTGAGTGCCAGTCATTTGGAGGTAACTGTTACAACTGTGGCCAGCCAAGTCACATGTTTCGTGATTGTCATGCACCGAAGAGAGATATGCCTGCATCCAGTATGAACCGAGGGAGCAATCGGATACCTCGGTGAACCATTTAGATGAATACAACTCCGGCCAAAGTATACTCTCTTATTCCAGCGGATGCTCAGCATGCAGGGAACGTAGTGACAAGTACCTTATTATTGCTTTCAAATAAGACTTTTGTTTTGTTTCATTCGAGTGCAACCCATTCTCTTATATATGTGAATTTTGTTGGACGGTGTGGGGTTGAGTGTCGAGACATGAACGAGGTATTATCTGTTACTACGCCATTTGGGAGCGTATCTTTCTGTGGGAAGATGTTGGTAGATTGCTCAGTAGTAATTCAGGGGACGCTTCTACCAGCGAATCTTGTGGTATACGACATGTTGGGGTTCGATGTTATTTTGGCAATGGATTGGTTGTTCTCCAGTTATGCTGTGATCGACTGTCATAGGAAGGTAGTGGTGTTTAGACCTTTTGGGGAGCAAAAGTATGAATTCATGGGATTGTGTGTGCGTTCGATGCCAAAGATTCTATCGGCACTACAGGCGAGGAGGTTACTCTTGGACGGATGTCAGGGGTACCTAGCTTGTGTGTAGGAACCGTCGTGGGATGAGTTGAGGCTCGAAGGCATTCGGGTAGTCAGCGAGTTTCCGGATGTGTTTCCAGATGATTTACCCGGTTTACCTCCAGATCGGGAGGTGGAGTTTGTGATAGAGTTGCTCTTGGCAAGGCGCCGATCTTTAAAGCTTCGTATTAGATGGCTTCAGCAGAACTTCAAGAGTTGAAGGAGCAATTGCAGGAATTATTGGATAGGGGTTTCATTCGACCTAGTGTTTCGCCCTGGGGAGCTCCAATACTGTTTGTGAAGAAGAAGGACGAGTCAATGTGAATGTGTATTGATTATCACGAGATTAACAAGGTAACTGTAAATAATCGCTATTCTTTACCTCATATAGATGATCTCTTTAACCAATTCAGGGGACGCGGGTCTTTTCGAAGATTAACTTGCGGTTAGAATATCATCAGGTGAGAGTTAGATCTGAGAATGTATCGAAGACTGCTTTCCGCACCAGATATGGTCACTACGAGTCTTTGGTCATGCCTTTTGGGTTGACAAATGCTCCAACGGTGTTCATGGATTTGATGAATAGGGTTTTCCATGAGTACCTGGATTGGTTCGTGGTGGTATTCATTGACGATATTCTGGTATACTCGAGGAGTTCGAAAGAACATGAGGACCATCTGAGGTTAGTATTACAGATTTTGTGGGAGAAGAAGTTGTATGCTAAGCTGAAGAAGTGTGAATTCTGGTTGAGTCAGATTGCGTTCTTAGGTCATGTGGTGACTGGTGATGGTATATCAGTTGATCCTAGCAAGATTGAAGCTGTGGTCGACTGGGTAAGGCTAAAGAATGTACAGGAGGTTCGGAATTTTATAGGATTGGCGGGTTATTATCGTCGGTTTGTGGAGGGTTTTTCTAAACTGTCTTAGTCACTGAATCGATTGACCAGGAAAGGAATATAGTTTGAGTGGACCAGTGATTGCGAGCAGTGCTTTCAGGAGTTGAAGCACTAGCTGGTTACTGCTCCATTGTTGACCATTCCTTCGGGGAATGGAGGGTTTGTGATTTATAGCGATGCGTCTTTGAAAGGTTTGGGATGTGTGCTTATGAAGCAGGGTAAAGTAGTAGCTTATGCTTCTCGGCAACTGAGGGAGTATGAGAAGAATTACCCTACGCACGATTTGGAATTGGCTGCTGTTGTATATGCACTGAAAATCTGGCAACACTATTTGTATAGTGTGCAATGTGAGATCTTCACTGATCATAAGAGCCTCAGGTATTTCTTCACGTAGAAGGAGTATTCCTTTGGGGGATGGGGGTTTTGTGATTTATAGCGACGCGTCTCAGAAAGGTTTGGGATGTGTGCTTATGCAACATGGTAAAGTGGTAGCTTATGCTTCTCGACAACTTAAGGAGTATGAAGAGAATTACCCTACGCATGAGTTAGAGTTAGCTGCTGTTGTTTATGGTTTGAAGATCTAGCGACACTACCTATACAGTGTTCAGTGTGAGATTTTCACTGACCACAAAAGCCTCAGGTACTTTTTGATGTAGAAGGAGCTGAATATGAGGCAAAGGCAGTGGCTAGAGTTGCTTAAGGAGTACGATTGCACGATCAGTTATCACCCGAGAAAGGCTAATGTGGTAGCAGATGCGTTGAGTTGGAAGTTAGAGCATGCAGTAGTAACAGCAGTTGTAGCTCAGCATCATGTCAGGCGGGATCCTGAAAGCCTTGGTGTGGAGTTGGTGTCCGGTGATCATCAGGCTTTCATTGCTAGCTTGGTGATTCAGCCGACCTTGTATGGGCGTATTAAAGCCGCGTAGGCTAATGATGTAGAGTTAGCTGAGATTGTGGAGAAAGTGCAGCAGGGTGTGGCTGTGGATTTTAACATCTCTAAGGGAGGTGTGTTACGGTTTGGAACTAGACTGTGTGTTCCAAACGACGATGAGATCAGGAGGACGATTCTAGAGGAAGCGCATCGTTCCTTGTATACGGTACATCCTGGTAGTATGAAGATGTACCGAGATTTGCGCGAGTCTTTTTGATGGAGTAGTATGAAGAGGGATATTGCTCGGTTCGTGGAACAATGTCTGATGTGTCAGCAGGTGAAAGCTGAACATTAGAGGTCGGCAGGGCCATTACAGCCTTTGCCTATTTCGGTGTGGAAATGGGAGCACATTTCCATGAACTTTGTTACCTGATTGCCACCAGTGCTTCATGGGCAGAATGCTATTTGGGTAATCGTGGACAAGTTGACGAAATCTACTCACTTTGTACCGACGAAGGTTAGCTACCCTTTGAATAGGCTAGCGGACCTGTATGTGCATGAGATTGTGAGAATGCATGGTGTATCGGTATCCATTATTTCAGATCGGGATCCAAGGTTTACTTCTCGATTTTGGAAGAGCTTGCAGGAAGCATTGGGAACGAAGTTTACTTTCAATACAACGTTCCACCCCCAAATTGATGGATAGTCAGAGAGGATGATACAGATCTTGGAGGATATGTTATGAGCTTGTGTATTGCACTTTGGTGGTGGTTGGATTCAGTTTCTACTACTAGTGGAGTTTGCCTATAACAATAGTTTCCAGGCTAGTATAGGGATGACACCGTTCGAGACTTTGTATGGTCAGAGGTGTCGATCTCCTTTGTATTGGAGTGAGGTCAGTGAACATCAGGTTTTAGGACCTGAACTTGTGCAGCAGGCATCTGAGAAGGTATGTTTGATCCGGGAGAGGATTAGAACGGCTCAGAGTCGGCAGAAGAGTTATGTAGATGTTTGCCGCCGTGAGTTGGAGTTCGAGGTAGGGGGCAAAGTATTCCTTAAAATCGCTTCGATGAAGGAAGTGATGAGATTTGGAAGGAACGGCAAGTTGAGCTCAAGGTATATCGGACCATTCGAGGTTATTAAGCGAGTGGGTCCGGTAGCCTACAGAGTTGCATTACCCTTAGCACTCTCGAGGGTCCACGATGTGTTTCACGTATCTATGATGAGAAGGTACGTGTTGGATCCATCTCATGTTATCAGTTATGATGAGTTGGAAATCGAGGATACTCTAGCGTATGAGGAAATACCTGTTCAGGTTCTGGACCATAAAGTTCAGAAGCTTCGTACCAAAGAAATACCATTGGTGAAGGTATTGTGGAAAAACCATGAGATCGAGAAAGCTTCTTGGGAACTAAAGACAGAAATACACTGGAAGTATCCACAATTGTTTTGAGTAGTATTTGGATAGTAGGGTGGTCTGAGTATGTATGTATGTATGTAATACTCTGTTATCGTATTAGTATTGTGTGGTTAGTCTTTGGGAGAGTCTTGTAGTATTGTGAATTTTCGAGACCGTGTATGAATGTAACCACGGTATTCCTCCGCCATAAGTGAGGGAATGTATGTATGTATGTATCGTAACGGCCTGGGTATAAATGGCCGCCGTATTCTCTAGAGTATGTATGTATGTATTGTAACGGGGTTGCATATAAATGGCCGTCGTATTCTCTAGAGTATATGTGTATGTATCGTAGGGGGACTACATATAAATGATCGCCACTTTGCCTGAGTGTATATGTATGTAGTAGTATGAATGTGTTTGTAATGAGAGATTGCAAATTTTGAGGACAAAATTTTTGTAAGGAGGGGAGATTGTAAAAACCCGAACCGTGATATATGGGTTAATTGTGTAAAAGAAGGGTAAAATGGTAAATCGAGTAGGGTTCGTTGACGAAGGCGGAAGGCTCCTCGTTGACAAAATTCAAAGACTCGTCGACGAGGGAATGCTGAGAGGTATGAAGGAATTGAAATATTCGACTCATCGATGGGGCCACCGACTCATCGACAAAGCTAATAGCGGACTCGTCGACGAGGATGCCAATTCGTAGATGAATCCACTCGGGTCAAAGGTTCTATAAATGATATTTTTGGTTGCTTTGGGACTAAGTTTCCCTAAATTCTCTCTCTCTCTCTCTCTCTCTCTCTCTCTCTCTAGAAATCGAAGGAAAATCTCTCTCTCTCTCTCTCTCTCTCTCTCTCTCTCTCTCTTCGATTTCTTCCCCGTTCGTCGTCTGATTTGTAAATCAGACGTTACTGCGAGGATCAGGGAAGGATTCTCTAACTGTATCGTATTTTATCATGTTATGAAGTATGTAAAATAACACTGGTATGCCACACACTGATATAACCTACTTTCTTCCTTACTAAGGGGTGTCTCACCCCAAATATATAAATGTTTTTCAGGTCCTTCGGGTAACTGAAACTAGCATCCTAGCGTCCGGAAGCGAGGGGTGTCGTTTAGCTACTACTAGTGCCTAATAGGTATGAGTTTTTGTAATCGGGTTGTCGTGATGGATTTTGTAGACGCTCGTTGTATGTATGGTATTCATAGGGATGTATGTCCTTGTATGGTATAGACTCTGGTATGATACCATTTATGTATAGAAAGACAGTATTTCGCTACATATTTTGATGAGTATGGATGTTTATATATATGTATATAGGGCATCCATTCACCCCACAGGGTCAGACCATCTTTTGTGTTGTTTCATGTATGTTTTAATTGATACAGAGACAGGTTAGGTTACTATATTCACACCTGAGACCCACTTGTGGGTTCAGGGCGTGACAGTTTGAGCGTATTAAAGCTACGCAGGCTAGTGATGTAGAGTTGGCAGAGGTTATGTAAAAAGGTACAGCAGGGTCTAGCTACAGAGTTTAACATCTCTGACAGGGGTGTGTTGAGGTTTGGGACTAGGTTATGTGTTTCAAACAATGATGAGGTAAGAAGGACGATTCTGAAGGGAGCGCATCGTTCTTTGTATATGGTACATCTTGGTAGCACGAAGATGTATCATGACTTGCGGGAGATCTTCTGGTGGTCTGGTGTGAAGAGAAAGATTGCTCAGTTCGTGGAGTAGTGTCTGATGTGTCAGCAAGTGAAAGCTGAACATCAGAGGCCAGTAAGGCCGTTGCAGCATTTGCCTATTTCGGTGTGAAAATAAAAGCATATTTCCATAGGTTTTGTGACCGGATTGCCACCAGTGCTTCACGGGCAGAATGCTATCTGGGTGATCGTGGATAGATTGACGAAATCTGCTTATTTCATACCGATGAAGGTTAGCTATCCTTTGACTAGGTTACCAGATATGTATGTGCATGAGATTATGAGAGTGCACGGGGTACCGGTGTCCATTGTGTTAGATCGAGATCCGAGGTTTACTTCTCAATTCTGGACGAGCTTGTAGGAGGCACTAGGAATGAAGCTTTCTTTCAGTACAACGTTTCACCCCCAGACTGATGGACAGTCGGAGAGGATGATATAGATCTTGGAAGATATGTTGCGGGCTTGTGTGTTAGACTTCGATGGTAGCTGGATACAGTTTATCCCACTTGTAAAGTTCGCTTATAATAATAACTTCCAGGCTAGTATCGGGATGACACCATTTGAGGCTTTGTATGGTCGAAGGTGTCGATCTCCTTTGTATTGGGATGAAGTTGGTGAATGTCAGATGTTAGGACCTAAACTTGTATAGCAGGCATCTGAGAAGGTGGGTTTAATCCGGGAGAGGATTAAATCAGCCCAGAATCGGCAAAAAAGTTACGCAGATGTTCACCACCGTGATTTAGAGTTCGAGGTGGGGGGTAAGGTATTTCTACGTATCGCTCTGATGAAAGGAGTGATGAGATTTGGGAGGAAGGGCAAGTTGAACCCGAGGTATATCGGACCATTCGAGGTACTTGAGCGAGTGAGTCCGATAGCTTACAGGATTGCACTACCCCCAACACTCTCGAAGGTCTACGATGTGTTTCACTTATCCATGTTGAGAAGGTATGTGCTGGATCTATCACATGTTATCAGTTATGATGAGTTGGAAATTGGGGATGCATTAGCGTATGCGGAGATACCTATTCAGGTTATGGACCGTAAAGTTCAGAAGTTTCGTACCAAAGAGATATCGTTAGTGAAGGTATTGTGGCGAAACCACGAGGTTGAGGAAGCTTCTTGGGAACTGAAAACGAAAATACGCCAGAAGTATCCACAGTTGTTTTGAGCACTTGTATGTTATCCTACTTTGGGTTAGGAGAGGTGGTTAGTCGTCAGGAGTGTGTATGTGTATTGTGAACTCCTGAGACGTTTGTATTTGTAACCATGGTATTCATCCACCATAAGTAAGGGTGTATATGTGTATGATGGGGCTGCATTGTAGTAGTCTCCAGATTCTTGTTAGAGCTACGAGTATGTATTCAGTTGTATGTATGCCTTTGTGAATGAGAGATTGCAAATTTCGAGGATGAAATTTTTGTAAGAAGGGGAGATTGTAAGAACCTGAATCGTGATAAATGAGTTTAAATAAATAAGAGAGGGATAAAATGGGAATTTGAACAGGCTTCGTCAACGAAGGCCTTGTATCTCTCATTGACGAAGTTCAAAGTCTCGTCGACGAGGAGAAGCTAAGAGTCTCGGGAAATCAGTGTTCTCAGGCTCGTCAATGAGGTTACCGTCTCGTCGACAAGAAGACAATATAGTCTCGTCGACGAGGACCCAATTCGTCGATGAGATGTGGTCGGGTCAAAGGGCTATAAATAAAAGTTTCTTTACTTCTCAACTAAGAAAACTCAAATATCTTCTCTCTCTCTCTCTCTCTCTCTCTAGAACTCTCCCTACTCTCTATTTCTCTAGATTTCTTCGCCGTTCGTCATTAGAATTGTGAATCTGAAGTTACCACGAGAATCTTGGAAGGATTCTCTACAAGTTCTATGGATTGGAATCCCGTTTCAGAGATTTTCGAGTTTCGGATTAAAATCGAGGTAAGGCTCGGTTTTCGATTCTGATCCGGTTGTTTAGTAGAGAACAGTATTGTGAGTACCTTCTGTACTATTAATTATAGGTTTTGGAACTCGGTTCGCTGTTTAGGGCCTTAGAATTCGGGAATTGCTATTTGGGTAAAATGTAAAGGGAACTGTGTTTATATCGGGTATTTTTAAAATCGGACTTGGTGAAACTGTGGTTCACGGTCCTCTGTGTGTTTTGGCTACTCATTTGGGGAATCTAACAGGGAAAACTATGGGTTTTTCATGATTACAGTTTTAGGAAAAAGGGGGCGACAACCTGCATCCCTGGTTTTGTTGAAAACTGAACGTATATGTTGATTTATACTGTGTTATAAGGATGATCGTGCCTTGACTTGTTTAAACTGTATGTGTTTGGAAAATCATGATTTTAGATTACCAAATAAGTGTGGTTTGTTTGGTTATATGAGCATGCATGTGTGTGTGTGATTGGTTTAAATGCTAGTAGGAATGCGGTTTCGAAATTGTTTCAGGTACTGAGAGTGTCCGGCTCTATATCCGAGGGCGTATAAAATCGTTGGCCATAGGTTGGCAAAGGTTTGGCTCTATATCCGAGGGCGTGAGCTTATTCCGGCAAATCAGGCCGAAGGGTGTGGATCCACCAGTTAACGCTGGTACGATGCCATGGGAGTCGGGGACTAGCCTTGTGCCGGTGGCGCTGTGTTACGCGGGTTGGCTACGGGCCAACGCCGTATGTTGCAGGCCGGCTTCGGGCTGAAGGGTGTGACGACATCGGGATTGCTGATCATGTGTGTGTGTGCGTGTATGCACTGTGTAAAATTAGTACTGGACTGCATTTAACTGTGTGTATGTTGCATCATGATAACACTCAAATGCCACACACTGATATAACCTGTGTTCTTCCTTATTGAGAGGTGTCTCACCCCTACTGTACGTACATTTCTATAGGTCCTTCAAGTAATCGGAACTAGCGTCTTGGTGTAGGGAGCGTAGTAGCCGGTGTGCTACGATTAGCGCTTGGGTAAGTGCTAAGACTGTATTTTGGTGGGTTGCCATTTTGAGATGTATTTGGGCACCCGTTTGTACATTTGTGATAGAGGCTGTTTCTGATCTTGTATAGACTCTGGTATGGTACTGTATGTGTATAGAATGACCTATTTTCGCTGCGTATATTCTGTGGTGTTGGATGTGTATAGGGTGCCTGGGAACCCCACGGGGTCAGACCCTCATCCTTTGTACTATATCTGTGGATGATTTGTATGATACAGGGACGGATTAGATTACTTTTTCACCCTTATGCCCCATTTCCGGATTTGAGGCGTGATAGATCAAGAACATAAGCTGAACACAACTCCATTGCCACTACTGCAGCTGAGATATCTGGTTAAAAACAATTCTGCATCAGCTACGGATTTATCTCTCACATGCTCCAACCTTATGGTATGATAACATTTGCGCCACCTACCTTGCAGCTAACCCAATTTATCACTCTCGAACAAAACACATGGACATCAATTTTTATTTTGTCCGTGACTGAGTGGCAGCAAAATCACCGACAGTCTCCTTTCTCAGCTCAAAGGATCAAATTGCAGATAGCTTCACCAAGTCGTTGGTCTCGGAAAAATTCCTTCATTTTCTGTCGAGTCTCAATGTTCTTGACACACATTGCACTTGAGGGGACATATTAACATTGATAAAAATATTTCTTGTAAAGCTCCCTCTTCCATGTTTCTCCATTTTTCTCTCCGATTGTGCAACAAGCTGTGATTCCCTTTTTACTTGTATAAATACATGACAAATATTAATAAAAAACTTGAGGAAAACCTTTTAGTGCAAATGCCTTTCTGATGGCAGCAACTGCGAGTTTTTTCCCGTTTTAACTTTTTTTTTAAAAAATATATTAAATAATACCTCATTCTGGGATGTATTTCCCAGAATGACTCTAACGTAATCTCGCTACTCCAAGTAGCGATATTTAACCAAATCTCGCTACTTGGAGTAGCGAGATTTACTTTTGACTAAAGGGCTCATGCTAACGCGTGACAAATCTCGCTACTCCAAGTAGCGAGATTTTATTCGGATAATTAATGCTCTACCAACCGCCTTTCGACGCGTGGTAAATCTCTGCCAACCGCCTTTTGACGCGTGGTTAATCTCGCTACTCCAAGTAGCGAGATTTTGTTAGGATAATTAATGCTCTGCCGACCGCCTTTCGACGCGTGGTAAATCTCGCTACTTCGAGTAGCGAGATTTAAATGATCATCCACCCGGCTTTTGACGCGTGGCAATTCTCGCTACTTGGAGTAGTGAGATTTGCTTCGTAATAACCTCGCCCGTTCTTCCTCCTTTCTTGCGCGAACAGACAGTACCTGTTGCAGAGCTGAGCAGGTTACCGTTGAAGGAGAGGAGACTCCGAAGCAGGTGACCGTTGCGGGCTTCATCAAATCGAGAGTTATATAAGGAGATGGGGTATGTTATGTTTTCCATGTTCAGTGCATAGATTTTTAAATTATTTTTATTTCATCCAAAGCTTTGATAATCGGAGAGACAGATTTTGTGATTTGTGTTGAAAGATTCGTGGATAAACACTTTTCTTAAGGTTTGTATTTCATTTTTTTGGTATTTGAATTTAATTTTTTGCTGAGAATATTTTATTTTTTCCGTTCAAACTGTTGTTCAATATATATATATATATATATATATATATATATATATTGATTTTTGTTTCATTGTAAAATGCATTATCTTTCCTGCCCTAGAATTTGTTGAAGTTTCCTCCACTCACTAAATTTGTTGAATTTCCTTCTGCTCTTTTTAATATAATTGTGCAATTATAATTAGATCATATGGTTTACCTTCAAAATGGGAAATTTTGTTATTCAATCCTTGAATTTTCTTCTGCTGTTTTTAATATAATTGGACACATCCCCTAAAGTTTTTCAAGAACATGTAAATTGTATGGTTTTAATTGATGCGTTGAGTTAATGCGAGTGCACATTGTAATTATAAATTGTATCGTCATTTATCGTATAAAGTGCATATACTTTTCTATGAGTTAACGAGATTTAGAATTTTAATTTTGACTTATTTTATTTCCTACACAAACTTTAATAATTTTAGCTCATTTAAGAATGTAATGCCTATGATATATTTCATAGATAACGCATAGAGTATATATATACACGTGCCTTTGATGTTTCTTATATTTGATTTCAAGCTTTAGTTTTCCTTGAATTTTAGTTTCAATTCCTAATGAATCAAGCTCATACCTTGAACCAACCACATAATAAAGTTCAAGTTGAGCCGCATGTTTGAAACATTTGGAATAGATTAGAATAGAACTTTATAATTATAATATAAGGAGTATCATTTGTGAATTTCTTATTGTCAAATAAGAGGTCCTAGTGATGGGATTAAGTCCCCTCTCCCTCTCTTATGATTACTAGAATACAATAATTAATAGGATAAAAGATATTCATTTTTTTTAAGTTTGCTTAAAAGACAAATATCTTTCCTGAAATTTCAAAAATGTCACGGACGTCTCCTAAAGTATCAAAAATGTTAAAAACTTCATTTGATGTTTGTTAAAAGAAAATGAAATTTATCTTTAAAAAAAAAACTTGTCTTTTTGCAAATTTTAAAGTGAGATTTGTGCATTTTTAACAAATCTCAAGAGAGATCATTGAAATTCTTGAAATGTCAGCGGACGTTCTTCAAATTCTTAAAACCCCTAGTATAATATTTAAAATTCTTGAAACCTTAGGATATGTGATTGTCTTTTTATCAAATTTTTGGGAAGATTAGTGTCTTTGTCTAAATTAATATACTTTATTAAAATTACCTTATAATTTAGTTCACCAATCACACTAAAAAACTGAAACTTGCAAAAATTATATTTAAAATAAATAAAAATATCCAAAGGAAGTAAGAGCAGATAAGGTGGGGAATTCATCATGAGACAAGCCCCATATGTATAAGATCCTAGGGTGGGGGGTGCCTAAGGAGGCCACAGTCCACAGAGCACCATTAAAGATCCAATGGTACGAGGGCGAAGCCGGCCTCGACTAGTCACCGTCGATGACGCTGACTTGGAACACCGTAGAGATGATAGCTAAAAGGTCACATTATTAGAGGAGAGTAGTAATGAGTTTTTTCCTCCCCGAATTTATGCATTTTTCACCAATATATCGATATAAATGTAGTGTTTACATTTTAAAGCACTTTCCATAAGACGATCCCATTCCCATTTCACGAATCGGGATGTTATGCGTCCTAAGTAACATTTTTTCAAAAGATCCCTTCAACACCTTTGAGTATGACTGTTCGGATTAGCAATGAATCCTCAAAAGGCTACTTAACAAAATTGAACTTCAAATTAAGTGCAACCTAACCCATAATGAGGCAGAGTACGAAGTACCATTTTGGAAAAATTACTCTTAAGAGTACCATTTCATAGTTCTTTGGATTCTAAGTTGAATTACAATTTTGGGAAAATTCGAAGTATATGTCATATGGGGAAAATCAATACATATTCATGTTGTTTATTCATAGACGTTGAATTCATCTATTTATTTTCTTGGTGGGAAAGTTAGGTCCAAACTCTAAGTTCATTCATTCATTAGAATTTGTATACATCTATTTGATTTGTAGTTATTAGTTATTTCGTCTCATTTACACATCACTTATACATACAATTTTGTCTTGCGTAGGTTTTTTTTATTTCCCGATCGCCGATCTAAATGGCAGGAAGCTCAAGCAGTGATCCAGTCACGGTATTTTTATATATAGGGGGGAACATTATAACCGCATTAGATGGTGTTAGGTATAGTAGTCGGCCAGTTCGACTTATTTGAATTGGCCGTAGGTGTAAATTAAGTAAATTATATACGAAGATATATAAATATTTGCATATTGATCCAGATCAATATGCATTGCGGGTGACCGCAAGATACCCTGCGCGAGAGTTAAATAATACAGTGTTCTACGAGGCTGTTCCGATATCAGATGATTATGGGTTGCACATTGTATTGGACGCGCACTGTGTCGGTGAGACATATTTAACGATGCAATTGTATGTCGAGACCATTCCTCAAGTGGGTGTAATCGCAGTTAGGCAACCAGATGCACCCGCGGAGCAATTGGATGAAGTCGGTGAAGACACCGAACAAACACATCAGGTCGATGTTGGTGGGGAGGTTCGTGCTATGTCCACGGTCGATTTTAACGAATATCCAGGATCGTCATTCCAGCCGTCGGAGTACGAAGCACCTGTTCCTCACACGTTTCCGCAGGGAGGTTGCGAAGATGTCCCGAGTGCGGGACCAGCATCGTTGTTCGCCATTGCGAACGATGCATTGGACGAGGGCATGAACATTACGAACGATGTTCATATTGAAGACGAACACATGCACGAGCAGGAAATGGGTGAAGGGTTAAATTATGTCCCCGATGATGTGAACTTACCTCACCATGACACAGACGACGCAACGTTTGACGCACAATTCATCGGCGAGCTTCCGATGTACGGTCATATTGACCTAGCTGCTGCAGATTTAACTGCGGTCGATGAGCTTCCCATACGCGTCACTCGTTAGGAAGAATCCTCTGAGTTGAGTAAGGGGATGCTCTTCGGTTCGAAGGATCAGCTGATCGCCACAGTGTGAGTATATCACGCTCGCACCCACCATGACTTCCACGTGGTGCGATCTACACCTGAGTTGTGGGTTGTTAGGTGTAAGGACCACGATTGCATGTGGAGATTGTGTGCCATGTATCGGATGATACACCGTTTTTTTCGAAATCACCCAATATAGTGGTCCGCATACGTGTCTGAATGAACTTATATCGCAGGACCATAACCAAATCACATCGTCCTTCATTGCTGGGGAGATAGTGAATATGATAAGGGGAGATGCGTTGACGTTGATCGCTACATTGAAGGAGTTCATTGATCGTCGATTCGGGTATTCAATCTCTTATAAGAAGGTTTGGTTCGGAAAACAGAAGGCAATAGCCCAAGTCTTTGGTGATTGGGAGAAATCGTATGAAACGTTACCGAAGTGGATGGAAGTGATGCGCGTGTACAATCCTGGGACTATAGTCAGGTGGGGGTCAAATCCTGTTCCAGGTAGCACTAACAGCGCAACCTTCGTATCTGTATTTTGGTCATTTGCAGCATCTATTCAGGGTTTTCGTCACTGCCCTCCCGTTATATGTGTGGACGGGACACGCTTGTACGGTAAGTACAAGGGCAAACTCCTTATTGCGACGTGCCCCGATGCAAATAGGCAAATATTTCCCCTTGCATTCGATATTGTGCAAGAGGAAAGCCTCGACATATGGAATTGGTTTCTGTGTTCTCTGTGTTTAATTACCGACAGGGATGACATTTGCCTCATATTAGATCGACATCAAGGGATTATTGCTGCGATGCAGCACAATCCTAATTGGCAACCACCACGTGCGCACCACCGATTTTGCCTTCAACATGTCGTGAGCAATTTTAATACGAAAGTGCGGAGTGTCAATATGAAGCGAATAGCTGAGCGAGCAGGAAGGGAGCATCAGGTGAGAAAATTTGACACCTGGATGGAGAGGATATTCGATGAGGGTGGAGAGCCAGCCAAGTCTTTCTTCGATCAGATCCCTCCTCATATGTGGACTTAGTGCCACGACGGTGGAAAGAGGTATGGAAACATGACCACCAACTTGGTCGAATGTTTCAACGTCATCCTAAAAGGCGCACGTAGCCTTCCCATAACGGCTCTTGTGCAACTAACATTTTATCGCGTTGCACATTACTTTAATAGCAGACGGGAGGCTGCTTGTAAAGCAATATCTGGAGGAAATACATTAACTCTGCATATATTGCTAGCGATGGAAAGAAAGAAGCTGAAGGCGACCGGACAACGAGTCACGATGTTCAACCGGTCTAGGGGTGCTTTTAGCATCACAACTGCGCAGCGAGGACCCCATAAAGGAAACAATGTCCAAACTTTGAGAATCCAGAGGTGCGAATGCTCCTGCAGGAAGTGGCAATCTTTACACTATCCCTGCTCGCACCTTCTTGCAGCCTGTGCCGAGACACGGCTAAATGCGAGCCAATTTGTTAAGCCATATTGGAGCACTGCCGCGCACTATGCAACATATGCTGTTGAATTTTATCCAATCATGCATGAGGCATATTGGCTAACTTGCTTGTTGCCAAACTTGTAGGCAAATCCTGCATACGCTCGACATAAAGGTCGGCCTAGGAGCTCACGTATACATAACGAGATGGATGCTCGGGAAGGTCGGAAACATATCACATGTAGCATATGCCGTCAAGAAGGACATAACCACACAAGATGTCCGAGAAGGACCCAACCTGGGGATGCAGCTGGACCTTCGCACTGACCTATAACTTATAGGTTATCCGGGATTTGCGTACTCATACTCCTCGCGTCACGACAAGTTTTCAGCTGCCATTCTACTCCTTCCTTCTGAACAATTTGTTTCCAAATGTTAAATCCTCAGACCGCTTTCATTTTTTGGTGAACACGCGAATGCTCCATGCTCAATTTGTCTCTAAGCAATTGAGTCACTGTGTCCATCAATCGAGAATAGTGTATGTTCAGATGAAAATTTGGTGAGATATTTTCATTTGTACACATATAGGATAAACCCTGAGATTTTTGTTCGGTTCCACCATACAAAGCACCGAGGACAGATACTCAATTCTTATGATTTCTATGTTAATGCTTTCAATATTCTGGCTTGTTTGCAGGATCGATCTAGGGCTGTACGATACTACTGTACTGAGTATGAGCGATCGGCACCGGTCCAGTCGGGCGTGGACCGATTTGCATGCTGACGTGTTATATTGCTGAGGGGGCAGTCAGAGCGTATAGGATAGGATAGGCGCAGACCCTCGCATTATTGATTGGATACGTGATGCGAGTTTTTATGGGATATATCAGATTGGCCATATCCAGTTGGATTGGCATCTTGTGACCGCCTTGGTCGAGCGATGGAGGCCAGAGACACACATTTTCCACTTGCCGCACAGGGAGGCCATTATCACATTACAGGATGTTACGCTGTTGTTCGGGCTACTGATTGATGGGTTGCCCGTCACTAGTCATACAGCTGGACCAGTACAGGATGGAGGCGTCGGTCAGGGGGGAGGACTTCGCCGCATGTGAGGGAGATTATTAGGAGTGGTGCCTCCAGATGGTGAGCTTGTTGGTGCCCGCATTCACATGCGGTTTCTAGAGGGGGAGATGTTTCGCCAGCTTCCGACTGATTCTGATGATCACACTATAGCGTGTCACGCACGTGCCCACATGCTACGATTGATATGTGGGATGCTGTTCTGCGACCTATCGGGGAGTTACGCACACTTGATGTTCCTTCCACTGCTCGCGGAACAAGCAGAGATACGCCATTATAGTTGGGGTGCTGCGACGTTAGCCAGGCTGTACCGGGAGATGTGCCGCGCCACTATCGTGTCGCACTCACAAATCGGAGGAGCACTCCGCTTATTGCAGGTTTGGGCATGGGAGAGATTCACTCGTTAGCTCCTACGCGCCGCGGTCTCCGACGTCTTATTCAAAGGGACGCGGACGGACGGCCGATTGACCCAGCTCCACTCGCGTGGAGGTTAGTAACTCCACTTAAAATCATTTCCTTCAGTTGTACTACATACTAGTGGTTACACCTTGCTAACTTACTTTTCATTGTGTACAGGTGGAGGGATCAGTTGTTGGCGCCTAACGCTGCGCAACACACGCTGCCCTGATACAGATTCGAGCTAGACAGGCACCGGGAACATGAGGTAGTCTCGGTTATGTGTGATAGTATTTCTCAATATTTGCATACATTCCCATCCCATCTCTGACATTTACTATATGTATATGCGCAGTTTGTATTGGCGCCCTACACTAATGACATTGTTACCGATTGGCTATGCAGTTGGGTCGGACCTCTGGGTTGCCCGAGTGCCACTTATATGTTTTCATATTGTCGAGTGTCATCTCCCAAACCGAGTGATGCACCAGTTTGGCTTTCGACAGGGCATCCCCGGTCACTTCTGTACTTCAGGGGTCGATGTACGTGGGAAGGACTTGCACGAGATTGATGGTCGCAGTCGGGGGAACGCAGATTGGGCTACGGAGCACGCCATGTACGTGAGTATGTGGGGACATAGGCGGGAGTACATCGTCGAGGGAGTGCGGGCAGATGGCCCGATGCTTCCGGAGGATCCGTATTACGCGTAGTACAGGTCGATCACAGGTCGCTTCGTAGATAGGACTGCGACAGTCTACATGAACCTCGTACGCTTACTCAAACGTATACATAATTTGTTACCGTTTACATTAGTAGTTCAATGTTGTAAGCACTATTTTCGTATACTACAGGCTGACGTATTACACCAGGTCGACTCACTATCATCAGACCCCGCTGTGAGCGATTTAGCGAGAGTTGGTTTGGACATTGTCTACGAGGACGGGCGACGGATCCCTACCCCACGCCGGCCCCTGGCCCCACGAGGTGGTCGAGCAGCTCCAGTAGGAGGAGGTCGAGCAGCTACCTCCAGCCGTCCATCGAGTCCGGCCTTCTCACCGCCCATTGTACATGAGGAGTATGTGTTTGGGCCGTCCGCATCGTATGCCCCATTGACAGCTGCTGATTTTGCGGGACCTTCCAGTAGACCGGCGGATTATCGATCTGACTCTGCCGCGACGCCGTTGATGTCGTACTTACTAGACGACCCTCTCGATGTGGAGGAGGTGGACGCACCCGGGTTGCCAGCTCAGACTCGTCCAGAGACTACATACGACATAGCTCCCTGTCTGCTTCACCTAGAGATGGATTATCCAATACATATGGGCGGAGACGACAGACATGTAGCCCCTCGACGTAACCGGATGCCAGACGCGGACGAGCAGCTAGGTGAGGGCAGATGCAGACGGTAGCCATCCCGACACTGGAGACGACCTCCATGCGGTACCGAGTAGGCGATATATGTATTTGTTAATTAGTTCATACTTTCATTTGTACATCAGATATATGTTTACAACTTCATTTGTACATAATGTATTTATTCATTATTCATTTGGGCATAATGTATTTATTAATGACTTCATTTGTACAGCACATATTTGTATAGAATATATCATTTGTACATAATGTATTTGTTTGGAGTATCATTTGTACATAATGTAATTGTTTGGAGTATCATTTGTACATAATGTAATTTTCTTAATTCTGAATCTATAGAGCAGCAATAGGTAAAGTGACAAGCAGGTATCATTTAGTGTAGTAATTTGATATGTTGAACGTATACAAATCTGATGAATGTAACGTTGTGAACATACTGGTATCAATTGTATTTGAAGAATGTTTTCTTTGCATCATGCGTGGATGGATATGGTTAATTTGTAAACAGGACTCTGTTGAAATTAGTATAGTATTTTGATAGGTTCAATGTATACGATTCTCGTGAATGTAACGTTGTGAACATACTGGTATCAATTGTATTTGAATAATGTTTTCTTTGCACAGGTGCGTGGATGGATATGGTCAATTTGTAAACAGGACTCTACCGAAATTAGTATAGTAATTTGATAGGTTGAATGTATACGAATCTCGTGAATGTAACATTGTGAACATAATGGTATCAATTGTATTTGAATAATGTTTTCTTTGCATAGGTGCATGGATGGATATGGTCAATTTGTAAACAGGACTCTGTCGAAATTAGTATAATATTTTGATAGGTTCAATGTATACGATTCTCGTGAATGTAACGTTGTGAACATACTGGTATCAATTGTATTTGAATAATATTTTCTTTGCACAGGTGCGTGGATGGATATGCTCAATTTGTAAACAAGACTGTGCCGAAATTAGTATAGTAATTTGATAGGTTCAATGTATACGAATCTCGTGAATGTAATGTTGTGAAATATAATTTAGTCTCTCTATGTATGCTTCTTAGGTTTTATTTCCACTTTTATTTTCACAATATTGAAAGTAACACCAAACGGGGCCCCGAGGAAGAAGGAAAGAATTCAATTAGGTGCAATTCAACTTGAATAGGGTTAAAATGTATACTCAGTAAAAGAGCTGTATGATATGATGATTTATCTTTAGAACTACCCAAAAAAATATAATCCTAAAAAGTGTATACCGAGCCATTTGTATTTCTACAACAGTTGGTTCGTGGCATCATTGTATCCTTCGTCTTTCGGATGCTTCAGAATTGTGTTACTAAAGATACAAAATTTTCATGAACATAAGAATTTTAATGTTTTGACCACAAACATATTGCTAATAGATTCCTTGGCATGGAGCATTAATCTTTTGTTCATAATAAGATTGATATGGAAAGGAGGGTATGTCTTATTATTTTAAATATAAATTAAGATTTTTTGTTAATTAATACCAAGTTGCGAATTTAGATATGAATGAACAGCTTCAATGAAAAATCTTTATTCTCGATAATGGAATTCGAACTAAACGAGGGAAAACATTGGAATACTTTGGAATCATTGAATGCACAAACCAAATGCTAAGCAAAGGCACAATAGAACCAATCATTAAATCAGAAATGTAATGACAATCCAAAATGTAGAAAGTTAAACATGAGCATGACAAAAATAATAACCTATGATCTGTAAAGGAGGAAGTTCTATTAACTCCTATTGATAATAGATACATATATGATGAAGAAGTAAAAGTTAAAAAACATTAAATACAGGACAGTGTTGTCCCAACTCTATATGCTAGAACGTGTTAATAACATAGAAGAAGGAAATAATTTACAAATTTTAGCTCATTTTGTATGATTCATGAAGGGTGAAACCGTTTAACATTCGAAAATGTAAAGACAATCCGAAGGGGGATTGTCGTATGAAGGAGAAGCAGAATCAGAATTCACCTTCTCTCAGCTACTCGCTGTCTTCTCTTCATTACCACCTACCCTGCCGAACACTGAACTACTCTTCTTCTCTGGTGAAATACATGGATTCTCTGCAGGCATCAAAATGTCCATCAGCAGCTTCTGGCCTACTAGCTGAGGCTGCTGCTTATTATCTTGTCCTCTTTTCTTTCATGCAGCTGTTGTTGTAGATTTAGCATTTATTGCTACTTGTTTTCTTCTACCCCCATTCTTTCCATATTCTGGGCGACCATCTACCACATCCACCTTAAAATCTTCATCGCTGAAATCATCGTTTTCATCTTCCCCATCAGATATCTCTGTAACAGTTAACGACTTTTATGTGCTGCAGCCTTTGATACTTTCTTCCTCGCAGACACTTGGGGAATTTCATGTTATTTCCCAACATCAAGAACAATAAGTTTTGAAATGAGCAAAAGACTCCATAAGTATAATTGTAGTAGTCATTGGAGGAGTAATGACTAGTCTATCTGATCTGAGATCATTAGGGTGTTCCCTTACTTGGACAAATGGTACGGTTTGGAGCAAATTGGCCAGGGTGATTGCTAATCAGAGATGGATTCTGGGGGATCTGAGGGCCTAAAAAAACCTGTAAAGGCTCTTAATGCATCCCACTTCTCCCAACAAAAACTGCATGACATTCCCTCAGATGGTGACCTACAACTACTACTGAATGAAAGGAGAGGGACTGTGAAATTATAGATGAATTCTCACTATACAAAAAGCCATTAGAATTTAGAATCAGATTATGTGAAGATGTGCGAAACCACCTGGAGCATTGCTCAGCTTTTGGGAATGAGACCTCAATCATTTCTAGTCTCTTTCATTTGCTCTAAATTCTGGATAACTAAAGGAACTACGGTTCCTTGGTCCATGTGGTTGGACGAGGGACGTACCCCCTACTGCTTTCACTCTTCGTAGGAATTATAGGAAACTACTACCTTGTGATAGACTATTGGGTTGAAGGAAAACCTGTATTGTCCCTTTTGTGGTAAGCGAGTTGGTTTGGCCTCTATGTTTATCTATTCTGGAATGCAAACAAGGAAAAAGGTGAAGGAAAATTCATATCTCCAATGGAGTTGATTGTGACCATTTAGAAACATATATACACAGTACTAGGTCAAAAAGTCCCTAGATTTGCTCAGGCTCTCTTAAGATCCTAGTGTTAACTTTATTACTTGTAATTTTGATGGAGTTCATTTCCCCCCCTATATCTGCCCAGTGTTCCATGTAAATACTCATTTTGATCAATATATTTACTTTTCGATAAAAAAAAAAAGTATGATAAATTGATGGATCATCGACTCTCTTTGTGCTACAGATAGCGGTAATAAATGGAACATAACATTTAAATATTTCCTACTCAATAATAAAATATATAAATATTTTCCTATTTAATTAAATATAGTTAATGTATATATATTTATAGTGTATGATTGTTATATAGTGTATGGAGTAGCGATATTTAACCAAATCTGACTACTTGAAGTAGCGAGATTTGCCAAGTGTCAATTTGAGAATTATTTTTCTAAAAAATTATTATTTAATATCTATATTTTAAAAAATGATAAATGAGGAAAAAAACTCGGTTCCTTGTGTTGTGGTATTTTTTGGTTCGTTGGATGGATCGTCTTGGGTGGACAGCCCCAAACCCTGATTTGTCGGCTTCTGATTGGACAATATGAGATGGCTGACAGGCAGCTTAGTCTTTTGGACAGTAGCAAATCACAAGATGGGATTTAAAATTTTTTATATAAATAGTTACTAAATATATTTATATATATTATATTATTTTTATTGCTTATTGGTATCCTAGTTGGATAGATGCTAGCAAAAATAGGATGGCAGGAAATAATGGCTATACCTGCAGCTGCTCTGCATGTCAATTTCACATGAATAGTAGTTCCAAAATATTAAAGATGAAATATTAAAATTTCTTTAAAAATTCAAAATTAAAATTTTAAAAAATAAAATAAAATATATATGTATTAAATGTGAAATTAGATAACAATATTGAATAAAAATGTTAACAAATATAGCATATGAGTGCTGAGCTAATTTCTAAAATCCCCTTGAAAAAAAATTATTAAACAATAGTTTTTGTTAAACTTATTTTTATTAAGCATTCACTTTTTACGTGTCTTATTGTAATTTATCATTATCATTATAGAATCTTTTAAAAAAGAAAAATTGAAAGATTAGGAGTTAGATAGGTAAAAGAGAAATTAAAATAAATCATAATTTTGGAATTTAGAGATGGATTTGAGTTTTAATATTTTATAAAAAGGGTAGAAAATATTTCCAATGTATATTGTATAATACTTTAATTAATTCTTGGCTTGTAAAGTAAAAGATAACTTGATGCTTGTACTACGGGGGGATATCATACAAATTTGTTATGAAAAATATTAAATTCAAAATTTTGAATAGTATATGAAACAATTTTGAAATGAGGATACACTTCTTAATTTTGTTGTCTTGCCTGATCTTAATATACATTTAAATGGATCCAAAAACATAAGGGGGCAGCAATACAATATTAATGAATTTTTTGTAAAATTATAATTGCATTATTATTATTATTATTATTATTATCCCCAAGATCCAGCACTATCTATGATAAGTATTTTTATCATTTGACTTAATAAATGAAAGTGTCGGATCCTTCTAATTTAAATATTAATATGAGTAAAGATATTTTTAAAAAATAGGCTAAAATAAACAAAATTATATTTAATTTTTTTATTATTTTTTTTAAAAGTAGCTAAGACTTAAAATTGGAACTAAGGAATTGTGTTACAGATGACCTCCTCTTCCTCTTTCTTAATTAGTCTCAAGCGATAACCACCCTTAGGCCTCCCTATTAAAGAAACTTTTTTTTTTTTTAGAAATGAATTACTAAAAAGGTGAATTATATTTTTATTGTGCATGTCAGTAATGGATGTGATCTGCAGGTCAGAATTCTGAACAGTTGCTGTAGAGCATGCACAGCAGCCTGCATATAGCCATTATTTCCTACCATCCTATTTTTGCTAGCATTCATCAACTACGGATACTAATAAGTAATAAAAATAATATAATGTATATAAACATATTTAGTAATTATTTCTATAAAAAATTTTAAATCCCATCTTGGGATTTGCTGCCGTCCAAAGAGACTAAACTCTCTGTCACCAATTTGATATTGTCCAATCAGATACTGACAAATTTGGGCTGACGTGGGCCATCCAACTCTGCACATTTTGGGGCTGGCCACACAAGACGATCCATCCAACGAACCAAAAAATACCACAGTACAAAGAACCGAGTTTTTTCCTTATTTATTATTTTTTAAAATATAGATATTAAATAATATTTAAAAAAAAATAATTCTTAAATTGACACGTGACAAATCTCACTATTTCAAGTAGCGAGATTTGATTAAATATCACTGCTCCAAGTAGTGAGATTTGTTTTTAAAAAAATAATTCTCAAATTGATACGTGTTAAATCTGTTACTCCAAGGAAAAAAACTCCAACAACTGCTCTACAAATAGAGCTCCTCCGGCAATTCACATGAATGAAAAACGCCGCCTCCTTCCGGAAGCCTCCCAAATCGTCTCCACTTAACGCCTTTTCTCACTGTGGCCAAACCCACCTAGCACACACAGAGACCGTCGGCGAGTGCCGCTGCACCTCGTCGGCTTGGCCTAGGGTTTGCAAGTCGAGACAGAGTCTTTGAAATTTGAACATTCAGGTCAAGAAATGAATCCTTTTAACACTAGTCAAACGCATACAGAAGATCAATTCCAAGGAAGCGGCTTTAGGCGTATCTGTAGAAGCTGTTGGCTGCATTATTATAATGTGTGGAGAGTGTTGTCTGCATAAAGTGTGTGGAGAGTGCTGTGAGTGGAAGAGTATAGAAGTATTACAGCAGGGACTGCAAGTCACTACTGCAGCTTCAACACAATTCCTCACACGCAGCATTTCTTTTTATATATTTATATTAATAAAATTATAAATTACCTTTTTAACAATTGATTCAATATATTTTTTATTTTTTTTTTAAATTTTCTTGATAACTAATATGAGAAAATTCTGTAAAAAATTAAACACATTGCCTTCAATTCATGCATAGGGAAAAAGATCTTAATTATGACCCATTTTTGGTTCAATGACCAAATGTGGCATTTACTTACCAATTGAGATGCCCTGAGGTCTGAGGCTATGCCGATTTATGGCAGCAATACAACAACGCTGCTGCCTTGTAGGAATGGCGACTTCTGCAATGGCAGAAATAAGCTTATAAGATTTTACCCACTACAACTTTTCTTTTTCCAGTTGGGGAAAGCTTAGTGTATGCTCATCTTGCACCAAAATATTAAAAATAATCACCAGTGACCCCATAATTTTTCATCTTTATTTATTTGTTTATTTAAACTTCAAGCTTGACTGGAATATTACAATGAAGGCAACCCAAGAGAAAAATAGTTGAAAGAGACTGACTGCAAAAAAGAATAAAGAAATGGATGCCTGTGGAAAGGGGCCAAAAATCTGATGGCAACTGTTGTCCAAAAGCCAACAAGTCAAAGGGCAAAATGATTCAAGCTTGGAGGAAAGGAAAGGTCCTGAAGATATTTCAGTTTCAAATGATGGAATGGAGAACAGAAACATATTGCTTAGAACAGAAGTAATACAAATATGAAACCAAGCATTTAATCTAGGCTTATTTGACAACAGTGGTGACGAAGACATAATGCAAACTCTATTTGAGCAAGAAGAAAAAGGTAGGAAAGAAAGGAACTGGGAGGGGGGGAAAAAATTAGACCTTAAATATTGGTGCCAAAGAATGTTTTGGGTCCTCTCACAGCATCATGATGAATTGTCTCACGTGGATAGTCCAGCAGATTGCGAAGAACAGATGAAAACAAAAGAGGAGAGTGATAAGGCAAATTAACCCAATTTGATTCAAGAAACAAAGCTGCAGGCATATTTTGATAAGAAATTAGCTTCATACTATGGGGTAGGAAAGATGCAGAATTTAAATGGGTTACTGTTGAATGTAAATCAGGGGGCATCATCAGCAGTTTGGAATTTGGACCCAAACAAATTCAAGTTGCAGGAAACCATGTTCTCCCAGAGATATTTTTACTGGTTGGAATGTTGAAATGTGATTTCAACTGTGAAATTTTCCAAGCACAATGATGCAAAAGGTGGAATTGCAGGCTAAATGAAGTTCATGGATTTTAGAATGCAAATCAACTGTCTCACTTGCATTCTACCTAACCATCATTCATAGTCAATTCATGGATGGTATGATTATGTTTTGCAAACCTGAATGGAGAGAAATCAGAAGCAGTGATTTGAATTCCTCTAAAGCCTTAATGTCAATTTTCACAAGAGCGGAATTGCAGAAATCAAAGTAGAGTTACCTTATAAACATCTTGGGCTCCCATTTGGGAAAAAGCTGGGCGCATTGAACACTAAGCAACTAGTTGCAGATAGCTTTAGAAGGAAACGCAGATCGGATAAAGGACTACTTATCAATTTATGCACACCACATGTTCGGCAGAAAGCCTAAAAGAAGCACTCAACATGTTCACACAAAGATTTTTATTCCAACTGTTTTCAGGTGCCCTCACTTCACTTTTGTGGTACATAATTTATTCTTACCAAGTCAGTTCCATATTTCCATGCATGAAAATGAAGAAACAAATTAAAAAAAAAGACTGACTAATAATAAATGTTTACAAAGCAGTTAAATTAATCTTACCAACAACGTTAAAAGTGGGCTTTCTTCCATTTTTAATGAGCTGAAATATCAGTGCATCTCCCCCCTTTATGTCATTTCCAACATCAAAGTCACACCAACCATTTCCAACATAAGCTTGGTCCGTCCTCTTTGAATACCCTAATTTATTATATCTGACAAATTATGTGTGTGTGTGTCTCTCTCTCTTTAGAGATATGTGAGATTTTCAATCCACCTCAAGAAAATAAAAAATAAAAAATAAAGAAGGCACATTGGACGATGTACAAATGTTGCAACTTGTGTCTTGTATGTAAAATATAATTAATGAAATTCAGACTCTGAACTTTATACTTGTATAGATTTGAATAAAAAGGAGTAGAAAATTATATTAATTTTTTTTCAAATTTACATAAATCTACATTGATTCAAATCCCAAAAATCTTTATGTTCATGCAATATCTAAGTATTTGTTTGGAACTTGAAAATCTTAACAAAAGGAAAATGAGAAAGAATTCATTTTTTTTCATATTTGATTTTTTCAAATTAATAAATAAAAATATTATTTTATACACCCTTTACATTTGATACTTCTTGATTTTTAATCATATTAAATCAAATTTTATTTTTTACTAATATTTGGTGGAGAGAAAAAATATAGTTAAAAATAAATTTCTTTCTCATTTTTCTCCCATTTCCTTTTTCAATCAAAATCTTTCATTCAAACGGGTCGTAATTTTTTTTTTGTGAAAATAATAAATTACAAAACTTACATGCCAGTCTTGATAAAGTAATGTTATAAGACTTTACTATGCATAGAAAATAGGGATCTCTCGTTGAACAAATGTTTCTTCTTTAGGATGAACCATCTCTCCTCCCTTCTTCAACATGTCTTCACAATCTTTGAAACAAAAACACAGTCGTTTCGAACCCTATGTTTGAAAGGGTTTTAGATTTGGGTTTGTATTAGATTTCAATAAAATATAATAAAAATTGTATTAAAGTTTATAAAAATTTACTCAAATTCAAATCTAAGGTCTAAAAGTTATGCTCTCAAAAGCAGCAGAATGGTCTATTTGAATGAAAAAATTTACTTGAGAAAATGAAAGGAAAAGAGAAGGAAAAGAAAATTTATTTTTCATTATATTTTCCTTTTATATTAAATACTATTGAAAATAATAGTCTATTTTAATATGTTTGAAAGTATGAAAAAAACCGAAAATTAATTATTAGTAGAATCAAAATTTTCTTCTAGATTTGGTGTAGTTTTTATTTTCTTTTTCACTTTCCTTGATAACCAAATATGAAAATGCAAATTTCTTGATATTTTTCTTCCTTTTTTAGTGTTTACTAGTTCTTTATAGAGCTTAAGGTCACGTTTGGAACTCAAAAAGTATTAGGAAAAGGAAATAAAAATATATATTAAGGAAATTTAATTCATGTTTGGTTATCAAGAAAAAAGAAAAGGAAAGTAAAAAATATTTAGAACCCATAAACAAATTTTTTATTTTACAGATTATTAATATTTATATTTTTAAACTATTAGATCATATTAAAACAAACTTTTATTTTTAATAATATTTAACGTAAAAGGAAAATGTAATGAAAAATGAGTTTCTTTCTTATTTTTCTTTTCTTTTCTTTTTTCCAAGTAAAATCTTTATCAAACAAACCATAAAAATATTATTGAGAGAAATTTAAAATTTCAAGTAAAATAAAGTAAACATGTATAGGGAAAAGGGCCTCATGATTTACATGCTAACTACAGAAGGAGAAATTTTGTATTTTATATTACGTACAAGATGTAACAGCTGGCATTTTCCATAAAAATGTCAACTGACCGTAATACCCTTCTAATTATTAAAAATGACTGAAATATCTTTTAATAATATTTCACTATAAACCCAACTTAATAATAATAATAGTAATAATTTTAATAATACTTTTTAATAATATTAATGAGGATGATAATAATAAATATTGTCATATGTTATATAAACTTCTAGAGAAAGGTAATGAGTTTGGAATTAACATATTAATAATATTAAAAAAGTGATTTAAAAAGACATTTGAAATAATGTACAAGATGGATGACCAAAAAGCCCTTGGGCATAAGCTCGGGTGGTAAGGATGAATTCTCGTAAGCCACTTGATGAAGAGGTTGAAAGTTCGAACCCTACCATTTCGAGTGCACATCCGCGATTTACTCCTGCACATGTGGAAGGTGCCGTACATGCAGACGTGAGATTAGTTTCTCTCGCCGATCCGTCAAGTTTTGTTTCATGATTATAAAAGGATGATTAGCAAAAAAAAATAATTATAATGTGTATACACTTGCACACGCACATTACCATTAAAATCTTCCTTTAAAGAGAGATCTGGGTTCCAACTTTGATATTTCATTTGACTTTGATCATCTTCCAATCTCACATGGTGGGTATTCCCTCTCACAGGCAGTAGGGTCAAAGATCATGACATAGTATATGTCGCCTTCGTGCATGAACACCAAGAAGTCACCCACGTGCAAGTCATGCTCTCCGGCAAACTCCGACTAGCCGTCCTGGAGACGCCGAGCGTTCATCTTCACCGGCCAAAGCTTGCCGGACATGCAGCTTCTCGACGATATTTCTTTTTTGCAGCCGCACTCATCATCCCCATTATTAATTATCACGTAGTGCTCAGAGAGAGAGAGAGAGAGAGAGAGAGAGAGAGAGAGAGAGAAACATACGAGTTCACGGTGAAAACTAGGAAGAAGAGGCTAGAAGAAGTGGCATTTCGTATTACTATTACTACTATTTCCTTTCTCCATCTTCTTCTTCTTCTTCTCAATTTCTTTCTTCTTCTTTCAATCTTTTTTTTTTTTTTTTTGAAAAGAGATAATTTATTAATTGAGCGATAAGCAAGAAGCTTCAATCATCCCAAGTGAAAAATATATATAAAAGTGAGGAAAAGATGAACTTAATCACCCTCTCAAGTTTTGAAAAATACATAAAAATTCTTGCCAATTCAGATGCAACAATAAAGAATTGAATCTAGTCTTTAAAAAAGAAAGAAAGAAAAAGAATTGCATCTAGTCAAAAGATATAGAATTTGATAAATATTTATCAAATACCTTCGTGACAGTGGACTAATTTTCATTGAAAATTCTTCCATTCCTTTCCTTTCAAATTTCCCAACCAATGACTATCAGAATAACTGCTTTCATCATTTTAAGAAATCCTTTAAGTTTTGAAAAATTATATGTTAAAACATTGTTTTCAGCGAATTCGGCATGACCATATGATTACACATTCTTTGACACACCTTAGCCCAAATTTGTTTGCTAAAATGACAATACAAGAAAATATGATCCACATTTTCACTTTCCTTTTTTACATAACGTAGCTAGTACCACATTAGTAGAGAAGTTGGGGTTACAATGCATAAAACATCCTAGGCCTTACAAACTTCAATGGTTGAATGAGTGTGGGGAGGTTAGGGTGAATAAACAAGTGTTGATTGTATTTTCAATTGAAAAATATTCTGATGAGATTCTATGTGATGTGGTCCCTATGCATGCTAGTCACATCTTATTGGGAAGGCCATGACAATATGATCGACGTGTCACTCATGATGGGTTTAAGAATAGGTATTCCTCTATCAAAGATGGGAGGAGTGTAACCCTTTTACCATTGACTCCAAAGTAAGTGTATGAAGATCAAATGAGATTGAAAAGAGCAAATGATGAGAAAACCAAAAAAGAGGCTGAGAATAAAACAAAAGGAGAGGCAGAGAGCATTGAAAAAAAAAAAAAAAAGGAGAGAAAATGAGGGCAAGAGATGAGCTGAAATTAGGAAAAAAAAAAAAAAAGTAGTAAAAATGAGGGAAAAACAGCGAGAGAGGAAAAAGTGAGTTTGTATGCAAAAGAAAAAGAGTGTAAGAAAGCTTTTTATGCACAAAGACCTCTAGTTGTACTCATGTAAAAGGAGACATATTTGAGCACTAACGAACTCACCTCTTCCTTGCCTAGTGTTATTGTTTCTTTGCTGCAGGAATATAAGGATCTCTTTCCTGTGGACGTGTCTAATGGTTTGCCACCAATTAGAGTAATTGAGCATCAGATTGACTTCATCCCCAAGGCTACAATTCCCAACCATCCAGCTTATAGGAGCAGTCCTGAGGAGACTAAGGAACTTCAAAGACAAGTTGAGGAGCTACTAGCCAAGGGCCATATGAGGGAGAGCATGAGTCCGTGTGCGGTACCCGTGCTATTGGTACCGAAGAAAGATGGATCATGGAGGATGTGCGTGGACTATAGAGTCATCAATAAAATCACTGTAAAGTATCGCCATCCTATCCCTAGACTAGATGACATGTTAGATGAACTACATGACTCTTGCATCTTTTCTAAAATTGATTTAAAAAGTGGCTACCATCAAATAAGAAAGAAATCAGGTGATGAATGGAAAACTACATTTAAGACAAAGTACGGTTTGTATGAATGAATGGTTATGTCATTTGGTCTCACCAATGCACCTAGTACTTTCATGCACTTGATGAATCATGTGTTGCGTGCATTTATAGGTAGATTTGTTGTTGTCTACTTTGACGACATCCTAGTGTACAGTAAGAATCTTGATGATCACTTGGATCATTTGAAAGGTGTACTGGATATTCTTAAAAAATAAAAATTGTTTGCTAACCTAAAGAAATGTAATTTTTGCATGGAAAATGTTATTTTCTTGGGTTATATGGTGAGTGCTAAAGGTGTAGAAGTAGATGAGGAAAAGGTGAAAGCAGTAAAAGATTGGCCAACACCTAAATCTGTGACTGACGTACGTAGTTTTCATGGGATGACTAGTTTTTATAGGCGGTTTATGAAAGATTTTAGCACCATTGCTGCACCTTTAACTGAAGTGATAAAAAAGAACGTGGGGTTAAATGGGGTAATGCATAAGAACATTCCTTTAAAATGCTTAAAGATAGGTTATGTTTTGCTCCATCGTTGTTTTTACCTGATGTTAGAATTGGTGTATTCCCAAGAAGGGGGGGTGAATTGGTATTTTAAACTTTTCTCCTAGGTTGAAATAGGTGTAAGCAAAATATTACAACCTAGGGTCTTTCTATGCAGTTCCAAATACGCCAATAAATATAATATACGGAAATTTGAATCAAGCGCATCATTCACATAATAACATACACGTGCAGTAAATATAAAGTGCGGAAATATAAACAAACACACGATATGTTATCGGGGTTTGGCCAACTGTGCCTACGTCCCCGCCTCTAGCTCGTAAGCCCGAAAATTCCACTAATAGCTCACTTAAGGGTGGAGCGGCACCGATTACAACCAGGTCAATTAGCACAAGGCTGACCTCAACCTTAACCAGGTCAATTAGCGGGGCTGACCTTAACCTACACGCCTTAACAGGATGACGCACCTAACTTTCATAACCGGGTCTAAGCCAATCCAATACTATTTCAGTGCTAGTCTCCCTTTTTAGGCCCGCGTTTGGAAATACAATAGAAGTGTATTACAATCAAATGGTACAGTGATTATACTTTCATGTAAAGAAGATATGTACCCAAATACGCGCAATTTACATACTCCACAATATGATTTAATATGTAAGATTAGTGTGGTCTAGATAGTTAAACTCTCAAAGGTATTTTTTGTCAGTGTAATGTGTACGTGAGAGTGTCAAACAAGCAATCTTTGTATCACAAGATATTCAGCCAATAAGTTCACACAAAGATGTCAAGTCTTAAGTATTTCAATCAGCAGGATGTCTCAAGCATGTAAGTATCAAATGATGTATATGCTTGGTTTGCAAAAGATGTGTAATCTTTGTATTCAACAAATAATATATGAGTGAGTGAATATTGCAACAAAGATCACTATCACACAAACAAATATCTCTTCAAATATTTTTCAAGATAAAAGCACAATAGATATTTGGAAGTGTTTGAAAATTTTTTGCAATCCAAAAACAAATACAAACTTCTCAAGATATTGCAATGACTATGCAATACTCAGAAGTTATATATAAGTCTTCTTAGGAGAGACTTATTAACAAAGTCCCCTAAGAATACTTAGGTTTAGCGAGTTTTTTCCCGTTTTAACTTTTTTTTAAAAAAATATATTAAATAATACCTCATTCTGGGAAATATTTCCTAAAATGACTCTGACGTAATCTCGCTACATGGAGTAGCGAGATTTACCACGTGTCAATTGGAGAATTATTTTTCTAAAAACAAATCTCGCTACTTGGAGTAGCGATATTTAACCAAATCTCGCTACTTGAAAGTAGCGAGATTTGCCACGTGTCAATTTAAGAATTATTTTTCTAAAAAAATATTATTTAATATATATATTTTAAAAAATGATAAATAGGGAAAAAACTCGGTTCCTTGTGTTGTGGTGTTTTTTGGTTTGTTGGATGGATCGTATTGTGTGGATAGCCCCAAAATGTGCAGAGTTGGATGGCCCACGTCAGCCCAGATTTGTTAGTATCTGATTGGACAATATCAAATGGTTGACAAAGAGCTTAGTCTCTTTGGACGGCAGCAAATCCCAAGATGGGATTTAAAATATTTTATAGAAATAATTACTAAATATGTTTATATACATTATATTATTTTTATTACTTATTAGTATCTGTAGTTGATGGATGTTAGCAAAAATAGGATGGTAGGAAATAATAGCTATATGCAGGCTGTTGTGCATGTTCTATAGCAACAGCTCAGAATTCTGACCTATAGATCACATCCATTATACTGACATGCACAATAAAAATGTAATTCACCTTTTTAGTAATTCATTTCTTAAAAAAAAAAAAAAAAATTTCTTTAATAGAGAGGCCTAAGGGTGGTTATCGCTTGAGACTAATTAAGACAGAGGAAGAGGAGGTCATCTGTAATACAATTCCTTAGTCCCAATTTTAAGTCTTAGCTACTTTTAAAAATAAAAATAAAAAAATTAAATATAATTTTGTTGATTTTAGCCTATTTTTTAAAAATATCTTTACTAATATTAATATTTAAATTAGAAGGATCCGACACTTTCATTTATTAAGTCAAATGACAAAAATATTTATCATAGATAGTGCTGGATCTTGGGGATAATAATAATAATAATGCAATTATAATTTTACAAAAAATTCATTAATATTGTATTGCTGCCCCCTTATGTTTTTGGATCCATTTAAATGTTTATTAAGATCAGGCAAGACAACGAAATTAAGAAGTGTATCCTCATTTCAAAATTGTTTCATATACTATTCAAAATTTTGAATTTAATATTTTTCATAACAAATTTGTATGATATCCCCCCATAGTACAAGCATCAAGTTATCTTTTACTTTACAAGCCAAGAATTAATTAAAGTATTATAGAATATATATTGGAAATATTTTTTACCCTTTTTATAAAATATTAAAACTCAAATCCATCTCTAAATTCCAAAATTATGATTTATTTTAATTTCTCTTTTACCTACCTAACTCCTAATCTTTCAATTTTTCTTTTTTAAAAGATTCCATAATGATAATGATAAATTACAATAAGACACGTAAAAAGTGAATGCTTAATAAAAATAAGTTTAACAAAAACTATTGTTTAATAATTTTTTTCGAGGGGATTTTGGAAATTAGCTCAGCACTCATATGCTATATTTGTTAACATTTTTATTCAATATTTTTATCTAATTTCACATTTAATACATATATATTTTATTTTATTTTATAAAATTTTAATTTTTGAATTTTTAAAGAAATTTTAATATTTCATCTTTAATATTTTGGAAGTACTATTCATGTGAAATTGACGTGCAGAGCAGCTGCAGGTATAGCCATTATTTCCTGCCATTCTATTTTTGCTAGCATCTATCCAACTAGGATACCAATAAGCAATAAAAATAAATATAATATATATATATATATATATTTAGTAATTATTTATATAAAAATTTTTGAATCCCATCTTGCGATTTGCTACCGTCCAAAAGACTAAGCTGCCTGTCAGCCATCTCATATTGTCCAATCAGAAGCTGACAAATTAGGGTTTGGGGCTGTCCACCAGAGACGATCCATCCAACGAACCAAAAAACACCACAGCACAAGGAACCGAGTTTTTTCCCCATTTATCATTTTTTAAAATATGGATATTAAATAATATTTTTTTTTAGAAAAATAATTCTCAAATTGACACTTGGCAAATCTCGCTACTTCAAGTAGCCAGATTTGGTTAAATATCGCTACTCCATACACTATATAACAATCATACACTATAAATATATATATAAATAGGAAAATCTTTATATATTTTATTATTGAGTAGGAAATATTTAAATGTTATGTTCCATTTATTACCGCTATCTGTAGCACAAAGAGAGTCGATGATCCATTAATTTATCATACTGTTTTTTTTATCGAAAAGTAAATATATTGATCAAAATGAGTATTTACATGGAACACTGGACAGATATAGGGGGGAAATGAACTCCATCAAAATTACAAGCAATAAAGTTAACACTCAGGATCTTAAGAGAGCCTGAGCAAATCTAGGGACCTTTTGGCCTAGTACTGTGTATATATGTTTCTAAATGGTCACAATCAACTCCATTGGAGATATGAATTTTCCTTCAAACCTTTTCCTATTTCTGGCATTCCATATGAGATAAACAGTAGAGGCGAAACCAATTCTCTTACCAACCAAAAGGAACAATACAGGTTTCTTTCAAACCCAATACGCCTATCACAAGTAGGTAGTTTCCTTATAATTCCCAGCGAAAGAGTGAAAGCATGTATAGGGATACTTCCACTCTTCCAAACCACCATGGACCAAGGAACCGTAGTTCCTTTAGTTATCCAGAAGTTATAACAAATGAAGGAGCTAGAATGATCGAGGTCCCATTCCTCAAAAAGCTGAAGCAATGCATCCAAGTGGTTCGCACATCTTCACATAATCTGATTGTTAATTCTAATGAGCTTTTTGTATAGTGAGAATTCATCATTTGATATCCTGACCTCTCACAGACTTGAACCTTTCAGGTATATTTGATTGACGCATTTGGACCAGACAAAGCTTTTTTAGAGTGGATATTCCAAAGTGTTTTTGTGAGCAAGGAAAGATTCCAAGCTTTCAGATCCAGCACACCTAGACCACCTATCATTTCACATTCCCTCTCCTTTCCCATCTATCATTTCACAGTCCCTCTCCTTTCATTCAGTAGTAGTTGCAGGTCACCATCCGAGGGATTGTCGTGCAGTTTTTGTTGGGAGAAATGGGATGCATTAAGAGCCTTTATAGGTTTTTTTAGGCCCTCAGATCCCCCAGCATCCATCTCTAATTAGGAATCACCCTGGCCAATTTGCTCCAAACCGTACCATTTGTCCAAGTAAGGGAACACCCTAATGATCTCAGATCAGATAGACTAGTCATTACTCCTCTAATGACTACTACAATTATACTTATGGAGTCTTTTGTTCATTTCAAAACTTATTGTTCTTGATGTTGGGAATTAACATGAAATTCCCCAAGTGCCAGCGAGGAAGAAAGTATCAAAGGCTGCAGCACAGAAAAGTCGTTAACTGTTACAGAGATATCTGATAGGGAAGATGAAAACGATGATTTCAGCGATGAAAATTTTAAGGTGGATGTGGTAGCTGGTCGCCCAGAATATGGAAAGAATGGGGGTCGAAAAAAACAAGTAGCAACAAATGCCAAATGGACAATAACAACTGCATGAAAGAAAAGAGGACAAGATAATAAGCAGCAGCCTCAGCTAGAAGGCCAGAAGCTGCTGACGGACATTTTGAAGCCTGCAGAGAATCCATGGATTTCACCAGAGAAGAAGAGTAGTTCAGTGTTCGGCAGAGTAGGTGGTAATGAAGAGAAGGCAGCGAGTAGCTGAGAGAAGGTGAATTCTGATTCTACTTCTCCTTCAGACGACAATCCCCCTTTGGATTGTCTTTACATTTCCGAATGTTAAATGGTTTCACCCTTCATGAATCCTACAAAATGTAGAGATTTGTAAATTATTTCCTTTTTCTATGTTATTAACATGTTCTAGCATATAGAGTTGGGACAACACTGTCCTGCATTTAATGTTTTTTAACTTTTACTTCTTCATCATATATGTATCCATTATCGATAGGAGTTAATAGAACTTCCTCCTTTACAGATCATAGGTTATTATTTTCGTCTGGTTCATGTTTAACTTTCTACATTTTGGATTGTCATTACATTTTTGATTTAATGATTGGTTCTATTGTGCCTTTTCTTAGCATTTGGTTTGTGCATTCAATGATTCCAAAGTATTCCAATGTTTTCTCTCGTTTAGTTCGAATTCCATTATCAAGAATAAAGATTTTTCATTGAAGCTGTTCATTCATATCTAAATTCGCAACTTGGTATTAATTAACAAAAAATCTTAATTTATATTTAAAATAATAAGACATACCCTCCTTTCCATATCAATCTTATTATGAACAATAGATTAATGCTCCATTCCAAGGAATCTATTAGCAATATGTTTGTGGTCAAAACATTAAAATTCTTATGTTCATGAAAATTTTGTATCTTCAGTAACGCAATTCTGAAGCATCCGAAAGTCAAAGGATACAATGATGCCACGAACCAACTGTTGTAGAAATACAAATGGCTCGGTATACACTTTTTAGGATTATATTTTTTTGGGTAGTTCTAAAGATAAATCATCATATCATACAGCTCTTTTACTAAGTATACATTTCAACCCTATTCAAGTTGAATTGCACCTAATTGAATTCTTTCCTTTTTCCTCGGGGGCCCATTTGGTGTTAGTTTCAATATTGTGAAAATAAAAGTAGAAATAAAACCTAAGAAGCATACATAGAGAGACTAAATTATATTTCACAATGTTACATTCACGAGATTCGTATACATTGAACCTATCAACTTACTATACTAATTTCGGTAGAGTCTTGTTTACAAATTGACCATATCCATCCACGCACCTGTGCAAAAAAAACATTATTCAAATACAATTGATACCATTATGTTCACAACGTTACATTCACGAGATTTGTATACATTGAACCTATCAAATTACTATACTAATTTTGGCAGAGTCCTGTTTACAAATTAACCATATCCATCCACGCACCTATGCAAAGAATACATTATTTAAATACAATTGATACCATTATGTTCACAACGTTACATTCACGAGATTCGTATACATTCAACCTGTCAAATTACTATACTAATTTCGACAGAGTCCTGCTTAAAAATTGACCATATCCGTCCACGCACCTGTGCAAAGAAAACATTATTCAAATACAATTGATACCATTATGTTCACAACGTTACATTCACGAGATTCATATACATTCAACCTATCAAATTATTATACTAATTTTGGCAGTGTCCTGTTTACAAATTGACCATATCCATCCACGCACCTGTGCAAAGAAAACATTCTTCAAATACAATTGATACCAATATGTTCACAACGTTACATTCATCAGATTCGTATGCATTCAACATATCAAATTACTACACTAAATGATACCTGCTTGTCACTTTACCTATTGCTGCTCTATAGATTCAGAATTAAGAAAATTACATTATGTACAAATGATACTCCAAACAAATACATTATGTACAAATGATATATTCTATACAAATAGATGCTGAACAAATGAAGTCATTAATAAATACATTATGCCCAAATGAATAATGAATAAATACATTATGTACAAATGAAGTTGTAAACATATATCTGATGTACAAATGAAAGTACGAACTAATTAAAAAATACATATATCGCCTACTCGGTACCGCATGGAGGTCATCTCCGGTGTCGGGGTGGCTGCCGTCTGCGTCTACCCTCACCTGGCTGCTCGTCCGCATCTGGCGTCCGGTCACGTCGACGAGCTACATGTCTGTCATCTCCACCCATACGTACTGGATAATCCATCTCTAAGTGAAGCGGACGGGGAGTTATGTCGTATGTAGTCTCTGGACGAGTCCGAGCTGGCAACCCGAGTGCGTCCACCTCCTCCGCATCGAGAGGGTCGTCTAGTAAGTATGACATCGACGGCGTCGCGGCAGAGTCAGATCGATAATCCAACTGGATATGGCCAATCTAATATATCCCATAAAAACCCGCGTCACGTATCCAATCAATAATGCGAGGGTCTGCGCCTATCCTATCCTGTACGCTCTGACTGCCCCCTCGGCAATATGACACATTAGCATGCGAATCGGTCCACGCCCGACTGGACTAGTGCCGATCGCCCATACTCAGTACATTAGTATCGGACGGCCCTGGATCAATCCTGCAAACAAGCCAGAATATTGAAAGCATTAACATAGAAATCATAAGAATTGAGTATCTGTCCCCGGTGCTTTGTATGGTGGAACCGAACAAAAATCTCAGGGTTTATCCTATATGTGTACAAATGAAAATATCTCACCAAGTTTTCATTTGAACATACACTATTCTTGATTGATGGACATAGTGACTCAATTGCTCAGAGAAAAATTGAGCATGGAGCATTCGCGTGTTCACCGAAAAATGAAAGCGGTTTGAGGATTTAACATTTGGAAACAAATTGTTCAGAAGGAAGGAGTAGAATGGCAGCTGAAAACTTGTCGTGACACGACGAGTATGAGTACGCAAATCCTAGTTAACCTATAAGTTATAGGTCAGTGCGAAGGTCCAGCTGCATCCCCAAGTTGGGTCATTCTCAGACATCTTGTGCGGTTATGTCCTTCTTGACGGCATATGCTACACGTGATATGTTTCCGACCTTCCCGAGCATCCATCTCGTTATGTATACATGAGCTCCTAGGCTGACCTTTATGTCGAGCGTATGCAGGATTTGCCTGCAAGTTTGGCAACGAGCAAGTTGGCCAATATGCCTCATGCATGATTGGATAAAATTCGGCAGCATATGTTGCATAGTGCTCGGCAGTGCTCCAATATGGCTCAACAAACTGGCTCGCGTTTAGCCGTGTCTTGGCACAGGCTGCAAGAAGGTGCGAGCAGGGATAATGTAAAGATTGCCACTTCCCGCAGGAGCATTCGCGCCTCTGGATGCTCAAAGTTTGGACATTGTTTCCTTTATGGGTCCCCGCTGCGCGGTCGTGATGCTAAAAGTACCCCTAGACCAGTTGTCCGGTTGCCTTTAGCTTCCTTCTTTCCATCGCTAGCAACATATGCGGAGTTAACGTATTTCCTCCAAATATTGCATTACGAGCAGCCTCCCGTCGGCTATTAAAGTAATGTGCAACGCCATAAAATGTTAGTTGCTCGAGAGCCGTTATGGGAAGGCTACGTACACCTTTTAGGACGGCGTTGAAACATTCGACCAGGTTGGTGGTCATGTTTCCATACCTCTTTCCACCGTCGTGGCACTGAGTCCACATATGAGGAGGGATCTCATCAAAGAACGACTTGGTTGGCTCTCCACCCTCATCGAATATCCTCTCCATCCAAGTGTCAAATTTTCTCACCTGATGCTTCCTTCCCACTCGCTCAGCCATTCGCTTCATATTGACACTCCACACTTTCGTATTAAAGTTGCTCACGACATGTCGAAGGCAAAATCGGTGGTGCGCACGTGGTGGTTGCCAATCAGAATTGTGTTGCACCGCAGCGATAATCCCTGGATGTCGATCTGATATGAGGCAAATGTCGTCCCTGTTGGTAATCAAACGCAGAGAACATAGAAACCAATTCTATGTGTCGAGGCTTTCCTCTTACACAATAGCGAATGCAAGGGGAAATATTTACCTATTTGCATCGGGGCACGCCACAATAAAGAGTTTGCCCTTGTACTTACTGTACAAGTGTGTCCCATCCACACATATAACGGGAGGGCAGTGACGAAAACCCTGAATAGATGCTGCAAATAACCAAAATACAAATACGAAGGTTGCGCTGTTAGTGCTACCTGGAACAAGAGTTGACCTCCACCTGACTATAGTCCTAGGATTGTACGCGCGCATCGCTTCCATCCACTTCAGTAACATTTCATACGATTTCTCCCAATCACCGAAGACTTGGGCTATTGCCTTCTGTTTGCCCAACCAAACCTTCTTATGAGAGATTGCATACCCGAATCGACGATCAATGAACTCCTTCAATGTATCGATCAACGTCG
Organism: Malania oleifera; assembly: GCF_029873635.1. Taxonomy (NCBI): domain Eukaryota; kingdom Viridiplantae; phylum Streptophyta; class Magnoliopsida; order Santalales; family Ximeniaceae; genus Malania; species Malania oleifera. The sequence continues at coordinate 109,355,737 of NC_080419.1, forward strand.
ACGCATCTCCCCTGATCATATTCACTATCTCCCCAGCAATGAGGGAAGACGTGATTTGGTTATAGTCCTGTGATATAAGTTCATTCAGACACGTATGCGGACCACTATATTGGGTGATTTCGAAAAAACGGTGTATCATCCGATACATGGCATGCAATCTCTACGCGCAATTGTGGTCCTTACACCTAGCAACCCACAACTCAGGAGTAGATCGCACCACGTGGAAGTCATGGTGGGTGCGAGCGTGATATATTCGCACTGCGGCGATCAGCTGATCCTTTGAACCGAAGAGCATCCCCTTACTCAACTCAGAGGATTCTTACCAACGAGTGACGCGTATGGGAAGCTCATCGACCGCAGTTAAATCTGCAGCAGCTAGGTCAATATGACCATACATCGGAGCTCGCCGATGAATTGCGCGTCAAACGTTGCGTCGTCCATGTCATGGTGAGGTAAGTTCACATCATCGGGGACTTCATTTAACCCTTCACCCATTTCCTACTCGTGCATGTGTTCGTCTTCAATATGAACATCGTTCGTAATGTTCATGCCCTCGTCCAATGCGTTGTTCGCAATGGCGAACAACGATGCTGGTCCCGTACTCGGGATGTCTTCGCAACCTCCCTGCGGAAACGTGTGGGGAACAGGTGCTTCGTACTCCGATGGCTAAAATTACGATCCTGGATATTCGTTAAAATTGACCGTGGACATAGCACGAACCTCCCCACCAACATCGACCTGATGTGTTTGTTCGGTGTCTTCACCGACTTCATCCAATTGCTCCGCGGGCGCATCTGGTTGCCTAACTGCGATTACACCCACTTGAGGAATGGTCTCGACATTCAATTGCATCGTTAAATATGTCTCACCAACACAGTGTGCGTCCAATACAATGCGCAACCCATAATCATCTGATATCGGAACAGCCTCGTAGAACACTGTATTATTTAACTCTCGCGCAGGGTATCTTGTGGTCACCCGCAATGCATATTGATCTGGATCAATATGCAAATATTTATATATCTTCGTATATAATTTACTTAATTTACACCTACGGCCAATTCGAATGAGTCGAACTGGCCGACTACTATACCTAACACCATCTAATGTGGTTATAATGTTCCCCCCTATATATAAAAATACCGTGACTGGATCACTGCTTGAGCTTCTTGCCACTTAGATCGGCGATCGGGAAATAAAAAAAACCTACGCAAGACAAAATTGTATGTATAAGTGATGTGTAAATGAGACGAAATAACTAATAACTATAAACCAAATAGATGTATACAAATTCTAATGAATGAATGAGCTTAGAGTTTGGACCTAACTTTCCCACTAAGAAAATAAATAGATGAATTCAACGTCTATGAATAAACAACATGAATATGTATTGATTTTCCCCATATGACATATACTTCGGATTTTCCCAAAATTGTAATTCAACTTAGAATCCAAAGAACTATGAAATGGTGCTCTTAAGAGTAATTTTTCCAAAATGGTACTTAGTACTCTGTCTCATTATGGGTTGGGTTGCCACTTAATTTGAAGTTCAATTTTGTTAAGTAGCCTTTTGAGGATTCATTGCTAATCCGAACAGTCATACTCAAAGGAGTTGAAGGGATCTTTTGGAAAAATGTTACTTAGGACGCATAACATCCCGATTCATGAAATGGGAATGGGATCGTTTTATGGCAAGTGCTTTAAAATGTGAACACTACATTTATATCGATATATTGGTGAAAAATACATAAATTCGGGGAGGAAAAAACTCATTACTACTCTCCTCTAATAATGTGACCTTTTAGCTATCATCTCTACGATGTTCCCAATCAGCATCATCGACGGTGACTAGTCGAGGTCGGCTTCGCCCTTGTACCGTTGGATCTTTAATGGTGCTCTGTGGACTGTGGCTTCCTCAAGCACCCCCCACCCTAGGATCTTATACATATGGGGCTTGTCTCATGATGAATTCCCCACCTTATCTGCTCTTACTTCCTTTGGATATTTTTATTTATTTTAAATATAATTTTTGCAAGTTTCAGTTTTTTAGTGTGATTGGTGAACTAAATTATAAGGTAATTTTAATAAAGTATATTAATTTAGACAAAGACACTAATCTTCCCAAAAATTTGATAAAAAGACAATCTCATATCCTAAGGTTTCAAGAATTTTATATATTATACTAGGGGTTTTAAGAATTTGTAGAACGTCCGCTGACATTTCAAGAATTTCAATGATCTCTCTTGAGATTTGTTAAAAATGCACAAATCTCACTTTAAAATTTGCAAAAAGACAAGTTTTTTTTTTTTAAAGATAAATTTCATTTTCTTTTGACAAATATCAAATGAGGTTTTTAACATTTTTGATACTTTAGGAGACGTCCGTGACATTTTTGAAATTTCAGGAAAGATATTTGTCTTTTAAGCAAACTTAAAAAAAATGAATATCTTTTATCCTATTAATTATTGTATTCTAATAATCATAAGAGAGGGAGAGGGGACTTAATCCCGTCACTAGGACCTCTTATTTGACAATAAAAAATTCACAAATGATACTCCTTATATTATAATTATAAAGTTCTATTCTAATCTATTCCAAATATTTCAAACATGCGGCTCAACTTGAACTTTATTATGTGGTTGGTTCAAGGTATGAGCTTGATTCATTAGGAATTGAAACTAAAATTCAAGGAAAACTAAAGCTTGAAATTAAATATAAGAAACATTAAAGGCACGTGTATATATATACTCTATGCGTTATCTATGAAATATATCATAGGCATTACATTCTTAAATGAGCTAAAATTATTAAAGTTTGTGTAGGAAATAAAATAAGTCAAAATTTAAATTCTAAATTTCGTTAACTCATAGAAAAGTATATACACTTAATACGATAAATGACAATACAATTTATAATTACAATGTGCACTGACATTAACTCAAAGCATCAATTAAAACCATACAATTTACATGTTCTTGAAAAACTTTAGTGGATGTGCCCAATTATATTAAAAACAGCAGAAGAAAATTCAAGGATTGACTAACAAAATTTCCCATTTTGAAGGTAAACCATATGATCTAATTATAATTGCACAATTATATTAAAAAGAGCAGAAGGAAATTCAACAAATTTAGTGAGTGGAGGAAACTTCAACAAATTCTAGGGCAGGAAAGATAATGAATTTTACAATGAAACAACAATCAAAAAAATATATATATATTGAACAACAGTTTGAATGGAAAAAATAAAATATTATCGGCAAAAAATTAAATTCAAATACCAAAAAAATGAAATACAAACCTTAAGAAAAGTGTTTATCCACGAATCTTTCAACACAAATCACAAACTATGTCTCTCCGATTATCAAAGCATTGGATGAAATAAAAATAATTTAAAAATCTATGCACTGAACAAGGAAAACATAACTTACCCCATCTCCTTATATAACTCTCGATTTGATGAAGCCCGCAATGGTCACCTGCTCCGGAGTCTTCCTTCAATGGTAACCTGCTCGGCTCTGCAACAGGTACTGTCTGTTCTCGCAAGAAAGGAGGAAGAACGGGCGAGGTTATTTTGAAGCAAATCTCGTTACTCCAAGTAGCAAGATTTGCTTCACGTCGAAATCCGGGTGGATGGTCATTTAAATCTCGCTACTCGAAGTAGCGAGATTTACCACGCGTCAAAAGGCGGTTGGCAGAGCATTAATTATCCCAACAAAATCTCGCTACTTGGAGTAGCGAGATTTACCACGCATCAAAAGGCGGTTGGCAGAGATTTACCACGCGTCGAAAGGCGGTTGGCAGAGCATTAATTATCCCAATAAAATCTCGCTACTTGGAGTAGCGAGATTTGTCATGCGTTAGCACGAGCCCTTTAGTCAAAAGTAAATCTCACTACTTGGAGTAGCGAGATTACGTCAGAGTCATTCTGGGAAATACTTCCCAGAATGAGGTATTATTTAATATATATTTTTTAAAAAAAGTTAAAAAGGAGAAAAATTCTAAGTTTAGCTCTCAAGAAAATTATACCAAGTAACTAGAGCAAGGAGAGCAAACCTATGGAAACAAACACTCAATCCACTTACGAATGATGTAGGCACTAATAGATAGTAAGCATGAGTGAATGAGGCTAAAAAATGAGTAGTATAGGCTTTTGGATTTTCAGAGAGTTCTCCCCTAATCAAAGTGGTTAATCCCATATAATTTTCACAAATGATCTTATATATATAGACATGGGAGAAAATATGACCGTTAGAGACCTATTGGGTACTATTATTAAGAAAATTTAATGATGTTTCAAATATTTTAACCTTGTTTAAAAAAAATTTAATTGTGGTAAAAATCAGGGCAACCCGAGAGGCCCATTCGACCAGAACAGGTTCAGTCAACGAGGTCTCATATGGTTCGGTCGACCAGGGAGATTTTGAACTAAAAGCTCGGTCGACCGAAAGACCCTTTCCAAAAGCGATTTTCCTATTTTACCGAGGTTCGGTCGACCGAGCCAATTTGAACTGGCTGGTTCATTCAACCAGACTGTTGGGATTTTTTCAAGGACCCTCGATCGACCAGGTAGTTGGAGTACAAAAAAGGCTCGATCGACTAGATGGTCAAAATGTTGACCTAAGGAGGTTTTAGTCTATCGGAGCTCTTTAAACTACCTAGCTCGGTCGACCAGGACCTTGGTCAACTGTTGACCTAGGTCTAGTTCGGTCGACCAAGCCAAAATGAACTATGTTAGCCGATCGACCGAAAGTGCACCAAATGTGCATTTTGGTCCCGTTTCAAAACATACAAACCCTATTCAAGTGCCTAACAAACATATGTGCAAATGTATGTGTCCTAGGGTCATTTATGTCCAAAATTAAGACACCGAAAAAGTCTGGTGTCGGTTGACCGAAGGGAAAATCCTAAGGTATTTCTAAGGTCATTTCTCATTTATGGTTTCTTTGAGCTTACGTATTATCATACATGTGATGTGTGTGAGCTTATTACAAACCAGAGACCTAATTACTATTACAGACCAATTATGTAAATATATTACAATACTGAATATAAATTGGTCTTCAGTCTTTGCAGTCTTTGCTTGCTTTATGCCCATCTTTATCTTAACAATCTTAGTTCCTACACAAAACCTCAAACACTTATTAGATTCAATGAGTATTTGTCATAATCAAAACCGGGCATAACCAATAAGGTCAACACCTGATTTCACTAAAACTTTTGAGATTGAATGTGATACCTCTGGGATTGGTATTGGAGCTATTTTGATGCAGGATGAGTGTACCATTGCACATTTTAGTGAAAAGCTCAATGGGGAAGCATTGAACTACTCCACGTATGATAAAGAACTATATGCCTTTTTTTTAAATAAAAAAAAAAAGAGGGCGACACCTCCATTTATTTATTAATATACCCTCACTTTTGGCGAAAGAATACCATGGTTACAAGATAAAACAAAAGAGAGAGTACAAAAAAACCCTCCCAAAACTAGAAACACTACTTGTGGCCTAAAGAATTCGTGATCCACTTGCCTTGGTGAGGGCATTGGAGACGTGGCAACACTACTTGTGGCCTAAAGAATTCGTGATCCACTCTGATCATGAATCATTCAAGCATTTGAAGGGACAAGGTAAGCTAAATCATCGCCACACCAAATGGGTAGAGTTCATCGAAACCTTCCCATATGTCATTCAGTACAAGCAGAGGAAAGAGAATGTCGTGGCTGATGCGCTTTCTCGCAGGTATGTCTTAATTACTACACTTAGCACTAAGCTATTGGGTTTTGAGTACATAAAGGATTTATATGCTAAAGATTCTAATTTTTCTAATGTGTATGAGGCATGTGATAAAGTTGCGTTTCATAAATTCTATAGGAATGATGAATATTTGTTTAGGGAGAATAGACTTTGTGTGCCTAACTACTCCTTAAAAGAATTGCTTGTGCGAGAGTCACATCGTGGGGAGTTTGATGGGACATTTTAGGGTACAAAAGACTTTAGATATTCTGCATGAACACTTCTTTTGGCCACATATGCATAGAGATGTAGAGAGAGTGTGTTCTAGATGCATTTCATGTAAACAAGCTAAGTCTAAGGTCTTACCTCATGACCTTTATACTCCTTTGCCTGTACCTAGTGAACCTTGGGTAGACATTTCAATGGATTTTATATTAGGTTTTCCTAGGTCCAAAGGGGGTATGGACTCTATATTTGTGGTGGATAGATTTTGTAAAATGGCACATTTTATTCATTGCCATCAATTGATGATGCCACAAATATAGCCAATTTATTTTTTAGGGACATTGTGCGATTGCATGGCATTCCTAGGACAATTGTGAGTGATAGGGATGTTAAATTCCTTACCTACTTTTGGAAGGTTTTGTGGGGAAACTTAGGAACTAAGCTATTGTTTTCTACTACATGTCATCCTCAAACCGATGGTCAAATTGAAGTAGTTAATCGGACTTTAGCTACCTTATTGTGTGCGATCATTCAAGGGAATTTAAAATCATGGGAAGAATGCATACCGCTTGTTGAGTTTGCTTATAATAGAACTGTAACAACCCGAAAATAATGGTATTTAAATAATAAGAGAGGGAAATGGAAACCCAAACAGAAGGAGGCAGTAGGCTTCATTGTGAAGTCGACAAACGTATTGCACTTTGGAGATAATAACCCGAAATTCTTACATAAGGCCTCGTCAACGAACACAGGGGATTTGTCAACGAGTGCACAAGGGGACCTCATCGATGAAGCTATGACTCGTCGACAAGAAGATACCGAGAAGGGTTTTCGGAATAGACTGAAATTCGTCAACGAAATTATTGAAGAACTCGTCGACAAGGTGACATGTCTCATCGACAAATCTAGCTCTATAAATAGTGAAAACCCAGATTTTTAATGAAAAATCAGCGCAAGAAATTCCTTCTCTCTCTCTAAAACATCTTCCACCCCTTCTCTCTTCGATTTCGGGCCCGTTTTATGCCGAATCGATGATCTAAAGCCACCACGACGCTCCTGGTGAAGTTCTCTGCAAGTCTGCTGGAGCTGATAGTTGGTGGAGTTGGTTTGGATTTTGTCCCAATCTCAGGGTAAGATATTTTATTCAGTATTTATCTTTCCCTCAATTATAAGAAACACAATTCACGAAAAAATACTGATGTTTTGTTCTGGGGGATTTGATTTTCAGGGTGTTGAGTGGAGAATTCTGCGAGTATAGGGCTAGAATTTAGTAGGGGCTTTTCAGAGCTGAAGTAAGAGAAATATGCTATACTAGGAATTTTTATAATGTTATCAAAGATTTTTCACATACGTATGTGCATACTAGTTTATTACCCAGTTTTATAGAATATGAGTTTTAAATACTTGTGTGGCCTGAGTAGATATTTATGTGATGAAGAACTTACATAGTTTTTACAGTATGTCATACTATATTGATTACACAGATATAGACAGTATATTACAGATATTTTATCCAGAACAGTATATTACATTTTTACTGAGATCAATATGTTATAGTTTTATACAGATTAGTATATCACAGATATTTATCCAAATTAGTATGTTACAGATTTACTCAAATCAGTATATATTATAGCTTTATACAGAACTGTATATACAGTTTTTATAGTATGTCATGTTTCCTATTACCATAACATACAGAGTATATAGGCAGAGTATACAAACAAATACACAAAGATAAAATCAAGATGCTATAGATACAGTATACAGAGATTACAATATTTACAGTACAGAAAGATAGCGTTATGGTAATTTTGGAACCATAATGAAAACAGTAAAAGAGTATATATGTATATATATAGTATCAGATCCCTGAGGAAAGAATACAGACAAATACAGATAAAGAATACAGAGCACGGTACCGTTGCTATATACAGATAGAGTGCAACCACATATCTTAGATAGTATGTGGGTACGGTCGACCATGTTCGGAGAGTATGCAGCTTCCCAGTTCACTGGGTGGAGGGGGCCGGTTTGACGAGGAAGCAGCCATTCCAGAGCCTAGGAGTGGATGTAGTTTGGCCGGTCTGAGGTAGTGTAGAATATATTGACTTATTTGGAGGGCCGACCAGATTAAGTCCCACCTACGGGCCGCACAACCCTGTCATGATGGGTCAAATCGTGACATACATAGTTCCAGGGATAAAACATAGTTATGTATATGTATACAACTTTACAGTATATGATGAATATAGTATGATATTAGCAGTATGAAAAGAAGAAAACACAGATGATACAATTATATTTTAAATTGTGAAAAGAAAGATATGCTTTACCGATTTATTATTGTATTACAGTTCAGTTATTATTTAAACAGTATTCTTAACTTAATTGCCACACACTAGTAATAGCATGTGTCCACTTACTGAGTGTTGACTCACCCTATGACTTTAACATTTTTCAGGTGAGCCAGTTAGGCGAGCAGATCAGGCTTGCAAATAGAGAGTATATTGATTATCCTGATTTAAAGGGTAAGTTTGTGTAGGGTTTTGTATTTTGGGATATGTATTTTGGAGAGAGATGTATTATATAGTTATGGTATAGAAATACGGATTTCTGGTATTGTATAATATGTATGGATGTATGGATTACATTTTCACTACATAGGTATGATTTTATATTCAGATTCACCCCGGTGCCTTCCGAGGCTCGAGTTCCATAGTATGGGGTATCAGAGCACATAAAAAAATAAATAAATAAATAAATAAATAAAGAGGTCATTATAAGAACTATGCATGCTTATACTAATTTTTCTCCATTTGAAATTGTTTGTGGTTTTAATCCTTTAACTCCATTGGATTTGATGCCACTACCTGTGAATGAGATAGCTAGCTTAGACGAACGACACATGGCTGACTTGGTGAAGAGGATCCATGAACAAGCACGAGAACACATCGAAAAGAAGAACCGACAATATTCATCTCAAGCTAATAAGGGGCGCAAGTTCTTTACTTTTGAACCAGGAGATTGGGTATGGGTGCATATGAGAAAAGAGAGGTTTCCTACTAAAAGGAAAACAAAGCTACACCCGAGGGGTGATGGACTTTTTCAAGTGGTAGAAAAGATCAACAATAATGCATACAAGTTGGATCTACCGGGTGAGTATAAGGTCAATGCAACTTTCAACGTTTCCGATTTATCCCTTTTTGATGTAGGTGATGATTCAAGGATGAATATTTTTTAGGAGAGGGGAAATGATATGAATCCACAAGCTCCGATTGCACAGGATGATCTGCACATGCTAAGCGAACCCATCACAAGAGCTAGAGCTAAGAAGGTCAAGGAGGCTATGCAAAGACTAATCGAGAAGTTTCTTGAGCAAGAGTCAATGAGGGCCATGGACACTAAATAAAAGGACTTTCTTGAAGAGCCTAAGATGGTAAATTGTCTAAAGATGTGTGAAGATGGAACCTTAAGCTAATAAGGTTGTTTGGGGAATTTTTATGGACTAAATAGTGGGTCAATTGTGTCGATTAAGCATGACATGTGACTTGCACATGTTTCATTAATTGACATGGCATGCTTAAGGTTATGTGGGGCTATTTTATTGGTCAGATTGATGTTATAGCCTATTTTTATTGGTTGAACTGATGTCATGAGTTTCTTTTATTTTCTATAAGTAGCTAACTCACTGTTGTATTAAAGAGGAATATTTTTTTGCTGAATACAATTCCAAGTGAGGTTTATTGCTCTTCAAGTTCTCCATTGAATTTTCACCGAACTTATCAAAGGTGCTACCTTTGTGGCGTTCATCTATTAATTTGATATTCTTGGTTTGTGCTCATGTCAAATCTTATTTTGGGTTTGGGGTTTTGATAAATTTGATTCGGGGTCTCCGGACGTTTATTCTTGGGGTTCCGCATCATTGGGCCTACTTGAAACTAAATTATATATGGCCCAACTTAAACCCAAAGACCATTTACCCAACCAAGTTTAGCCCATAACCTAATCTAAAATCCTAAACCCACTTAGACCCTAACCACTCTTAGCCTAACTAGACCATGACCCAACCTAGCCCAAATAGCTTAGGCCCAAATCAAACTTGACCCAACCTAACCCTAACCAAACCAAATCGAACTTGTGATAAAACTTAAAACCCTCGACCTCTGGTTGGTTCATGAGAAAATGAAGAAAGAAAGAATAGAGATATCAGGAATAGAGAAGGGGATTGAGAGAGAGAGAGAGAGAGAGAGAGGAGAGAGAGAGAGAGAGAGAAGAGAGAGAGAGAGAGAGAGAGAGAGAGAGAGAGGCGTATACCTATGTGGTAGGGGTTCGATTCAAGCTTAGAGAAGAGGCTAAGAGTTCGAAGCTCTTTGCCCTTGCTCCTTTTATCAACTTTCAAAAGAAGAGGGATCAGAGACAGAGTTAGATTTATATATAGGGAATTAGAGAGAGAATAGAGAAGGAGATCAATGAGAGAGGGATTGAGGAAGAAAGGGAGAAATCAACGAAAGAGATTGAGAAAGATTGAGAAATAAAGGAGAAAATGAGAATTTTATATATATATATATATATATATATATACAGAGAGAGAGAGAGAGAGAGAGGAGAGAGAGAGAGAGAGAAAAGGGGGTTTACCTTGTGAGGCTTGCTAGAGGTGGTTATAGAGGCTATGTAGAGAGAGAAAGGTAGTAAAGAATCCTTAGGGTTCTCTACTATGTGAGAGAACAGAGAGGGAAAGAGAAGCCTTGAGAGAAATGGAGAGGGAAACTAGAGAAGAAAAGAAAGTAAAAGAAGAAAATGAAAAAAAAAATGTATATATATTCAAAATAAATTAATTTTTTTAAAAGTAAAAGAAGAAAATGAAAAAAAAAACGTATATATATTCAAAACAAAATAATTATTTTTTAAAAATTAATTTTGCCCATTGTGGGCCATGTGTCACCTATTGGGTGGTGGCACATGGCACATTGAGGACTCTGTGTTCTAAGTGACGTCACTCAGTGATGTGGCACGATCCAATTCGTCTATTGTGTGTTTTCTGTGAATGGTTGGATTGTTACCATGTAAGCTGGCCCAAGCCAGTGACGTGACGCCACATGAAAAATGACATAGTGGTGACATCACCCTGCTATGTGTCATGTACCTTTTTTTTATATATAAAAATATGGCCATTATTAGTGTGTCACATGTCACCTTCAAATGGATGAAACATGGTAGAACTAGAACTGTCCTACCTCTTCTCTATTCTTTGAACCGGGTCAACTTGGTTTGACCCGGGCCAACTCGGGTCACCCCTATTGATCTTGATGAGCCAATTAAACTAGTTTGACCTAGTTCAGCTGCTTGAACTGCTCCTCCCTATTTTTAATTTAAAAATAATTTAAAATTTTATTTTTAATTCATTAAAATTAAAATAAAAAATCAAGAAAATTACAAAAAAGAATGCACAAAAAAATTAAGAAAAATAATCAGGAAAAATCCTTCCAATTTTTTGACTCAAAAAAAAATAAAATTCATTAAAATAAAGAAAAATTGGAAAAAAAAACATTTAAAAATATTTAGAAATTTCAAAAAATAGAGAAAAATAGAGATAATAATCTAGAAAAACCCTAAGACCCTTTTTGCTTGGTTTAGGTCATTTTCAATAGTTTTTCTTGTGTCTCTTGCTCATTGCATGACCAATATATTATGGATTGGTAATTGATTAAAAAGGAAGGATTTTAATCTTTATTAGTTTATTTCAATGGTAATCCTATATATGTTAATTAGGTACTGTCCATCGGACGGGGTGTAACAGAGTGTTATTACATTCCCTTTACATAATTGCACTCCTTAATCTAACCTGCTAGTGCAAACTCCATTGACTATCAATTTTCTTGGACCTAAGAATAGTTTTAGAGACCAAAAACCTAGTAATATATTAAATGGGTGTTCTAACCTCACTTAGAGTTAAAAATAGGTTAGTGGTGATCCCATTAGATTATATTTCAACCCATTTCTCACTGCATATATTAACCCTTCCCATATGATCTCGAGTTCGCCATTTGATGGAGGCAACTCAAAGATTCGACCCCCTTATTTTGGGAGTTGACCCTTTGAGACATTGCGACAGTTATATAAAGGACTTGCCTCTTCACGTGTCAGGAAATGAGTCCCTCTCTTTATATGTCTAATATTATGAATGCAAGACCCATTTACCATGTGTTTAACATCTAACAAGCACATAAACATGTAGAGAGGTTGGTCCTCTATATAATTTCTCATATGGGGAGCAGGACTTGTTTGTCACATGTTCACATCCAAAGAACAAACATATGGATAACGGAGGGAAATGTCTCCTACATAACTTCTCCTAGTTGGTATATAAAAAATATATACTTTTTTCCTTTTTCACATGTCTCTAAAATTTAAATGCCTTGGGAAACAAATATGCTAATCGAGAAAAGCTATTCCACCTTTTGTAAAAACTATTTTCCAATCAAAGATCATTGCCAATGGGATGATGCATAATGAATGCAAATGGTCTTCTTCAATGGGATAATGCATAATGAATGCAATTGGACATTTATGGTGTAAGCAACAACCCCAACCCCCCTCTTTTACTAATAAGTTTAGTAAAAACCAAGGGTCAAAACCCAGAGGAGCTCTAGCAGCTACGTACCTACCAATTATTCATTATCTAATAAAGAAACCAAGAAACAAATAATGCCTACTTGATCCCATCAATGCATGCGTGGTTAATCAATGTACTGCAAATAAATTTATATGAACATTTACGATCTACAACCAACCCCCCCCCCCCCCCCCCCTTTTTATTTTTTAACCCAAAAAAAAAACAGAGAGACATTTCTTCAGTGCTATTTCATTCAATCCAATTCATTCCCTGCATGTAGAATGGCACGCCCACCAATCCCTCTTACCAAACCCCATTTCTTCCAGCCTCTTCTCCCTGGTTTCCACCTCCAACTTGTATCTCTCTCTCTCTCTCTCCTCTCTCTCTCTCTCTCTCTCTCTCTCACTCTCACACACACACACACACACACACACACACAGATCTGTACTGTACGTTTATATATATGTGTGTGTATATATATATATATGGTTCGTGATTAGTTGATTCAAGCATTTTTAAGTTGCCCAGAAACGATTTTAATTAACTCAAAAGAACAAATTAAATAAAGAAATTGTGGATTAATTAATTAATTGCATACATGCAGTTAATTCCATCTGCTTTCTTCCTCAAGTACTTGGGTGGTGGTGGTGGTGGTGGTGATGGGTACTCATCATGCAAGCAGCAGCAGCAAGCTGTGCTGAGAAGCTGCCTGGTCGCCGGGAAGCAATGGCCGGTGAAGGTGAACGGACGACGTCTGGAGGAGGGCTGGCCGGAGTTTGCCGGAGAGCATGACCTGCACGTGGGAGATCTCTTGGTGTTCAGACACGAAGGGGACATGGTATTTCATGTTATGGTCTTTGACCCTACCACCTGCCAGAAGGAATATTATGTCAAAACAGAAGGATATCGTCCAAGGGAGGACGAGAAAGATCAAACTTTGGGGACCCATCATGGTGAGTTCCTTTATCAATTTCTTTTTGTAGATTTGATATGTTATATATATAAACAAAAGATTCAAGCCTCAATTGAGATTAGGTAAAAAAATAGAAATTTTTTTTAAAATTTAAAAAATTGTAATATTGTATTTAAGAACATAGATGTTAGACCTTAAATTTGAATTTGAATAAATTTCAATACAATTTTATATTATATTTTATCTAAATCCAATATAACTCCAACTTCAAAATCTATCCAAAAATAGGGTAAGTACCTTGAGGTTTTAAGGATTTCAAAGATTCCATAAGATTTGTCAAAAAGACACAAACCTTAGCATTTCAAGAGAGATCAATAAAATTTTTGAAGACTCCTTTATTTTTAGCAAACATTAGGGGATGTCAGTATATTTTACCTAAATATATATGAACACACACATACACGCAAAGAAAATTATATTAGTAATCCTCAAATTATAATTCATGTTTCATACTGCTTTCAATTTATCTCATCATCGGTATCAATTGAGGATTTTAGATAGACTTCCAAGCTATTTTACTAATAGTCTTTATAATCCTATTTAGTTTATGAATTGTTAGATATAGCTACTCATTTTGTCTAAATTTCTCAATTGAGACTAACGTGAGAATAAATTAAATGTAGTTTAGCAAGGTGCATCAAACAAGGATCATAATTTGGGAATTATTGATGCAATTTACGTTAATTATAGGTTGTTAAGTAAGAGGGGAAAAACTTGTGCACATAGGAGGTGCTATATATAAATTTTTAACGCTCCAATACTATTTTATTGTGAAATTAAGGATTAATTCACTTGAATGAACTCATATGCACAACTTGTATAAATTAAATTTACATTCTATTTGCATGTAAAATTCTAATGGGGCAAAATTAATTGGGAAATTTTACTAAGAAATATCACCACCTAATATGCTCTTTCTTTTTTCATATATTTGTGTATGTTTGAACTTTGAAGAGGTTAAGGAGGTGTTGAAGAGGAGGAAACTAGACACTGTGGCCGCTCAAGCAAAAGTAACAGAAACTTCTTCTGAAGTCCCATACCCATGTCATTCTTATTTTGAGCATATTGTGACCTTTTCCAACTTTCGAAACTCAAAAATGGTAAGTGTTTTCTTGAAATATATATATATTTTTTTTCTATCGTTAACTTTTCTCAACAAAATTTTCACAAAACACTAATAGCGTAATTGCCAACTAATTTAAACTAGAATACATGAAATGGATTTGGTAACTCCTTTGGAATAAAAAGTTAAGGTTTAAGGTTTAGAATTTTTCATGCATTGGTATGAGCTAGCTAGTCTGGTAACTCCTTTGAAATCAAAAGTCTATAGTACTGTTTCTTCTTACAAGAGGGTCAACTTTCTTGCAATCATTATATTTATAGGTAGCTATGTATGAATTTGTGTGTGTGTTGAATAGATATATTGCATGGCTAACAAATATCTTTGCATTTGTGATGCAAATTGATTTGTAACTCTTTCAGCATATACCAATAAACTTTGCAAGAGCAAATGGTCTAACCAACAGAACTTGTGAAATAGCTCTTAAAAATGAAAAAGGAAAGTCATGGCTAGTGAAATTAAGGTACAAGAGGAGAGATGGTCATCATGTTCTTTTTAGACGTGGTTTGCGAGACTTTTTCATTGCAAATGACATAAAGAAAGGCGATTCTCTCACATTTGAGCTCATCGAGAATGGGATTAAGCCCATTTTTGTTGTTCACGGTATGTCATACGTATGTAATTTTCTTATCAACGTTTATTGTAACTAGTCACATTTTTTCTCTTTTATCTTTTTCTTTTTCTTTTTTACATTCATTGCATTATTCTATGTCACTATAGTTATATAAATAAGAGAAATTATTAAGTTCATGGCTTTAGTCATGCATGTCTCCAAGCAACTCGTAGCTTAAATAACTATTTTTTAATAATATATAAATTAAGTTATTTTAAACCAAAAAAATTGCATAATTTTATATACATGTGTGTGTGTATAAGTATTCTCAAACACCTTTTAATTTTTATTATTATTTTTTTATTGATTATACTTAATACAGGAAATTTTTGTCATATTAAATACTGGTAGGGTCTCCTATGGCAACAAGAGGCATGGGTATGGCTAAGCAAGTGATGAGAAGTCCTACTAGGAAAACCACCCCTCCTGCTCTTCACCAATACTTGTATGCCACCATAAACCAACATTGCCTCAACAAGAATCAACTGGTACAACACTATATGTATACTTGATGAGTTGATTATAACTAATTCAGCTTTGTTATTTGATTAATTTTCTTGCTTCAATTGGAAATTATGCAATTTTTTGAATTTGAGATTTCATGTTATGGTCTTTGATCCTACCGCCTGCCAGAAGGAATATTACGTGAAAACAGAAGAAGAATATTGTCTAAGGGAGGATGAGAAATATCAAACTTTGGGGACCCATCATGGTGAGTTCCTTTATCAATTTCTTTTTGTAGATTTGATATGTTATATATATGAACAAAAGACACAGACCTTATTTGAGATTCTACAAAAAAAAGAAATAGAAATCTTCACCGTCTAATGATGTATTTGAAAACATGGATCTCCGACCTTGAATTTGAATTTGAATAGATTTGAACAAATTTCATTACATATTATCTAAATCTAATACAATTCCAAATTCAAGACCTATCGAAACATAGGGTAAGTACCTATCTTGAGGTTTTAAGGATTTTAGAAACCTTCCATGAGGTTTGTTAAAATGATGCAAACTTCTCCTTAAAAGAGGTTTGTACGTGTCTTTTTGACAAACCACTTGGAAGGTTTCTGAAATTCTTAAAATCTTAAAGACATGTCAATGGAATTTTTGAAATCTCAAGGGTGATCCCTTTCTTTTTGGCAAACTTTAAGAAGTGTTAGTGTATTAATTTACTTATATTTATATGGCCACACACACACATAGAGAAAATTATATTAGTAATCCTCAAATTATAACTCATGTTTCATACTTGACATTCACTTTCAATTTATCTCTTCATTAGTATCAATTGAGGATTTTAGATAGACTTCCAATTTCTTTTACCAATAGTCTTGATCATCCTAATTAGTTAATGAACTCCTAGCGTAGGTGCAATTTTGTTAGATATAACTACCAAAAGTGGTATTTTGTCTAAAATTCTCAATTGAGACTGGCATGAGAAAACAAATTAAATGTAGTTTAGCAACGTGTATCAAATAAGGATCATGGCTTGGGAATTATTGATGCAATTTACGTTAATTATAGGTTGTTAAGTAAGAGGAGAAAAACTTGTGCATATCTAAAGAGGTGTCATATATAAATTTTTAACGATCCGATACTATTTTATTATGTTAGCTTGAGCAATTTATTCAAGTGAAGTATAGGTCCACTTGCACAAACTGTGAAAATAATAAAAGAGGACCACTTGCATAATGCAACAAGTGAAATTAAGGATTAATTCACTTGAATGAACTCGTTTGCTTAGCTTGTATAAATTGAATTCACATTATATTTGCGTGTAAAATGCTTATGGGACAAAATTAATTGGGAAATTATACTAAGAAATATCACCACCTAATGTGCTATTTCTTTTTTCATATATTTGGGTATGTTTGAACTTTGAAGAGGTCGACGAGGTGTTGAAGAGGAGGAAAATAGACACTGTGGTTGCTCAAGCAAAAGCTACAAAAACTTCTTCTGAAGTCCCATACCCATGCCAATCCTATTTTGTGCGTATTGTGACCTCTTCCGGCTTTCAATACTCAAGAATGGTAAGTGTTTTCTTGAAATATTTTTTTTTTTATATCGTTAACTATTCTCAACAAAATTTTCACAAAACACTAATAGAGTAATTGTCGACTAATTTAAACTAAATTACATTATATGAATTTGGTAACTCCTCAGGAATCAACGAGTGTATGTGATGCTTTCAATAATATTTTTGCAATAATCAAATATATGATCTTTGTATATAAAAATATATATGATATGTTTGCTCCAAAGATCTAAAATTTATTTAAAAAATTTCTCCACTAAAGATATCTCAAAAATATGTATTTTGGAGATTTTAGGATTTACTCTCAAATAGTTTTTGCAATAATGGAATACGAAGAAATCTTTGAATAAAGTATAAACATGAATGCTTTCATAGATTTAAACTCTAGCAAAAAATTTTTCCAAATAAAATTTTCAAGTAATAGATAGATGAAGAAGAAGGATTTTTCTTCTCAATCAAAATATTAGATATAAGAATATGAGAGATGAAACACCTTTAATATGTAGATTGAATACACAAAGAAACAACTTATTAATCAAACCTCAATAACCAAAGATTGCTTGCAAGATGTGTATATGAATGCCCTTTGAAAAATTGAGATGATTTGCCCAAAGATGTATGAATACAATAGATTGTTGGCAAAGTGTTTTGAATGGAGACACACTTAGAACCAGATATGAATATTAGTCTCTCAAATGTGTTTCTTCCTGTGTTTTTAGGGTTTAGGCTTTGTTTAAATAAGTGTTCTCGGCATTAGATCAAGTTCTGGCCGTTGGATCTTTTAATTAAAATTTAATCTATCCGTTTTAGTGTTGGAGCATCTTTTAGTGTGACGACCTCGTCGGCGATTGGATACATTCGTCGACGAGTGTCCAAAACTCGTTCATCAACGAAACCATGGGATTCGTCAACGGGTGGACTGTCTAAGATTTTTGCGCTCTCAGTATTTTCTTGTTGATGAGAGCAGAGCGTTCGGTGATGAGTGACCTTCAGTCATTCGTCGACGAGATCAGGGGAATCGTCAACGAGATGCCTGTTAATCAACCTGATCCAACCTAAGTCAATGCATATGAATATGTCATGAAAAACATACATCCTAAGGTTGGTCTATATATCATTTTGAGCTTCCAACTATATTATGTGAGAATGCATATACAAATTGTAACGACCTGCAATTTCTGGGTTTTTTTTTTTTTCATATATACTAAGGCATTTAACATACTCTGATACCATATTGGTTAAACCCAATCATCAACCTAAGCAGCGAGAAGCAGAAATCAAATAAACATATCCATATATAATTATATACAATACAATACTAGAGTGCTAATAGTTTTCTCAAAATTTACATATATCATTGTTCTCAAAATATCCTCAACTGGTGAGGGTTACACAAAATATTCCCAAAAATATACTCACTCTCTACTAACAGGGCAGTACGATGGCCCCTCTATCTGCGAGCCTGGTCTGCTCGCCTACCTGGATCACCTGAAAAATGTTAAAGTATTTTGGATGAGCCAACGCTCAGTAAAACGAAATATGCTATTACTAGTGTGTGACAAATGAGCTACAATATTATGAAAATCTTTTTTCATATAATCATATATAACTGAATATGTAAATACAGTACAAGTGATAAAATCCACCACCCTTTTCATGTTGCTTAACATAACAGTATTGTAAGTTACTATTCAAAATACTTCTAGTGTACATAAGTATGTTCCCTGTTTCTGTAAATCTGTATATACGTAATAGTAACTGAAAACTTTCCCTGTGGATAATTGTATGCCATGATTTAACCCCTCATGATAGGGTTGTGCGGATCTACACTAGTTGGTCGACCAAGGTAAATCACTATACTCTATCAGTTTGATCTGCCCACCTCAACCCATATCTGATGGGGAGCTTGTCCATGTCAAGGGCCTAGGTGATCGACCTACTACCACGTATTATCTAAATAGGTGGTTGCACTCATAACATAAATATCTATAACAATGGTACCGTACTCTACTGTATGGTCCAACAGGGTCTGATACTATATAATATATCTCTATATACAACTATCTGATTTACCATGATTCTGAAATAACCGTAATAACCATGATACTGAATAAACTGTAACTATAATCCATACGTCATAGTACTGAGAACTGTATAATCATAACATTGAGAATTGCATAATTATAGTACTGGAATTCGTATAATCATGGTACTGAAATTCGTATAATCATGGTACTAAAATTCCTATAATCATGGTACTGAAATTCGTAAAACTTATCTTCGTACTATATTCATATTCTCAAGCCACACCATACTTTAATACAAAATATTCATAATTTAATAAACTGTATAATATTTTAAAATTTCCTAACATAGCATATTTCCCTTACCTGACTACTGGAAAGCCCCTATAGTTTACTGGCCTAACACTCGCAAGGCCTCCTACACAGCACCCTGAAAATAATATTTTACAGAACATAATATCAATATTTCTTTACATATATCATTTATTATAACTGTCAGAAGACCAAAAAATGGACTAAAAGACCTTACCCAGAATTTGGGATGAAATCTAACTTCGTTTCACCAATGATCCGCTCCAATAAACTTGCAAAGAACTTCGCCAAGAGCGTCATGGTGGCTTCGGATCGTCGATCTGGCGATTGGCGGGGCCGAAATTGAAGAGAGAAGCAGGATGGGCCGTAGGAGAGAGAAAAAGGGAAGTTTTGGCGCTGAAATGTGATAAAAATTTGAGTTTACACTATTTTTAGGGCCAGATTCGTCGACGAGACACGTCACCTCGTCGATGAGTCCTTCAGTAAATTCGTTGACGAACCTTACCCTTCGTCGACGAAATTCGGAGTAGCCCAAAATCTTTCGCTCGGTATTTTCTCGTCGACGAGACGGGACTTCGTCGTCTCGTCGACGAGGTCTTGAAGACCTTCGTCGATGAAACCCTGTATTCGTCGACGAAGCCTACTGCCTCCTTTTGTTTCTGTTTCCATTTCTCCCTTATTATTATTTAAATACTATTTTTCGGGTCACTACACAAATATAATCTAAAATTACACAATTGAAATAAGACTATGTCTTCACTCATTTACTTTTAAATTCTCTTATAGACTGGGCCAAGATATGTGAGCTTTATGTTCCTTATGACTTCCATTTTTCTTTGGTCATGTGTGCGTGTTTGAAGTATAAACCTATTCAAGTACTAAACACACAGATGAGATATTTGTGTTTTGTCATTATCAAAATAGGATTAGACTCAAAAAGTCAGCAATCTCTCCATTTTTGATAATGACAAACGTAAGAGCAAAATGCATAAATTCAAAATAGACATTGTAATTCAATCATATCCAGAGAGAAGACATTGAAATATTTCAAGTTGAGAATTTTAAGTGCAGTATACATCTAGATTTAGCATATACGCATATCTCATTTAAAATTTAAAGCTCGTTTAAAAACACAAGGAGTATATCATTTTACTCAACAATCCTCTCCTCCTTTCGGCATCAGCAAAAGGGTTAAGTATAAAACAAAAAATTTCTTAGCTTTAAAAAGAGAACTCCCCCCTTTTGAAACAGTTTTTATTTTAGTTCAAAAAAACTTTCCCCCTTTTTAAGAAACTCTCCCCCCTTTTTTTGGCATTTAAGCTCATAAAGATAGTATAACTGACCATTAAAAACCTAAAATGATAAGTGAAACCAGGTCAAATTGGAAATGTTCACAAGCCATTGCAGTTCAAGCAATACATAAGACCCGTAAAATGAATGGAGTTCAGAACATGCGGCTTATGATAGCAAATAGTAGGTTTGAGCACAATTTCCATCTAACTTGTTCGCATGCATTGTTATGTGTAGATATTGAACCAATTATGCAATTCGACAACATATATATATAAAGAATAAGTTAAGAGAAGAAAAATTTTAGTGTAAAAAAAATTTCTTTGCCATAAAAATATGATATGAAAAGATTTCCCTTCGATATTTATCAATTAGCACTAGGGATGATGCTTGGTGAAAAAGAAACTATAATTCAAAGCTTAAGCAAACACACATCTTTCTAGTTAAGCATTGAAGTACATTTTGAAAAGAAATATAACCAGAAAAACTAACCATGCAGATCCTAACAATATCAATGCATTTTAAAAGAAGATCATATGGTTAACTCAAGGAACTTGTGGTAAAGCAATATATTTTTCATTTAGAGTATTCAATAAAATCATCATAATTAAGTACATGCCACAGAAAGTTCAATGCACATCTAAGTATAACAATATTGGTGAGCATAATAAGATACAAAATAATTTTCAAATGCTCCTCCTTTGAGTTTGAAGACTTGCTTTGATGAAATGAATGCTTATACTTATCAAAAATTAATTTCACTAATATTTCCAAGCCGTATAAACAATCATTTTAGAATAACTTTGACAAACTATAGCGATACCATGATGCACATGAGTTCTTTATGATCTTTCTCTAGGGATGGAGCTCAGCTCCCCTAAATATTTTCAAGCATGCAACAAGTTTAGTTCAGTATAGTTTAAAAAAATTTATATGGTTAACAAGTTGCATCAAATATGCATAAAAGAATTTATACATACCATTCATTATTTGATACCAAATGTAAATACAAAATGTGACACCAAATGAGATTATGATTATCAGAGCTATAGTATTTTCAAGTTAACTTACTCCCCCTCAGTTGTGCACTTATTATCGTCTTATATCTTTTTCTTTTAATTATTCTTCACTAGTTTAGCCGATTGTTCTAAGATTTTCAATGATTTATACTTGACTTTACCTGCTTTGGCTTAGAGGACCAAAAAGTCATAAACAATTCTTCTTCGGGATCATAAGCCAATATTGCTTCTTTTCTTATGGATCTCAACGCATAGGTTTCCTAGTCATTTGCATTTTCATATATATTGAAACCTATTACAAATAACTTAGTATTTGACATATTCAAAAGCTTCTAATAGATTTGATTTGAGGCTTGAGAGCTTGTGAAGTAAGATTGGACAAATACTCTTAACAATTAAATTATCATTAAGTTCAGAAGAATATTCATTATGATTGAACAATATTCAAAATATAATGTGGAAGTGAATATATCCAACTACTTAGGCAAAGAGCAATTTGGGAGAATATTAATTTTTGATTACTGCTCTTTGGGTATTTCTAATTATCCCACCATTGGATGGTATCTCACAAGTATGATCTCAATTTTAAGTAAGGGAACGAGCCAAGGATAGATGGTAAAGATTTCTTGTGAAGGAAATGACTTATCACAAATCCAAATTAGGGAATTTTACATTTTAAGCACAAAAGGAATATTTATTAAAAATGTCTTGATAAACAATTTGATTTCCTTAGAGAATGCTCCTGATTTGATTATAACAGAATGTCTTTTAATAAGCACTTGATAGATATGGAATTTATGATTATTAGTGCTTGTGGTTAAAGTGATGACTGATTTAAGCATTTAAGGCTCCAAGGATGAGTTTAGGATTAGATGATGCTTAGTATATCATTTATTTCCTTAGGCTCAGTCTTAGGCAATGGACATGATCTACTTAACTTAAGATTTTAATATTTAAGCATAGGTTAAGCAATAAGAATTATTCGCTAAACAACGATGATTAGTCCATTTGGAAGTGGATTTATTATTTAATATTATGATTTATGTTACTCATTGCAAAGATATAAGGTTCCTGATATTTTAGCTAGTTAAGCCTTCAACCTTTTACTTTGAACAAATCAAAGTTAGCATGGTTTAACCAATATTTTTTTATCTTACCCGATCATTATGATATATATTCATTAAGTTTAGATTGGATAAATTATTTATATATATTTCCACATTGGTTAGCCTTTCTACGGTTCTTAGTGTACCAATAGTGTGCATATACTAAGATTTGTCATTATAATTACACACCACTTCCTAAGCCTTTAGTCATAATTTGTGTGGTTGGTTCCACTAAATTCTCAATCCTAAGGTCTAAGGAGGAGATTTTGGGGTTCGTTTTTTGTACCCATTTTTCTTTGACTCTCTAGACCTGTTTGCGTTTCATTCATTTTCTTTTAAATGGATAATCAAATTTGATGTGCCCTTTATTTTTGCATAATACGCCGGTGGTGTGAGCATACGGACTGGAGAAGGTACTAGCATAGAATTTTGATGCTTTAACAAAGTACCTCATGTATAGGTTCTTTCTTCTCCTATTTTCAATTCCATTATAACCTATCCCTTCCTTATCTAAGGTCATCTTTTGAGAACCCAAGATTTTATCAAAGTTTTCCTTGCCCCTAGTAAATGAGTGGATGATCTTAGCTTGATCTTCTATCTTTCTTTCTAGGTCTTGAATTTTTAAATTCTTTAAGCCTTTGCAAACAATTTGTAATTTTACAAATTCATTGGTCATTTTATTTGCTTTATATTCAAGTACAGAAATTTGAAGATCTTTTGCATTATCACTCGAAATTTTGGAAATTAACTCTTTCAGCTCTTTAACTATCATATCATTCTTGTTTTCTAATTTCATGATTTTCAAATCATTTTCTTTTCCAACAAGAATTTTTTATTCTAATTCCTTTAATGATGCCTCATTTTTGTTTACTAATCTCTTAATTTCTAAGTCCTTTTCAATCTTTTCTTTTTTTCAATAAGTATGAGACTCTCTAAAATCTTCTAATTGTTTTGCCAAGTTTTTATTTTCATTTTTCAACATTGTTTTCTTTTTAGACATCTTTGTTAGAATCTTATATGTATTAACAAATCTCTTTTGTAATTCCTCATAAGATTACAAGTTATCATTATTTGATTCATCATAAGATTCACTACCAGAATTATCACAATATATATCACAAGATTGATCACAATCATTGCATGAATCATTTTGAGAATCATTATGAGAAGTAGAAGGAGAGGAATGTACCTCTTCGTCGATTAATGCAACTAGGCTACAATTTTCCACTATCTCATCATTTGAGTATGAATCTTCTCAAGTAGTGGATTTCTTTCCTTTGATCTCTCCAAATCTCCTATCGAATTCTTTCTATATCTCCTTAACACTTTGACATGACTTGATTTCATGAAAGACATTAGTATCTAAAGCAAGCAATAGAATATTCATGACACTAAAATTTATTTGCATTAATTTCATGTCATTCTCATTCAACTCATATTTTGATTTAGGAATTTTAACATTATCAACTATGTTTATAGGTACAAAGTTTCCCTGAGCAATTACTCTTCACCTCCTCCAATCCATTGATTTGATAAAAATAGTCATTCTTATTTTCCATTCGGTGAAATTTTCACCATAAACCATTGGAGGCCTTGCAGAGATTTGTACCACACCGAATGGGGATATACCAAAATGAGCCATCGTGATCTTTTACAAAAAAAAGTTTAGTTCTATGCAACTTGGCTCTGATACCAAATGTTAATTAGGTGTAATCCTAAAAGGGGGGGTGAATTGGGTATTTTAAAATTCTTCGTATGTCCTATCTTTAATTTTAGTATTACTCAATCAATTTCAAGTATTTTAGATATTCAGATATGCTAATATTTAAACATGCACAGCAGATCAAATAAATATAAATGCGGAATTGTAAAGAGAGAAGAGAGAGAGTGAGCGCAGACACTAAGTTTTTAACAAAGTTAGGCCAAACCCGACCTACATCCTCGTCTTGGGCAAAACACCCAAGGATTCCACTAATCTGCTCCTTAAACTCGGGCAGAGCTTCTCGTTACAAACTCACTGCTTACAAGAGGCACAACTTCCTCCAACTCTGCTGCTTACAAGGGGCACAACTTCCTCCTACTCCACTGTTTACAAGAAACACAACTTCCTCCTACTCCGCTGCTTACAAGAGGTGTAGCTTCCTCCTTCCCGGTTCACAAACCGAACCATCAATACAATAATTGAATGAAATTTCTGAACACTCAAATACTTCTCAACAAGTTGATGAGTACAATAAGTTCCTACACATACTCACAGAATATAATCTTAAAACTTAATGAGTGTATGTGATGCTTTTAATAATATTTTTGCAATAATCAAATATATGAGCTAGCTAGTCTGGTAACTCCTTTGAAATCAAAAGTTTATAGTACTATTTCTTCTTACAAAGCTAACTTTCTTGCAATCATTATATTTGTAGGTAGCTCTGTATGAATATATGTGTGTGCGTGTTGAATATATATTACATGGCTAACAAATATCTTTGTATTTGTGATGCAAATTGTGTTGTAACTCTTCAGAATATACCAATACACTTTGCCAGAGCAAATGGTCTAACCAACAGAACTTGTAAAATAACTCTTAAAAATGAAAAAGGAAAGTCATGGCCAGTGAAATTAAGGTACGAGGGGAGTGATGGTCAAGTTCTTCTTGGATGTGGTTTGCGTGACTTTTTCATTGCAAATGGCATAAAGAAAGGCGATTCTCTCACATTTGAGCTCATCAAGAATGGGATTAAGCCCATTTTTACTGTTCACGGTATGTTGTATGTATGTAATTTCTTTATGAATATTTATTGTAACAAGTCACTTTTTTCTCTTTTCTCTTTTTCCTTTTTACCTTCATTGCATTATTCTATGCCACTATAATTATATAAATAAGAGAAATTAGTAAGTTCATGGCTTAAGTCATGCATGTCTCCCAGAGACTCATAGCTCAAATAACTATTTTTTAAATAAATTCAAATAATATATAAATTAATTTATTTTAAACCAAAAAATTGCATAATTATATATATATATATATATGTATATATATATAATATGGGAATTTTTTTTGTCACATTAAATATTAGTAGGGTCTCCTATGGCAACAAGAGGCATGGATATGGCTAAGCAAGTGATGAGAACTCCTACATGGAAAACCACCCCTCCTACTCTTCACCAGTACTTGGTTGCCACCATAAACCGACGTTGCCTCAAGATGAATCAACTGGTACAACACTATATATATACTTGATGGGTTAATTATAACTAATTAAGCTTTGTTATTTTATTAATTTTCTTGCTTCAATTGGAAATTAATTGTGCGAATATATATGTGTGATGTTTGGATGCAGAATATTCCTGTTGAATTTGCAAGAGCGAATGATTTATGTAACAAAGATTGTGAGATAATTCTTAGAGATCAAAAGGGAAAATTGTGGCCCATGATGCTTAGCCACATGAAGAACACTGGCGTTACTTATATTGGACGTGGCTTGAGTAAGTTTATTGCAGCAAACAGATTAAAAGTAGGAGACTTATTCATGCTAGAGCTCGACAAGGCAGGAGGAAAGAATATTATTATGAATTTTTGTGGTAAGTTAATTAAACCTCTAATTTAATTACTTCATTCTTGAGATACAAAATATTTTTAAAATAATTTAAACTAATTTAATTAAAAAATACATCATTTTTTGGTCAATAAAAACATTGACTTATATCCCATCTCAAATTCTTATTTTCGAAGATGCTCAACATATACACACACACACACACACACATATATATATATATATAGTATAATATAAATTATATATTATATATTATATGAAAAGGGCAAAATGTGCAAATGTACTTATCTTAGGCCTAATTCATTTATATATATAAAAAAAAAAAAAAAACATTACCCTGTGTTAATTTGGGAGGTAGTATAAAATTACCGGATTGAGTTTTTTCTTTAAAAAAGAAAGAAAGAAAGAAATTTACTCTCCCAAACACTACTTAATATTATATGAAAAAAAGTAATATTTACACTATGTTTGGAAGTATGGATTTCGAATCTTGGATTTGGATTTGAGTTGATTTTGATAAATTTTAATACAATTTTATACTACATTTTATCTAAATGCAATACAAATCTAAATCCGAAACTTTTTCAAACATACCATTAAAGTTTGGACCTCATTCTATTTGCATTCTAAGAAGAGTGAAAATTAAGAAAATATTGAATGAGAAGTGTGTTTCCCTCTTAGTCGCTAACAAACAAAGCCTTGACTGCAGGTGGTAGTATGGAAGAAATGGTAGCCTAATTCGAGCAAGCAAGGACACAGTAACTTTTGAGTAGATAGAGTATCCAGAGAAGTAGCTTTTTTTTTTCACTAGTATAATTCCCTATATATATGTATGTATGGGACAAATATTCTCATAATCCAATCAGATTAATTCTGTATATGAACCTAAGATCCATGCATAGGCTTTTTCTGGGTTTTGATGGAAGTGGGTGAGACCATGACAATGTCTAGTTGATCATTCTTTGCTTTTATATTTAGAAAAAGGTTGCCATAATAATAATATTGATATTAATATTATACTATGGTTGAATTGGCAAAACATTTTGACATTTTAGAGTTTGTAGTCGTGAAAAAGATAGGTCTAAGACTTCTCTAGACATTCCAAAATTGATGTGCTTCATATTTAAATATAAAAGTAATAGTAGAATAATTTATAAATATTTTTAAAAAAATAATAATGATTTTTGAAACAACAATAATGATTTTCTGAACAAAGCATTGGCACATGAACACGATTCAGTTAAAGAAAACTTGAAGATATGTATCTTGCACCATGGATTCCATTGTTGATGTCCCATAAGTTCTATGATATGTGTGGGTAGCTTACTATTACTTTCTCTTTTTAAAATATGGCACTTGATGGCAACCATTGTAAATTAGGGTGAGGATGAGACCTCTCCCTATTGTTTAAATACTAGCATAAGAAAAGCATATACATCATGTACTGATTGTGCAAACAAGGCTCATGCATTATCAATTTCCATAGATCGATGTTTTGAACCCATAAGTAAAACATCATGATCACTTACCATAAGACCCACCAACTCAATGCTTCCAAAATATCTGACATTTGTTTAGGTTCAGCATTTTTAAGAAAATGGTTGTGTTCGACCATAATTCTAGCACTAACCTCTCTAAAATTTTCCTATATGTATATTGTAATGATCCAGAAAATTTTAATGACAAAATAATTAGGAAAAATAATAGATGAAAAAGATAAATAAGGAATAAAGGAAAAGAGGGGCAAAGAAAAGTTTAGAATAAAAAGGGAAAAGAAATTGTAAAAGGCTAAAAAATAGGTGCTCGTCAACGAGTAGGATTTTCTCGTCGATGAAAGATCTTCAAAAACTCGTCGCCGAATATGTATGTCTCGTCGACGAGCTCATGGCCTTGTGGACGATTGTTCTTCAGTGGTTCGTTGCCAAGTCCTACCTACTTATCGACGAGTCCACGTGGCAAAGACGAGTATAAGAAGGTTTGGGGTAGCTTCTCTACGAAGGAAATTAGTTTTTCCTTCATCTTTCTCTCTCTAAGTCATCTCCTCTCCCTTCTCTCTAAGAATCCAGCCTAGATTCAGCCTGAATCAACGATCGAAGGTCGCTACAGTGTTCTAGGGAAGATTCTCTACACATCTAGCGGATCAGTTTTCTAAATTGGGTATTTTGGAAAATGCTGCTAAGTTGAGGTAAAGGTCTGGATTCCCAGTTTTGGGCTTTTAAAAAGTTATTTAAGGATATTAAGTTGAGAAAATGCAAAAATGGTGGTTTATTTGGGATTATTTAATTAAACTAGGGTTTTTGAATTAGGGATCGGGTGAGCATCACATGATGCCTGTTGGTGTAGTTTAAGGATCCAGGTAAGGGGTAAATTTATATATTAAATCAGGTTTTCATGAATTAAATGAAATGGACAAAGTTATATATATATATATATATATATATATATGTGTGTGTGTGTGTGTGTGTGTGTGTGTGTGTGTGTGTGTGTGTGTTTTCATGTGAGTATAAAATGTCAACCATGTAAATTATGTTTTCTGAGCTTATGGCTGCTTATTTAGTTATGTATATGTGAAAAAGAACTGATGAAAGTGGAAAATATTTTCAGGATAATTATATGAGAAATGAAAAGTATTTTCAGTATATAAAAATGTTGGTTGGCTTATTTTATAAGCAATGTATGAATTTTATTGAAAAAATTATGTGGCATAAGTAGATGGTAATGCAGTGTAAACGCATGTTACATGTATGAGATGCAGATTACGTAAGAAATGCATTGTTAATGAAAAAGGCCAGGAAATTTGAAAAAGGTTTGAGACGCAGAATATACGAGCTAGTGGTGGGGTTTCAGGTTCAGAATTTTTCAGATCTAGTTGACAAGGCTTTAGTGCTGGAGAAGAGTATCCAGAGTAGCACAGAGCCTTCAGAGCAGAAGAAGAGGCGTGCACCATCTAGTTTTCAATTTGAGGTCAGTCAGGGATCCGGGAAGAAAGGAAAAGAGGTGGTAGACTCCATATTCCAGAAATCTAATAAAAGGCATAGGGACGAATGCGGGTTTGGCACTCTGAATTGTTTCAGGTACGGTAAACTAGGTCATATCAAGAAAAATTGTCGGGAACCATTGCCTATAATTTCGAGGACGAAATTTCTTAAGGGGGGAAGAATGTAATGACCCGGAAAATTTTATTGATAAAATAATTAAGAAAAATAATAGATGAAAAAGATAAATAAGGAATAAAGGAAAAGAGGGGAAAAGAAAAGTTTAGAAGAAAAAGGGAAAAGAAATTGTAAAAGGCTACAAATAGATGCTCGTTGACGAATAGGATTTTCTCGTCGACGAGAGATTTGTAGAAACTCATCGTCGAATATGTATGTCTCGTCAACAAGGATTAACCGAGAGGGTTTTGGCTATTTTGAAACTCTTCGACGAGCTCACGGCCTTGTCAGCGAGTGTTCTTCAGTGGTTCGTCAACAAGTCCTATCTTCTCGTCGACGAGTCCACGTGGCAAAGACGAGTATAAGAAGGTTTGGGGTAGCTTCTCTATGAAGGAAATTAGTTTTTCCTTCAGATTTCTCTCTCTAAGTCCTCTCCTCTCCCTTCTCTTTAAGAATCGAGCTCGAATTCAGGCCAAATCAACAATCGGAGGTCGCTACGGTATTCTAGGGAAGATTCTCTTCACATTTAGCAGGTCAGTTTTCTAAACTGAGCATTTTAGGAAACGCTCCTAAGTTGAGGTAAGGGTCTGAATTCTCAGTTTTGAGTTTTTAAAAAGTTATTTAAGGATATTAAGTTGAGAAAATGCTGAAATAGTGGTTTATTTTGGATTATTTAATTAAACTAGGGTTTTTGAACCAAGAACTGGGTGAGCATCACAGACATCAGTTTGAGATACCTATTGGTGTAGTTTAAGGATTCAGGTAAGGGGGAAATTTATATATTAAATCAGGTTTTCATGAATTAAATGAAATGGACTAAGTTATATATATGTAAATATGCTTTCATGTGAGTATAAAATGCCAACCATGTAAATTATATTTTCTGAACTTAGGGCTGCTTATTTAGCTATGTATACGTGAAATTGAACTGATGAAAGTTGAAAATATTTTCAGGATAATTATATGAGAAATGAAAGGTATTTTCAATATATAAATGTTAAATGTTGGTTGGCTTATTTTACAGGCAATGTAGGAATTTTATTGCTAAAATTGTGTGGCATAAGTAGATGGTAATACAGTGTAAATGTATGTTACATGTATGAGATGTAATATAAAATGTTGGTTGCTAAAATTGAGAAGTAGGTGGGAAATGCGAAATTTTCACAAATTATAAAAGCTTAAAATATTTCTTCACCCAAAAAGATTTAAATATGCGGTAGAGAAGATGGTTGGAGCTTATCAAAGACTATGATTGTACTATCAGCTACCACCCAGGTAAAGCAAATGTGGTGGCTGATGCACTGAGTAGGAAAACAACAAGAGCAGCGGTGTTAGCAATGGAGATTAAGCGCCCTATCCAGATTGATTTGGAGAGGGTAGGCGTGGAGCTGATAGAGGGTGATCACCAGAAATTTATTGCCAACCTAGTGTTACAACCTATATTGCAAGAAAGGATTAAATTCGCCCAAAGAACTGATCTAGAACTAGCAGAGTTGATAGAGAAAGTGCAAGATGAGCATGAAGAAGAGTTCAGTATATCAAATCCTAGAGCCCTGTGATTTTATACCAGATTATGCGTTCCTGCTGATGCTTAGATTAGGAGAGTTATTTTACAGGAGGCTCACAAATCCCTATACACCGTGCATCCAGGTAGTACTAAAATGTATCGGGATCTACGGGTATCCTTCTGGTGGAGCGGCATGAAGAAGGAGATTTCTAAATTCGTAAAGTAGTGCTTGACGTGTCAGCAGATAAAGGCTAAGCACCAGAGACCTGCGGGGCACTTGCACTCACTCTACATCCTTGAGTGGAAATGGGATCACATCTCTATGGATTTTGTAACAGGGGCTACTGCCAGTGCGACAGGGACAAAACGCTATTTGGGTGGTCGTAGATCGATTAACGAAGACCGCTTACTTCATCCCTATCAAATTCAATTATTCTATGGACATACTAGTAGAGTTATACATTCAGGAGATAGTGTGCTCACATGGTGTGTCAGTATCTATAGTCTCAGACCGAGACTCCCAATTTACTTCACGATTTTGGAGGAGCTTTCAAAAGGCGATGGGGTCACAGTTAGCATTTAGCACCCCTTTTCATCCTCAGACAGATGGGCAAACAGGGAGGACAATACAAATACTTGAGGATATGCTACATGCAAGTGTTCCGGATTTCGTGGGTAGTTGGATTCAGTATTTACTGCTAGTCAACTTTGCGTACAATAACAGCTATCAAGCTAGCATTAAGATGGCACTGTACGAGGCTTTATATGGTAGGAGGTGTCGTTCTCCATTATACTGGGATGAAGTAGGAGAAAGGCGAGTATTGGGACCAGAGTTGGTGCAGCAGGCGTACAATAAAGCCTGACTTATTAAAGACAGAATTAGTGCAGCTCAGAGTCGACAAAAAAGCTACACAGATACTCACCACCGAGCGTTAGAGTTTGATGTGGGAGATCGAGTATGTTTGAAGGTAGTTCCACTAAGAGGAGTTATGAAATTTGAGAAGAATGGTAAGCTGAGCCCTAGGTACATAAGCCCATTTGAGATACTTGAAAGAGTGGGGTCGGTTGCGTACATGCTAACTTTACCACCAGCTCTATCTAGAATACACAACGTATTTCATGTTTCCATGCTGAGGAAATACGTCCCAGACCCATCACACGTGATCATTTATGTAGAAATAGAGTTTAGAGATTCACTGGAATATGAGGAAGCACTAGTACAGATCTAAGATAGGAAGGAACATAAATTGCGCACCAA
The DNA here is from genome assembly GCF_029873635.1 of Malania oleifera. Lineage (NCBI taxonomy): Eukaryota > Viridiplantae > Streptophyta > Magnoliopsida > Santalales > Ximeniaceae > Malania > Malania oleifera. Next base: position 109,388,281 of record NC_080419.1, read on the forward strand.
GAAAATTCAGTTAGCAAAAGTCTTGTGGAGGAATCATGCCATAGAGGAAGCTTCATGGGAGCTTGAGGAGGAAATTATATAGAATTACCCACACCTATTTAGTGGGGTATAGTTAGAATCAGTATTTTTCAGATAACAACAGTTTTATTTTATTCAGTACAGAGTGATGAATGTATAGTTGTATTTTAGGTTATAGGATAGTTAGTGTTTTGGTTTTGGGAGAAATTTTTATTTTATGGGTATAATTGTAATCTCCCATAACAACTTATGTAACCACGGTATTCCTATACCATAAGTTAGGGTAATTAATAATATAAGTAGACCATTTTCCTCGATGGATAGTGTTCAATACAGATAGCAAATTTCGAGGACGAAACTTTATAAGGAAGGGAGAATGTAGTAACCTGGAAAATTATGAGAATCCAATAATAAAGAAATGAGAGGAAAAATGAAATTTTAAAGGGAACATAGCAAAGCCTCATCAACTAACGCAGAGCGTTCGTCGACGAAGAGTCTTCTTGGGCTCATCGACGTGGATGCATGTCTCATCAACGAGGGTAGGTGTTCGTCGACGCACTCCCTTCTTGGACTCTTCGAAAAGGTGACGTGGCTCGTCGAAGCGGCCACGTGGACAACACTCTATATATAGCCCTAAAACTGATTTCCAGCAGAAAAATTCATTTTATCAATTTACTTTCTCTCTTTAACTCGGTTTCTCTCACTTCTCTCTTTGATTTTGGCTTCGTTCTTAGCCGGTTCGACAATCGGGAGCCGCCACGCTATTCCTAGGAAGATTCTCTTCAGGTTTACTGGGGTAGATTATTAGTTAGGCCAACTTGGGCACCATCCCAAAATCAGGATAAGAAGGTTATTTGGGTATTTTTAGTATTACCAGATTTATTTAAGCTTAGATTTGGTATTGTATGAGAATATACTGGCGTTTTGTGAAGTAAAATTAGGGTGTTATATTTTCAGGGTTAGGATGTTTTTGGGACCCTACAAGCATGGGTTGAGGACCCTAGTATAAATATTTTTCCAAGAGCCCAGGTATATTAAAGTTTAAGAAATTGTGAATAGGCATGTTTAGGAAATATGAGTGAGATAATTCTCTAGGGAAATTTCGTGTTTTACTAAGGAATTTGTATAAATGTATTATTGCAGGATTTTGAGATTGGTACGCCGAGAGCGTGAGGGTAGAGTTGGAGGCGAGCCTCCCAATCAGTTAGGTAAGGGAAATATGCTATGCTAGAAATGTTATAATATTTATTAATAAATTATATGTTTTCCATATTATTATTCAGCTCAAAAATTATTTGTATATCAGAAAATACAGTATTAGTATATGAGATATTTATTTATGTATTGTGTGGCATGAGACAATATTAGATCAGTATATGGAATATATATAGTTCAAGATTATTATGTTTTATAGTATCTAAACATAAATATGTTTATGAGACCTTATCATATCAGTACAGAAACAATACAGTTTTCATATTGGTATGATTTATATTATTATGTAGAGATATGTTTTATCATATTTTACAAGAGTATGAATTACAGTGTTTATACAGATAGATATTTTACAGCATATGTAGATTACCATGATTTTCTAAAACACTAAAGCCATAACACTATGTTATTATAGTTTATACAACTCAGATAATATAGTATTTTCATATCAGTTTCTGGTGTTATGGTTATTTTCCATAACACTATGATATTACAGTTTACACAGTACAGATATTACAATATATTCAGGATTAACTTTTAGTGTTATGGTTATTTTGGAATCATGATGAAACAACAAGATAATTATGTATATCAGTACTATATAGTATCAGACCCTGATGAATCAGTTTAGTAAATATTCAGTTATTAGAGCACGATATCGTTGCTATTACAAGATCAAAGTGCAACCACACATCTTAGATAGATTGTGGAAGGTTTTCGTCAACCGTGCCTGGAGGGATTGTAGACTCCCTAGAAGACTGGGTTGAGGTGGCCGATTTGATGAGGTAGATACCAGTACCGTGCCTAGGAGAGGTTGTAGTTTGGCTGGGCTAAGGATTGGTAGAGTTACAGTTGACTTATCTTGTAGGCCAACCAGGATAAAGTCCCGTCTACGGCCGCACAACCTTGTCATGAGGGGTTAAATCATGACGTACAGTTTTCCGAGGTAAACATATCAGTTATATATATGTATTTGGATTTACAGAATATCAGCAGATATAGTATGATACTAAAAGTATGAAAAGTAGAAAACTTACACATTATAGTTATACCTTAAACTATGACAGATGCAAGTTATATTGTATATTGTTTTACCAGCTTTTACAGTTTCAGATATTGTCAGTATAGTATTTATGAAACTCAGTCACCACACACTAGTAATAGCATATTTCCTCTTACTGAGCGTTGTCTCATCCCAGTGATATAATATTTTTTGGGTGATCCAATTAGGCAAGTGGATCAGGCTTGCAGATAGAGAAGGCGAGTACACTACCCTATTTGCTGGATAAGTGTATACAGGAGATAATATTTTTAAGTAGACGATAGTGGGATGATGTTGACCTTATAAGTCACGCTCGGTTTTGATATGACAAATACTCATTGTATCTAATGGGTGTTTAAGTCTTTGTGCAGGAACCTAAAATTTTCAAGATCAAGATGAACACAAAACAAGTGAAGCTTGAAGACCAAATTTCTATTGAAGACCTAATTTCTTTTGTTGTAATATATTTCATTCATGTAAAGGGTCTGTAATAGTAATTAGGGCTTTTTGTTTGTAAAAATCACACACATCACATGCATGGTCAAATACGTAAGCTCAAAATGAAAATGACCTTAGAAAGACCTTAGCGATTACCCTTCGGTTGACCAACACTGAATTTTTTCGGTGTCTTCAATTGGACTTAAAGAAACCCTAGGACACTCACCTTTGCACTCATATATGTTAGGAACTTGAATAGGGTGTTTGTGAATCAAAATAGGACTGAAATGCACACTTTGTGCACTTTCGGTCGACCGGCCCATATAGTTCATTCTGCCCTAGTCAATTGAATTCGGTCTAAGTCAACCGGTTGACCACAACCCGGTTGATCAAACCCTTATAGTTCATTTGACCCCGGTCGATCGAACTTCTCAGGAGTCAATAGTTTGACTACTTGGTCAATCGAGCACAAAATGAACTATAACGCTCTGGTCAATCGAGGGTCCTCGGGAGAAGTCCCAATGGTCTGGTTGATCGAATTATCCAGTTCAAATATCCCTAGTCAATTGAACAGCGCTAGTTGGGAAAATCGCCTCTCTTGGTCGATCGACCCTGAAATTCAAATATGGCCCAGTCGACCAAGCCATATGAACTTCGTTCGACTGAAAGTGTATTAGTCGACCAGGACTCTCGGGTTGCCCTAAATTTTTTACCGGGGTTAATTTTTTAAAATAGGGTTAAAATAATAAAAACATCATTAATCTTTTCTAATAATCTCAATCTTGTCCCCAACGGTTATAATTCTTGGGGTGTCTATATATACCCCTTTATTTGGGAAAATTAGCAGGAGATTAAGAATATCAATTAGGAAAAATACTCTGAAATTTCAAAATTTATAATACGCCCTTTTTAGCCTCCAACACTTGTTCTTACCAGATCTTACGACTCAAATATCTTCTGTAAGTGTGATTTAAGTGTTGTTGTTCTATAAGGTTTGCTCTTCTTGTTTGTTTGATTGAAAAGATTTTAACGAGAGCTAAACCTAAGTTCTCTTAGAGGGCTTTATTCATAAGCCTATCCTAAGAAGACTAGCCTAAGTTTCTGAGTATTGCATTTTTGTTGCAACATCTTAGGAAACTCGTATTTTTTTTTGGGTTACAAAAATATTTTCAAAAAAATTTTCAAATATATTGGTTGATTTATTTGAACATATTTTCTTGAGAAGATATTTGTTTATGTGATATTGATCTCTGTTGCTATATTCATGAACTCATATATTATTTGCTGAGTACAAAGACTATATATCTTTTGCAAACCAAGCATATACCTTATCTAATCTACGTAACTGAGATATCATACTGATTAATATACATGAGACTTGTTTGATATCTTTGTGTGAACACCTTGATTGAATATCTTAAGAAACAAAGGTTGTTTGTTGACACTCTCACGCACTCATTACACTGATAGTAAATATTTTGAGAGTTGAAATATTAGACCACACTGAGCTTACATATTAAATCATATTGTGGTGTATGCGACTGAGCGTATCTGTGTACACATTTACTATACATGAAAGCATAATCACTGTACCATTTCATTGATTGAGCAAATATGTTGTATTTCTAGGCACGGACCTGAAAAGAGATACTAGCCCTTTGAAATAGTCTCGGATTGGCTTAGACCCAGTTAGGAAAGTTAGGTGCGCCATCCTGGTAAGGCGTGTTGGTTGATGTCAGCCCCTTTAATTGACCTTGTCGCGACGTCCCAGACCCGACCCAGAGAACCAATCTTTGGTTAGAAATGGGTTCGGCTCACGAACTGGGAAAAATGAATGTGTATTTTGAAAATATGAATTTTCGTAGAAAACGATGTGTGGTGGAGTCGCCACTAACCTTTTGAAGTGTGGTTAGAACACTTGATTGCTACCCCGTTAGGGGTAGAATCGGTCTGCGTCACCAAAGTCGGGCTCGGGAGTATGGTTACACAAGGGGAAGGTATTAGCACCCCCTACACGCCCGTTCTTACGAACGATACCAAATTAATAAAGAGTTTTCCCAAAATAAATGTGATAAGTCTTTAAAAAATTACTCCCTTTCAAAAGTCAAAAAAATGAAAATACTATATAGGTATTCCCTCAGAACCGGGGCAATCCAATACCCCAAAGAGCCAATGCTCTTGGTCGCAATCATCAGGAAGGAAAATCGAAAATAGAATACAAAACACGCTCCCGGGGATTTTGAAATCTATAGGTTTTTTTTTAAAGTATCAAAAATACTATTTCGAGAGGTTTTTGAAATTTGTTCGGGATTGGAATGATTTTTTTTTTTGTGCCTAAAAAGATATTTTTGTGATTTTTCCTAAGTGCGAAAATGATTTTTGTGATTTTTCCCGAACTTTCAAAATAACACAAATGAAATCAGTTGAAATCAAAATGTGAAAATATTTTTGGAATTTTTTGAAAATTTCGTGATTTTTGTGAATTTTATGGATACAACAATAATATACAAGCGAAATGGAGAAAATCGGGGTGAACCAGTTCGGGAATGGTGAGCCAGTCAAACGTTGACTGGTTTGGGGAAAAACCAGTTTAAGGTCTTGGTCAAGACCATTGATTTTTTGGGGTTTTCCATTGTTCTTCCGAATACAACAGAATTTTAGACAACAATCATGAAAGTCATAGTTTTAAAGATATGACTTTAGAATGTATTTTTGAAAATTTTGAATGTAAGGAAACAAATCTAACCTTTGCCAAACATGTTGGAAACTTTCTTGGATTTTTTTCAAAAATTTTCAAATGTAAATAAGTTTCAAAGCCTTAAAAATTTTTGAATTTTCTTTGACAATTTTTCTGAATTTTTGTGTCTTTTATGAATTTTTTTTTTTATGGGTTAAAAAAGAAGCTATTTAAAATAAAATAAGAAATGAAATATAATCAAATAAACCAGAAGAGGCCGGTTCGGGAAAGGGGGGCAGAGATGTAACATAGGAAGAGAAAGTTCATTGGTTTTACCTATCATCTTTTTCTCCTCCGGTCTTCCTTCCCTGTCTGTGAATCTGCAGGGGTTGGTCTACAACGTCTTCCCGAGGGTTGTTCTTGAGCTCTTACTCGAGGCACTACGGAGTACCTTCTTCTGATGGAGTAACTCGGCACCGGTAGGAAAAGGGATCAATCGATCGCTTGATCTTCTTTCGTTTTCCTCTGCTCCAGTCTTCTTTTCCTGTTGGTGAGTCTACTAGGGCCGCTCTACAACGTCTTCCCGAAAGTTGTTCTTGAGCTCTGATTCGAGGCACTACGGGGTGCCTTCTTCAAATGGGGTGACTCAGCACCGATAGGAAACGGGATTAGTCGACCTCTTGATCTTCACTCAAAAAAAAAACTAACTTCACAAACTTATAATAGAAAACTTCAATATTCCTTACCACCACTAAGAGCTCTCCTCTCTTTGTGCTTGGAATGAGAGGGTTATTTATAGGCTTAGCTTGGGGCAAGCATAGGAAAGAAGACATAAGGGAGTGATGATTGGGGGAACCAAGTATGGGGGAAAGAATGATGAAGGGAAATTAGCATGGGAAGAATGGTAAAAGGAGATAACATGACATGAGGTGAGTGATAATGGGGGGAAAAATGTATGGGATGAAGATTGATGAGGGGAATATAGTATGGGAAGAATGATAAAGGGAGGAAACATGACATGTGGTGAGTGATGATGGGGAGACAAAGTATGGGATGAAGAATGATGAAGTGAATATAGTATGGGAAGAATGATAAAGGGAGGAAACATGACATGTGGTGAGTGATGATGGGGGGACAAAGTATGGGATGAAGAATGATGAAAGGAATATAGTATGGGAAGAATGATAAAGAGAGGAACATGACATGTGGTGAGTGATGATGGGGGGACAAAGTATGGGATGAAAAATGATGAAGGGAATATAGTATGGGAAGAATGATAAATGGAGGAAACATGACATGTGGTGAGTGATGATGGGGGGACAAAGTATGGGATGAAGAATGATGAAGGGAATATAGCATGGGAAGAATGATAAAGGGAGAAAACATGACATGTGGTGAATGATGATGGGGGGACAAAGTACGCTTGCATTTGACAAATTAAAATAAATAATAATAATAATAATAATAATAATAATAATAATAATAATAATAATAATAATAATAATAATATGAGGTTCTAGAAGCTGTGCGGAGCCCATCGGAGATGTGTGGGGCCCACGCGCCATGTAAGATCCACAAGCCTTTTGACGGTTACAGGAACCCGAGCTAGCAAGGCACCGGATATGTGGATCCGAGCTAGCGTACCAAAGGGAGTAACGTGCATCGGATGTAGGAATCCGAGCTAGCGTACCAAGAGAGGTGGGGCCCACCAAACATGTGGGGCCCAATGAAGATATGTGGGGCCCACAAACCACATGGGGTCCTCAAGCCATTTGAGGGTTATAGGAACCCGAGCTAGCAGGTGCAAGCATGCCAACAGAGGTAACGTGCATCAGATGTAGGAATCCGAGCTAGCGTACCAGAGGGGGTAACGTGCATCGGATATAGGAATCCGAGCTAGCGTACCAGAGGGGGTAACATGCATCGGATGTAAGAATCTGAGCTAGCGTACCAAAAGAGGTAATGTGCATCGGATGCAGCAATCCGAGCTAGCGTACCAGAGGGGATAACGTGCGTCGGATGTAGGAATCCGAGTTAGCGTACCAAAGAGGGTAACGTGCATCGGATGTAGGAATCCGAGCTAGCGTACCAGAGGGGGTAACGTGCATCGAATGTAGGAATCCGAGCTAGCATACCAGAGGGGGTAACGTGCGTTGGATGTAGGAATCCGAGCTAGCGTACCAAAGAGGGAAACGTGCATCGGATGTAAGAATTCGAGCTAGCGTACCAGAGGGGGTAACGTGCATCGGATGTAGGAATCCGAGCTAGCATACCAGAGGGGGTAACGTGCATCGGATGTAGTAATCCGAACTAGTGTACTAGAGGGCATAACAAGCATCGGATGTAGGAATCCGAGCTAGCGTACCAGAAGATGTGGGGCCCACAAGCCATGTGGGGTCCACGAACCATTTAAGGGTTATAGGAACACGAGCCAGCAGGCAGAAGCATACCAAAGGAGGTAACGTGCATCGGATGTATGAATCCGAGCTAGCGTACTAGGAAATATGGGGCCCACAAACCATGTAGGGCTCAATGGAGATATGTGAGTCCACAAGCCATATGGGACCTACAAAGATGTGTGGGGCCCACAAGCAGTGTGGGACCTACTAGGATGTGTGGGGTCCACAAATAGCGTGAGATCTACAAGGATATGTGGGGTCCACCAACAGCGTGGGACCTACAAGAATGTGTGGGGTCCACCAACAGCGTGGGACCTACAAGAATGTGTGGGAAGGTTTGCCATGAAGTCTCCTTGGAAAGGCCTGGTTAAAATTGGGGTGTCGACAGACCTAGTTGTAAAGGTTGAGGTCAGCTCTGTGCTAATTGACCTGATTGTAATCGGTGCTACTCCACCCTTAAGTGAGCCTTTAGTGAAATCCTCGAGCTTGCGAGCTAGAGGCGGGGACATAAGCACAGTTGGCCGAACCCCGATAACATATCGTGTGTTTGTTTATATTTCTGCACTCTATATTTACCACACGTGTATGTTATGGTGTGAATGATGCAGATGATTTAAATTTCCATAGATTATATTTATCAACGCATTAGAGATTGCTTCGAAAGACCCTCGGTTGTAATATCCTGCTAACATCTAGTTTTACCTAGGAGAAAAGTTTAAAATTCCAATTCACCGCCCCCCCCCCCCCTTTTAGGAATACACCAATTCTAACAGATGATGTGTATATATGTGTGTATGGTTGGGATGAGTTACTAAAATTCTGGTATTGTTTATATGGATGGACAATTTTATATTTTTCCACTGCATAAGTATGTAATATAATCAAGTTTCCTCAATGCTCACTTGGGGGCTGAGATGTTATACCAGATTTTAGAGGAGTGACATAATGTTATGTTTTGCGGTTTATTTTATTTTGAAAAAAAAAATATAGGTTTTCGGATTGTTACAAGACAACTCTTAGTAAGACGAAATATGTTATTACCAGTGTGTGGCAATTGAGTTTACATGAACAATATACTTTTAATCAACTTCGCCACATACTGTTGGACCTTGAGATTTCCCTGAGTCAAATTCAGAAATTCTACTACCTTAGCCTCTCCGACGGTGGTAGGAAAATATCTATCGAAAAATACCTCCCTTAATTGGCTCCAAGTCATAGCTACTTGTACGGGTCTTCACTCCCCTTATAATTTCATAGCCATCCTCCATCTCTCAGCCTCACTTTTCAACTTATACGTGGCATAAAGGATCCTCTGCTCATCGATGTAGTGGAGCATCAATAGCACTTTCTTGATCTCCTGCATCCAGTTCTCAGCAGCTAGAGGATGAGCTCCTCCTGAAAACGTTGGAGGGTTCATCTTGGTAAACTTCTCTATTGTACACCCCTAAACTGCAAACAAGCCTCCCTACTCCCTAGAGCTCCATGCAATTTCAGCCATAACCTGCTGAGCTACGCTGCGCAAAACAACATCTGAATCCCCGCCGCCCATGCTAGAAGGCATAGCACCATCATCGCCGCTAGTATGAGCACTACTACCTCCAGGGTCCATCCTACAATAGTACCAAATTTTTTTGAGAATCCGGATCTCATAATGCTATTCTTACATTAATCTAACTAAGATATCCTCACACCACCTCTCACTAATTTAAGGTCTAGTTCTACTAATAGAAATAGAAATCAACGATAGTTTACTATGGTTTTCCTGAAATCGTCACCCTAGGAAAATCACAGAAACCACCCCGACATTCCTGCTTCCAGACTGTAGAATAGAACCCTAAATTCTCATCTTAATTTCTGAACATTAACCCACTAAAATTTTATTTTATGCCAATTTCTATCCTTCTCAAAATTACATTGCTATATTCTGGTATTATTTTCTGCTGTATACTAGAGTCTACAGAACCTAACAACCTAAGCTCTGATACCAAATTGTAACGACCGTCCTAATTTTTTATTATTATTATATATATACTGTAAAATCATATTTCTCTGATACCCCTGATAAAATCAACTATAACATCTCGGTTCCAAAGTGGGCACCGAGGAATTCCTGTTCGTAAGATAACACACCTATGCAACAAAAAACATAAAATCATATAACCATAATTACAATACCATAATTTATTATTTTTCCCAAAACATATATATACACATCTCTTCAGTATTCTCCACTAGATCGTCTAGGGTCTACACAAAAATATATCTCTTAGCATTCACTTACCCTACAGACAGAACAATACAAGATCCCCTCTATCTCCGAGCCTAATTTGCTCGTCTAATTAGATCACCTGAAATATTTAAATTACTAAGATAGGACAATTTTCAGTAAGACGAAATATGCTATTACCAGTGTGTGGCAACTAAGTTTACATGAACAATATACTTTTAATCAACTGAAACTAAGATAACATGTAAAATAAAGTACAGTATAACTCACACCTATATGGCTTAAAATAAAATTGTTTCTGAACTTTCTATTTAATCATACTTTTAGCATCTATAGGTATATCTGCTATTTTCAGTAAATCTATATATATATATATATATATATATATATATATGTGTGTGTGTGTGTGTGTGTGTGTGTGTGTGTGTGTGTGTGTGAAAAACTTCCCTGGATGGATAATTGTATGTCATGATTTGACCCCTCATGACAGGGTTGTGTGGCCTGTTGGCGGGACTTAACATTAGTTGATCTACCAGGATAAGTCAATGGAAACCTCTGTCTTTATATCAGCTGCCTCAACCCGAACTACCAGAGAGCTTGCAATCTCTCCCAAGGCACAATCGACTACTCATAAAATCCACACACTGTCTGAGACATGTGATTGCACTCTGAACTGAAATAGCTACGGTACCGTGCTCTGAAATCTAATCTGGTCCATTAGGGTCTGATACTATATAATACTAATGTGCATATGTATTTTACTGTTACCATGATTCTTTTTCAACTAAATTAACCATAACACTATAAAACTGATCTGAATAAACTGTAATATCTAAATAAACTGTAATATCTGAATATACTGTAATATCTTAATGTTATGGTTATGTAATCTGTATATCATGGTATTCTGTAAATGTTGTAAAATAATTTTCTATGTATATACTGTAAATCATGATTTTGTTAGTTTTGTAAGACATTTTTCTGTCTATATACTGTAAATCGTGATACTTAGAAAGTTGTGTAAATTCTGTACTAAACTGATATTTACTTATGCCACACAATTAAATAAATAAAACTCATGTGCTGTAATTTGCAAAATTGTATACTTTTTACTCGAAAAACCCCTATTCTTATACTATAATTCACTAGTAAAAATCTCTAATTTAGCTGGCTAATATATTTCCCTTACCTAACTAAGTGGGGGGCCTGATCTCAACTTTATTCTCACGTCTGCAGTGTACCAAACTCAAAACCCCGAAATAATGTACATTTCCTAATTCAATCAACCCAAACTCAAAATAATAATTGTACTCGTCTTTTCTCCTGGCTCACATATATCTTTATCCATAAAATTCTAAACTACTAATTATTTATCAATGTTACTTGAGTTCCTGAGGAAACACCTGCTGGAATTCTCAACCCAAGTCTGTGGTGTTTGAAAACCCAAACCCTGAAATCACAACACCCTAATTTAATCAATTCAAACTTCAGTATATTTTCATCTAACACAAAATCTGGGTTCAGAAAATCCTGATAACCAAAAAACTTTAAAATAACTTACTTACCCTGATTTTGAGATGGTATCCAAGAAACTTAAATCAACATTCTACTCCGACTAAGTTGTAGAGAATTTCCCCGGGATCATCGTGACAGCTTCTGATCGTCGAAACAAGAAAGACGGGGTCGGAATTGTAGAGAGAAGGTGAGGAAAATGAATTCTAGAGAGAGAAAAAGAAAAGAGAATAATTTTCTTGCTGAAATGCAATTTCTAGCTATATTTAGACAGCTGTCCACGTGGCTTCGTCGACGAGCCACGTGTACTCGTCAACGAACCGAAGAAGGGAGTTCGTCAACGAAGGCCATGGGTTCGTCAACAAACCTGAATGTCCTGAAATCCTGCTCTCGGTATTTCCTCGACGACGAGACACATGTCCTCGTCGACGATCAAAGAAGGCAATTCGTCAACGAGCTCAGGGCACTCGTCGACAAAGCCCTGTATAATCTCCCCTTTTAAAATGTCTTTCTTCTTCTTCTTCTTTTCTTTCCTTTACTCCTTTCCTTAATTAATATCATAACATAAATTTCCGGGTCTCTACAACTATGACAGCATAGAATAATGCAATGAAGGTAAAAAGGATAAAGAGAAAAGGGGAAAAAGTGACTTCTTGCAACAAAATATTCATAAAGAAATTACATTCGTACAACATACCGTGAACAGCAAAAATGGGCTTAATCCCATTCTCGATGAGCTCAAATGTGAGAGAATCGCCTTTCTTTATGCCATTTGCAATGAAAAAGTCACGCAAACCATGTCCAAAAAAAACTTGACTATCACTCTTCTTGTACCTTAAGCTCACTGACCATGACTTTCCTTTTTCATTTTTAAGAGCTATTTCACAAATTCAGTTGGCTAGACCATTTTCTCTTGCAAAGCGTATTGGTATATACTGAAAGAGTTACAAATCAATTTGCATCACAAATGCAAAGAAACTTGTTAGCCATGTAATATATCTTCAACACACACACAAATATTCATGCATAGCTATGTATAAATATAATGATTAAGAGAAAGTTAGCTCTCTTGTAAGAAGAAGTAGTACTGTAAACTTTTGATTTCAAAGGAGTTACCAGACTAGCTAGCTCATACCAATGCATGAAAAGCTCTAAGCCTTAAGCCTTAACTTTTGATTCCAGATGAGTTAGTTTTTGTGAAAATTTTGTCGAGAATAGTTAACAAAATAAAAATATATATATTTCAAGAAAAGACTTACCACTATTGAGTTTTGAAAGCTATAAGAGGTCACAATCTGCACAAAATAGGGATGGTATGGGTATGGGACTGCAGAAGAAGTTTCTGTTGCTTTTGCTAGAGCGGCCATAGTGTCTAGTGTTCTCCTCTTCATCCACACCTCCTCAACCTCTTCAAAGTTCAAACATACACAAATATATGAAAAAAGAAAGAGCATATTAGGTGGTGATATTTCTTAGTATAATTTCCCAATTAATTTTGCCCCATTAGCATTTTACATGCAAATAGAATGTGAATTCAATTTATACAAGATGTGCATACGAGTTCATTCAAGTGAATTAGTCCTTAATTTCACTTGTTGCATTATGCAAGCAGTCCACTTTTATTATTTTCGGGGTTTGTGCAAGTGGACCTATACTTCACTTGAATAAATTGCTCAAGCTAACACAATAAAAAAGTATTAAAGCGTTAGAAATTTATATACGGAACTTCTTTAGATATGCACAAGTTTTTACCCTCTTACTTAACGACCTATAATTAACATAAATTGCATCAATAATTCCCAAATCATGATCCTTATTTGATACACATTGCTAATTAAACTACATTTAATTTGTCTTCTCACGTTAGTCTCAATTGAGAATTTTAGACAAAACACCACTTTTGGTAGTTATATCTAACAAAATTGCACCTGCTAGTAGTTCGTAAACTAATTAGGATGATCAAGAATATTGGTAAAATAGCTTGAAGAGTCGACTAAAATCACTTAGATCTGATACTATATGAGATGATAAATGAAAGCAAACGTAAGTGTCAAACATGAATTATAATTTGAAGATTACTAATATAATTTTCTAAATGTGTATGCGTGTGAACGTGTGTGTGTGTGTGTGTGTTCATATATATTTAGGCAAAATACACTGACCTCCCCTAATGTTCGCTAAAAAGCTCTTGAAATTTCAAAATTTTCATTGACCTCTCTTGAGATTTTAAGAATTTCATAAACCTCCCTTGAAATTTGTCAAATAGACACAAACCTCTTTTGAGGGAAAGTTTGCGTCTTTTTTACAATTCTTATGGAATCTCAGAAAGAAAGCCGGGGAGAAACGAAGACGGAGGGGGACCGGGAGACACCCCAGTGGGGACCAGGCCCCAAGCGGAGGGAGGACGAGGAGGAGGAGGAGGAGGAGGGGAGGGAGGAGGAGGAGGGGGAGGAGGGGAGGGAGGGCGGAGGAGCAGGAGGAGGAGAAGGAAGGAGGACAGAGGTCGGAGGAGGAGGGAGTGGAGGATGGAGGACGGAGCAGGAGGAGGAGGAGGAGGAGGAGGAGGAGAGGAGGAGGAGGAAGGAGGCAGGAGTGAGGAGAGGAGGGGACGGGGAGGGGAGGGGGACGGCAGGGAGATGGGGGAGGGAGGAGGCGGAGGAGGAGAGGAGGAGTAGGGAGGAGGAGGAGGAGGAGGAGGAGGAGGAAGAGTAAGTGAGGAGGAGGAGGAGGGGAGAGGAGGGGGAGCGGGAGGAGGAGGAGGAGGAGGGGGAGGAGTAGGAAGTAGGGCTGGAGGAGTAGGAGGAGGAGGTAGAGAGGGTACGCGGAGGAGGGTGAGGAGGAGGCGTGAGGGAGGGAGGGGGGGAGGACGAGGAGGAGTAGGGGGCGAGGGGAGGAGGGGTACGAGTGGAGGAGGAGGATGAGGAGAGGAGGAGGAGTAGTATGTAGGGCGTGTGATGAGTACGAGGAGTATTATTAGTGGACTAGTTTTATTGTGATTAGGATGAGTTTGAGGTAGGTATTTGGGTTAGTACGATGATGATTGAGGGGGCTGAGGAGGATTATTGTACCTTAGTAGGAGTGTATTATGCGTATTAGGATGATTATTATATTTATGACCAGATATAAGTATTCTTAGATATATTATTTCCAAAAGAAAAACTATATATTTAAGAAATACAATGAACAAAAAAGAAAAGAAGAGATTCTTGGTTTCTCAACTTTTTTTATATAATGCCTCTTTTTGCTTCGCTGCCAGTGTCGCAGGCTGGTGGAGGGAAGGACTGTTTCATGCAGAATCTCACTCTCTATGTATGTCTCCCTCTTCACTTCGCAAACACGACCATCTATTCACATCAAAATCCCGACAACACTAAGGCCTCTCTTACTCAGGGACTACTCCTCAATTCGTTCTTCTCTTACTCCTACCTCTGCTCTCGTCTACTCCCGCTGCCCCTCAGATTCACCATAGATCTGCCAGCATCAGACAGTACTCCCACAGAACCATGTCTTCTCCGGACGCCGCTTTTTGTGCACACGCTAGTCACCGGCCGCGAACCACACGAAGCAAGCCCCTCCAGGTCCACCGCCGTGAATCCTTCCACTAGTGAAACCCGAGGTGGCCTCCACTTGCCGCCTTTTGCTAGTAGCCACGTCATGGTGCCAACCATCTTCAGGAACAGCTCCGCACGCCCACGGCAGAGTCCAGTCCAGGTTCTCTGTCGTCACTTCCCTGCAGCCACCCATCTCCTCCGCAACCACCGTTAGAAGCTCCTCTGCAATGCCCCACGGGGTAACAGCGATCCTACGCCTCCACGGACATGTATGCCAAGTCGAAAGTAGCAGCAGTCCAGGTGGCAACAAACCACGTTCAGCTACCTACAGCCGCAGAGTTCCGGCCGGCGAAACTCCCAGCGCCTCACTCTCCGCAATCACTCCCGGAGGAACCCCACCTCTGTACGCTTCCATGTCACACAGAAGTACCACGCACTGGACACTCACACCCTGCACGACACACACTCTGCTGCTCACTTGAGAATACAGCAAACACACAACACTCACATACAACACACACAACACCAACACCACACACAATATCTATATATATATATATATATGTATTGTTGGGTTAATATATCTATATACATGTATAGACTATATATTTTTACATTTATTTGCTATTCCTATATTATTAGCGGTATTAATATGATTATTTACATATTATCATTAGTAAATTGTTACATACTTGATCTAATTATTAATAACATTATGTAATATGTTTATACTATTCTGTTTGTATTTCATTATTAGTTAAAAATTGACTATATTTTTTTTTTTTGGATATTATTATTATTATCAGTTATTAGTTGTTGATTATCATATTGATTTTGAATTTGTATTGATATTCGATTGTTGTATTATTAGCTAGATATTGTGGTATATTATTTGTTGGTAAAAACATTTGTTATCGGTCTATTTGTATGTCTATGTGAATTTTTTATGTTTTCAGTGTGTTATTTTAATTTCAGAATGTATACATTCTATATTAGGATTTATATTGTGTATACGTTATGACTAATTGTTGATTAGTGTAAGTAGTTGATATATATATTTCGCTAACGTGTTCATGATTAACTTATGTATTACAGCGTTACATAATTCATTGTGGTGGTCATCGTTAATTTCTTTTGTGAGTATTAATTGATTTGTTCCAATGTTGTAGGGTCGTTAAAATTTGGTAGATTGATGTTTTGTTGGTCTTTGGTGGTGCATAGTATGTCAGGAACATGTATTATTGTTGTAGGGCAGTGTTTACAGGATTAAAAATTTGTTTTAACCTTCAAGTTTATACTTTGTTGTATTTAGGGTATGTATTAAAATTTATATTCATTTTCGGGTTTCCTTGATTTGGATTTGCATGAGAGTTTCGCCACTTTTATCACGGTATTGCGTTCCATTCGTTTGGACTATTTTCTATATTTCAATATATATGTATTTATTGTTCAATTATTAGTTACCATTGATTTCCATTTTAGGTTTTTTTTCCCCTATTATTAGATATTATTGTTTATTATCAAAGTTAAAGTTATATAGGGCCTGTGATTGTATAATAGTATGATTGTATAACAACTTTTATTTTACGTAGCATTTATCAATTGCTATATTTATGTGCTATTGAGATATATACGTATATACATATGGTCTGGGTTATTGGTACAAGTAGTGTATTATTATTATAAGATATTGTGGTGTGGCTTCGGTTACTTCAATGTTAATATGGTATGTTTGAAACTATATTATGATTTTGTTAATCTGGTATCTTTGGGATTATTAGTAGTGCTGCGTACTACCGTAGAGGCTTTTGGGTGTTCTTCCTATGTACTATGTTAATTTACGTATATTCTTAGGTTTTGATTAATTAATACGTGTTTATGGTATTTGTTTAGAATTTGTTTTAGGATCTAAGCATATACGCGGTATTGTTTTTTTTTAGTATTTTGATATATATAGTGATAGTATTATTCGTTATGATATTAGTTTGCATGTGATGGATGTATATCGTATCCTTAGTATATTAATATATTAGATATTATATCTATATATGTAGTAATATGGTATTAATTACTTATTTGAAATTCATGATATTTTAGTAAGTGTGAGTGTATGCTCTTAATAGACTCCCATGACTAGTAATTTTTTATAAAATAAATTTTATAGACAATTGTCAAATTGGGAGCGTATTTTTTTTAGATATTTATCGATTTTTATTATTATTATCCCTCTGATTTTTGATTGAGGGGGGTATAGCCTTGGGCTTTTCAAGTACCCTAAGCTCTGAGGGAATTTTAAGCATATATTACTCTTTATTTATTTATATTTATTTATTTTGTTTATGATGTATTTTAAATTGTCATAAAAAGGAGTTAATTTAAGAATATGTTGTGATAAATTAGGGATTAATTCAAATTAATTAGTACCGTTCGGTAATAAGAACGGGCGCGTAGGGGGTGTCGTACCTTTCACCTTCCCGTAACCGAACTCCGGCCTCCTAGTCCTAGGTTGAATTGTAGATCGGAAGATTCTAGCCACTAACGGGTGTTTGCCAACAGGACGGTACGAGGGTAGTATCATGTGTTAAACCGCACTAAAGGCTGATAGTGGCGACTCGATATCATGTTTCCATGAAAATATGAAAATGATTTTTATATTCGCTGTCGGGGAACAGACGCGTCCGGGACGTCGCGACAGCTTGGCGAATCCGCTAGGAGAAATTAGAGAGTCGATGCCATTAATAATTAAACAAATGATCCAAGTTTAAATTAATAAAGCTTTTCAAATTACTCCTTATTTTGTAAAATTGTTAATGTGTATAAATAAACTTTGATTAATGTTTGTAAATATGTGATCCATAATTACAAATTAACCTTACTTATTAAAAATATTTTGTATTCCTAATTTTGAGAATATTACATGGTATAAATTTTTGTTTCACAAAATTCGAATAGAGCATATTAATTGTAAAGATATTTTTGAATAATAGATATTTTGGCTACTAAATCGGAATATTGTTTGTATTACATAATTTTTTAAGTAAGCATAGTTAACTAACAATAGTATTTGGTTCCAAATTGTCTTTTTTAGAAAAATATTAATGCATATATTGTGTTTCCTATGGTAGATAGTAGCTATCGTGTCCATATTGTTTATAGCAATGTGAATAAATGGGGATAGCGGGATTAAGGATAAATTAAATTCACACACTCTCCACAGCTTCTATTTACGAGTTAACTCTGGCTAAGATTAGATTAGTGGGGTTTGTAATAGCGTTTGTCCTTTCGTAACTTAAGCTTGATGGGACTCGCGAAACCACCCCCCAGAGCTCAATGCGCGTTTGTCCGGACCCCCCCTATGGGGGAGATGAATTTTCAAATTGGGGAACTTTTTGTCAATAGGGCACCCAATTAGAGACCTACCCCACACGTTACTTATCCATAGTTTTTCCCTTAACTAGGATAAAGCCATGAGTGATGAAACCCTATATATACGTACCTACCCTGGTTGGGACAGGGCCACATCCTTTTCATGTATAGTGGTTGTATAGTATGTTATGATTACTTTGTATTATGTCATACATATCGCACATCCATTTTAGACACTACATACTACTTAGCCAGTATTCAGAAAAAAACCAATATGAGACCACCGCCCTCCTTCTCAAAATGAAGCACTTGGCCCAAGCATTTTAAAAGATGGGTTGGCCAGGCCCATCTCTTTTCTAAATAGTCTCGGGCCCAATTTTTTAAGTAAAAAATAAAACAGGATGGACGCCTTCGACCTGTTCCTGAAGTTAAAACGTTGCCCAGGACTGATTTTCAAATAAAAAGGGTAAAAAAACCGATTCAACACTGTGGGTTGGCCCCTTATGTCAAAATATCCAGGTCCATTTCTGTTCTAAGCAATCCTAAGCCCAAAAGTCCTTTTACAACCTAG